>NC_137614.1:49326346-49353846 GCF_963280865.1 Gymnoscopelus braueri
CGGGAATAGCCAATCTACAGCCTCACAATCGTAACACGCTTGTAGATTTGCTATTTTTGCTAAATATTCTCCATCAGAACAGGTACGCTAGTGTATTCATGTGGTTGAAAATGAATAAATAAACAAATAAATAAATAAAAAGAAAATACCAGCGCCTACAGCTCTCACCATGAAGTCTGGGGTCCCCCAGGGGTCCCTGGGGGGGTTCCAGGATGTCCCCCAGCTAAATGATTTATAGCTAGGAACCAAATGGACCCTTAAAGTTCTGCAACTCTGAGAGTGTATACAAATGGACCATTTGGTTACGTTTGTACACACTGAGGATTTAAAATAATACAAAATAAAAATAATTAAAAAACGGTTGTCTGTGTGCTAATGCGCAGGGGTCCTTGGGGGGTGGGGGGGGGTCCCCATTAAAAGTAGTTAAGTGGCACAATCATTTTAACCACTTTATCCATTCATATGTTGGCTACAAAAAAATGGTAGAAGCTCACAGCACATCACTTCCCGCGAACTTGTATATCTGCTATTTTTGAACATTTAAAAAAAATATTGGAATAATTTGTAATTCTTTTCACACAAATCTTCTCTTCTGGGGGTCCCTGGCACAAAACATTTACAGATGGGGGTCCGCAGCCAAATACATATCAATTTGGGGATCCTTGACACAAAAAAGTTTGAGAAGCACTGGGCTAATGGACTTTTTTAAAATACCATAATATATTCAGGATACTTGTATCTGTGGTAAATGCCTTTATGTGTGTTTCTGTTTACGTGTGATGGTGATGGAGAGAGTAGCATAGAGACAGAGAGCATGTGTGTGGGAGGGAGGGAGTGTGTCTCCATACGGCCTGGCCTGCTCTGCATTCCTCGGGGATAACTTATCTCACTCCATGCTGGGCCTGTGGACCTCTGGACAAGAGGGCAACACTCTCACATACTCTGATGTCTAATGCATGCCAACACACACACACACACACACACACACACACACACACACACACACACACACACACACACACACACACACACACACACTCACACTCACACTCACACTCACACTCACACTCACACTCACACGCACTCGCACACGCACACGCACACACACACACACACACACACACACACACACACACACACACACGTAAGATCAAGTCACCCATTACATAACACATCAGAAATAGTATTGAAAAAGCCAAGACAGCCTCCAAAATAAAATTATGATGGCGTATGTATTTCAAGAAGCAAATTCCAAACTTACATTCACAACGTGTTTTGTGGTTTAGTCATTGTATGTTTTGTAAGCCAGATATGTTTTGTTTAGCACTGCACAGTGTTTACATGGACATTCTTGCCACGAAATAGTAGAGTTCTTTGAGTTAAAAGACCCCCCCCCCCAATGCACCCTCCCCCCTTAAAACCACATTCTAGCACAGTGGTTTTCAACCTGTGGGTCAGGACCAGGGGTGTCCCCAAATGATTTTGGGGGGTCCCCAGATGATTAGCTCAATATCCAACATTGAGAAACAAACAAACCAACATACAGTATAAGTGTATACAGGATATCTGCACATTTCTAAAGTGGCCGTTTAAGGACTTTTAAGACCCTTTTAACACCTCTGAAACTAATTTGATCATTGCGTCAAAAGTAATCAACAAACTATACCATAAAAAATGAAAATAGCTGATGTTGTGAGCATGTAGATATTTTCACAATTTGTACTGAGTCAAACAAAATATAAAGCCTCAACTCCTTCACATTTGATTATTTTGGGGGGTCGTGGCCCTGAAAAGGTTGAGAAGAACCACTGTTCTAGCAGAGGAGCTGTGAACGGGCTCTACTTTGAAAACAATGGAGGGCGATGGCCTCTAGAGCAGAGAGGCTAATCACAAGACACATGTCCAACAACTCTTTCACATTCAAATGAACGATCGTCGTATCAAGCTATCCACTGACTAGAGGTGGAACGTTGGACTCAGTGATCTGACTCCATCCTTTGATCAACCAAATGTTGAGGGTGTAGCTGGGTCATCTGACTTCTGAATACACTGAATGCAAAACAATGCGCCTCATTGTTCACGGGTGATCAGAAATGGGGGTTAAAATGTAAAATGGGGGCATTAAAATGCACCACACAATTCCTCTATAGAAAATAACCTATTATATAAATAATCTGTCTTTATCTCATTTGCTGTATGTATATTATTTCTTCTATGTAAGAGCAGTGTACACAGTCAAATTCCTTGTATCTAAACATACCTGACCATTAAACAGATTCTGATCGCTCTTGATATACAGGATTCTACATAGAATGTGCATTCTCTGATCACCAAATCAGTCATGATTAAGTATAGATGCATACTGTACCTTCTAAAATGAGGTGCGATGTATCAAGTTAGACAGGGTTTGATTTGTAAACAACAATTAATTATAAACTGTGATATTATCAGACATCAATATCCAACATATCAGACTGTCCACAAAGGTCCAAAATATGAAGGAAGAAGGGAAGCCACTGTATATTGACAAAAAAAAACGTTAGTGATGGCCTCAAATATGGTAAATTTACAGGATTCTGATCAGACAGAGGCAGGACCACTCAAAACATGTTGCTGTGAGTGATCTGTATGCACATAACTGTTATTATTGTGTCTGTAAGCTTAATCAAAACAGTGTAAATGTAGTGAATTTAAGGATATTGATAAATAAGTATACATATTTTTGTGCTGGAGATGTTTTCCACCTGCACAAATGCATTTCTGCCTTCAGTATAGTGCCATTACCCATTGCGATTATAAAAACCCAAAACAAATCTCTATTCTCTCTTTCCCTATTCTTATTATTTCACAAAAGAAAATTCCACACACCCATTTACACCTGTTATCCTGTTGATTTTACAATAAAATTGCAATACATTTCTTCATATTTCCTCAGTCTAACATAATATTGAGCCTCTGTCTTGATAACACTGGATGTACTGCATTTTACGCATTTTACAAAAATACACTTGTCTCAACCACTTAAACGCCTACAATATACTTCATTCTCTGTGGTCCCCCAGGGGTCTATACCCCTGGATCTCTTTGGTGAAAATAGCTGATCTAAAAGCTCACAACGCGTCGCAACACACTGAAACAGTGTTTTCCTATTATGACATGCCCATAGGGTTCAAAGATTTACATTTAAATTAAAGCAGAGGCAGACAGAGAAGTGTTTCTCTCAGTCTCTAATAAAGCTTCCCCAGCAGTCAGTCAGTCAGTGCCAGTGGGAACTATAATGCATGCTGACTAATCCCTAAGGCCAGAGAGAACATCTGTTGTGAGCGGAGAGGACTTTTCATGTTTTACATCCTCTAACTCTCTATGTGTCACGAGGTCATCCTAACTCACTGTCTGTCTGCATCAAAACCCCATGACAGACAGACAGACAGACAGACAGACAGGCAGGCAGGCAGGCAGGCAGACAGACAGACAGACAGACAGACAGACAGACAGACAGACAGACAGACAGACAGACAGACAGACAGGCAGGCAGGCAGGCAGGCAGGCAGGCAGGCAGGCAGGCAGGCAGGCAGACAGACAGGCAGGCAGGCAGGCAGGCAGGCAGGCAGACAGACAGACAGACAGACAGACAGACAGACAGACAGACAGACAGACAGACAGACAGACAGACAGACAGACAGACAGACAGACAGACAGACAGACAGGACAGGGCAGGTGGATGTTGAATTGAGTTTTTTTCTTGTGCGTAACGGTGTGTCCATCCTTGCACACATGGACCACAATGGAAACAAGCCCCCCCCCCCCCCCCCCACCCCCCCGATATTTGCCGTTTTGCCGTTTTTTATTGTAGTTGCACTGTGTACCCTACGTTTAAAGATGTCAATACAAATAATAATCAATTCATGAACCCTCGTGTCCCTATTCTGGGTATGTCATAACAATACTAGTTAAGATTTGTGAAAGTATATTTACAGAAAAACACCAGCATCCGTATTGTGGGGGAAGCTTTTGCAGTAAAATAGCAGATCGACAAGCTTACAACGTGGACTTGTGGATCGGCTATTTTCAGCAAAAGCTTTCCCCACAAAAACTGAAAATACACTAGCACAGAGCCCTGAGGGACACAGGGCCCTTTGGTCAACCATATGGGGTTTATATGGTTAACAAAAAAAGCAAGGTGTATTCAAACAACCTCTTATGTGGCACTATTTACCTTTGCACCCCTCAACCACACGCACACGCACACACACACACACACACACACACACACACACACACACACACACACACACACACACACACACACACTACAGGCCTACATGTTGTCTGGATGATCTACAACGCAGGCCTACAACTTTCACGTATGCCTTTGCTATTTGCAGTGGAGGAAAGTAACTAAGTACATGTATTTTGAGCTATTTTTACTTTACTGGAGTACTTCCAACAACAAATATTGCCTACTTTTACTCCACTACAATTATTTGAAAACTTGAAAAGTTACTAGTTACTTTGTAGATTTGGATTATTATTACAAAACATACATTAATCACTTCAGCCTATATATACTTTGGCTATTTGAAAGTATTTTTTTTAATACATTTTGAAATTGTGAAAAGGGACATTCTGCACAATGCGTACCTTTACTTTTGGTACTTTAAGTATATTTTGATGACGATACCTTTTGTACTTTAACTCAAGTATACATTTTGAATATGGCACTTCTACTTGTAACAGAGTAGCCTATATCTACATCGCAGTATTGCTACTTTTACTTAGGTAAAACGTGTGAGTAGGCCTACTACTTCTTCCATCACTGAACACATGCAGGCCTACAACTTTCACGTATGCCTCTGCTATTTGCTCCTTTTTTTTTACTGCTTTGGCCTTAACCCTCCCTGACCCCTCCAGTCTCCCTGGCGTCGGCAGCCAGTCAACAAGCCTCTGTAACGACGTGTGAACTTCTGGGCATGCCGTGACATTCCAGCGTGCCAGAACAATGGCGTCTTTAGACAGGTGCACACACCCACCATCACACCACCACCACTAGCCGACACACAGGGAACCTTTTCACTCTTTTTTTGCTATGCTAAATAAGACCATTAAAAGGCCATGCTGTAGCTGTTGCATTCCACAGCTAATGGCTTCTGCGGATGTTGGCGCACCTGATGCGCGTGATCTTAATATGTCTGGTGATGTGCGCAGTGCACAGTTTGCCTGTTCACACACACACACACACACACACACACACACACACACACACACACACACTGCATTTGTATGTGCACACCAAAAAGTATTCATTTTAGTTACATAATATAATAAGCCATATTGCATTATGCTGTAAAAAAAAAGGTGCATTTGCAACTGTGTGTGTGCAAATGGAACCAAATGGCACAAGAATTGTAGTAGCCTATAGCCTACTGTTTTTTTTTAAATTGGGGGTCCTTGAAGGGGTTCCAGGGGGTCCCCAGCAAAATTAGTTGCCTAATATATGGGGTGCGTTCGAAAATACAGCACCGAGCGCACTGGCCAATACAAACTAATAGGCGAGTGTGCTCCGGTGCTTAATTTCCGAACGCACCCATGATCAAAACCAGTTGAACCACTTTAACCCTATTTTTAACAACCTAAATCTTAATTTCTGGCAACTCAGAGTTCCCTGGCACAACACAACATATTTTCATACGAGGGTCCGCGGTCAAATACATATTCATTTGGGGGTCCTTGATATGAAAAAGTATGAAAACTATTCTATTACTGCCTGGTATAGTATAGTTCACAAGTAGAGCCAGTATAATGGCAGCTAATCCCAGCTATAGACTCATTAACGCTTAACGGGGTACAGCCAGTGCCCTGGGGGAATAGACCCGGGACACTGGGCTCTCTTTCTACACTGTTATAATTATCTCCACAGGTTTTTTTTAGGGAGCTGGGTTTAACGTCGTCATATCGTAGCTGTCAGCTCGGTCCATTTCCCCCCGCATCCCGCTGACAGCACAGACACACAGACCCTTTCATCCGCACCGTGCGGCCCGCATCCCGCAGCGCGCAATGTGTTGCAGAGTGTGACGAGTTAAAGGACAAAGAATGGAGCGTCTGTTTCTTGAGCGTTCATAATAAAAAATGTCACATCAGTGAAATACAATCCTCATTGAACTCTGAGAGTGTAGGCTATAATATTATTTGTACATTCTATATGACAGTGGTTCTCAAACTTTTTCATGTCAAGGACCCACAAATTGACACTTATTAGCCCGCGGACCCCCATTTCAAAAGATATGCCAGGGACCCCGATAAGAGAATATTTTTTACGGCTCTAGCAGTGATTCTCAACCATTTTAATTTCAAGGACCCCCAGTTTGACATCCATTAGGGCTGCGGACCCCCATTTAATGGCATTTCTATCACTTGGACCGCAATTTATATTGTAAAATCAACGTTAATTTAACTCTGAGAGTGTACAAATGGAACCATTTGTACACTCTCAGAGTTACAGATCCATAAGGGTCCATTTGGTGCCTAATCTATCATTTAGCTGGGGACCCCCTGGAACTCCCTCAAGGACCCCTGGGGGTCCCCGGACCCCACTTTGAGAACCAATGCTATATGAGTTGCGAATGCATTTGACTGAGTTGCAAATGCGTTTGCAGTTCTACATTATTTTTCTAAACAAATGCATAACCTCAGCTAAATTAAAGGGGTATTTCACTTTAAAATAAAATAAACAATACATATATACACATATATATATATATATACAAAATAAATGAAAACAATAATGGAAAAATCACGTGATTTTTGCATCACTTGTTTCATATATATTTGTAATGTTTATTTTATTTTAAAGTGAAATATACCTTTAATGTTGATGGTACAGTTTTGTTACTTTAATGTCACAAACATGACCTCAGCCATATAGATTATTGTGGACTGTGGGTGGCTATAAACTTTATTTAAAAAATAGATCCAACAGAGGACGCTGTGGCTTCACGTTATATGCACTCAATTCCAATATCAGCCGTTTTGCACACTGATTAGGCCTACATAACTCCAGATTGATGATGAGAAGCAAAGTATGTCGCCATTCAAAGGAAGCTCACCGAAACACTATGTTCAGGGCAGGTTGATTGAATTAGTCACCATTTCACATGTAAATTCATGACGGTTACAGGCGTTAAGTGAGGCCATTGATCGTGCGTAATTACCCCATGCGCATTGTAGTGGAGCAGTTTGGGACCTTTTGGCACCTGTGGTGATGAATGGGCAGTGGTGGAAAAAGTACTCAAACTTTAGTAAAATTATCAATACTGCAATGTAGAAATACTCTGTTACAAGTAAAAGTCCGGAATTCAAAATTTACTTGAGTAAAAGTGCAAAAGTATTGGTATCAAAATGTACTTAAAGACTTAAAGTACCAAAAGTAGAAAGTAGGCCTACTCATTATGCAGAATGTCCCATTTCACAAGTTTTCAAATGTATAAAAATATAAAAGTATAAAAATAGCCTATATATATACATTTCGGCCATTTGAAAATTAGCAGATCTGAGCTCACAATGCGTCGTATAAATGTATATAGGGCTATATATAGTGGTTACATGCTTTGTAATAATAATCAAAATCTACAAAGTAACTAGTAACTAAAGTTTTCAAATAATTGTAGTGGAGTAAAAGTATAATATTTGTCTCTGAGATGCAATGGAGTAAAAGTATAAAATTTGAAATACTCTAGTTAAGTAAAAAATACCTCAAAACTGTACTTAAGTATAGTACTTAGTAGAGTAAATGTACTTAGTTACTTTACACCACTGCCTGTGGTGAATGGGGCTGGTGGGTGTGTCTGGGGGTGGAGTCGGGTGCTCGACTCTCCTGTGGTCACTATATGAGGAGATCACCGTTGGGCTGTTAGGGTCACTGAGGATCACCTTCTCACAGCGATCACATCGATTCCTACTGGATCTGCTGGACCTCTGGATCTCTCCTATAGATCACTGTCTGACTCTGTGCGTTGTGTGCTAAGCTTTTGGAGTTTGTTTGTTTGTTACTGGCTGTCGTGATCAGTGGTCAATCAGTGGATTGCATTGGATTTGGGAGGATCTACCTTGATAAAGCTGCACTTTTCGCAAGAGTTGATCAAAGATGCCTCGGTCATTTCTTGTCAAGAAGTATTTCTCTTACAAGAAGCAGAATTACCGCGAGTTGGATCATCATGCCGGTGAGTTTACCTACAACTACACACTGTGTGAATTTGAACGAGTTGTGTGTGATTTTAAGTAACGGTTATTTTACAACATCTGACATGGTTAAAGCAAGATCTGTTTGGAGTAAATCGGTCAACGGTAGGATTTTATATAGGAGGTTTTTACTCAAAATTACTTTACACTTGTCCAAACCCATAAGCCAGAAGAACATATTACATGACACACTATAACTTTGTTGGGTTAAAAAACGTACAAAGTTTTGGGATGTAGTGGGCATGACAACAACATTTCAACAACAAGACAATTCAATGTGCAATGTACAGCACACCAAGCAAAGGAAACACAATTATACAATGACATTAGGATGCATAAAATAAAATTAACAGTGCAGAAGAGAAAGGGAGAAAAAAAGCCATATGAGGTTCTTTGCCTTTCTTGTCCACTGGAACATTTCCTAATGGAATAAGCTCGGCCTGGGTCAGGGCCATGGCAAACACACAAGTTTGACTGTAACAAGACCTCCAAGAATGAAAACAAGTTTAGTGTGTAATGAAATTATGTCCATGTTAAGTGAAGAAGCCACCTGACTCCCCTTTCCTTTCTCTCCGCTCTCTCTCTCTCTCTCCAACAGTTGTCCCGGTGCAGCGCTACCCTCTGGCTGAACTCTCCACCCAGGACAACAGCTCTGTCCTGACATGCTACCCCACCGCCCCCAGCCCCACCCTCCTCCTCTCCTCGGGCATGGACTCCCTGCCCGGCCTGCTCTTCCCACCCCTGGTGGAGCCCGTCTCCCCCACCACCACCACCACCCTGCTGTCGCCCATGGGACCCGTGGACCTCAGCAGCTGCTCCCCGTTCAGCAGCAGCGCCAGCGAGGAGGACGAGGAGGACGGGGGACGGTCCTCGGACCCCCCCAGCCCGGACGCCCTCCAGCAGCACGTCTTCGACTGCCCGCACTGCAGTAAGAGCTACAGCAGCCCCGCGGCCCTGGCCAACCACCAGCTCTCCCACACCAGCCACCATCACCACAGCCACCATCACCACCTCTCCTCCACCCAGGGGGAGCAGGAGACCATCACCGTCTCTGTGCCCACCAGCCAGGTGTCACAGCGCCCGGCCTTCCACTGCAAACACTGCCCCAAGGAGTACACCAGCCTGGGGGCGCTGAAGATGCACATCCGCTCGCACACGCTGCCCTGCGTCTGCCTCACCTGTGGGAAGGCCTTCTCCAGGCCCTGGCTGCTCCGAGGACACATCAGAACACATACAGGTAAAAACACTAAACCACTTAAAACGCTGCATAATTAAGACCCGAGGCCGATACTAGAAATGCCTTCTAAATCAGCATTTTCAGGATTGTTCAAAAATGGCAGATGTACAAGCTCACAAGTGACGCACTGTGCGCTTTTATATATATGCTATTTCTGAATAGCCAACGCAAAAATCTAAAATGACACAGATGCTTTCCCGGTTCTAATGGGTTTTTAAACACTACATACTTAGTTGCCCTGTTGTGCGATCCGCCCCAGGGCTCTATACTCCTACTCCCCCCCCCTCTACATCGAATCTCTTCGCCGAAAATAGCCGATTAACAAGCTCACACGACTCGTCGCTGTGACGCCTTGCAGTGAGCTTGTAGATCGGCTATTCGCGGTGATTTGTCCCAGAATAGGAATGCTGGGGGGTTTCATGTGGTTAAAAACAATTTGATTATGTGAAGAATGAAAATTAAATTACTTGGGGGCCATATTGGGTGCATACTTTACTTTTAGTTAATGTAATCAAGCTCTGTTTGCCCGTAGATTGGGACACAGTGCAGCACAGTCGTTATCATTGATATTCATTGATGTTGAAGTGTAAACAAAACGTATTGCTCGGCGTGGCATTCTCTTATCACAGCAAAGAAAAGCAGCCATTTGGGAGCTTCCAGGCAAAACGGTGGAATTAGACTTTGTAATTGTGCTGCCACAAGACGACAGAGAGAAAAATCAATGCCTTGAGGATAGACTGTTTAGCATCAAGAACCTGTTATGTGTCGTTACTTGTCTTGAGGCTAACGATTCTCTCTATCTTTGCTTTGCCAACAGGCGAACGACCTTTCTCCTGCCAGCACTGCAACCGGGCGTTTGCCGACCGCTCCAACCTGCGCGCCCACCTGCAGACCCACTCCGAGGTCAAGAAGTACCAGTGCGGCTCGTGCTCTCGGACCTTCAGCCGCATGTCTCTGCTGCACAAGCACAGCAACTCTGGGTGCTGCCCGGCTTCGTAAGAAGAAGAAGAAGAACCACCACATTCCCAAACAAACAGTGACTTGACTGACGTTGCTCATGCATGCATGGCTTCCTGCCGGCTCATCGGTGCCCTGCTGTGGCCAGAGCCCTCTTGTCCCATTTGGTGGGACAGACACACATACACACACTTTGGGGGGCACAGTTTTGGTGGCTTAAGGGGGGGAGACTGTACCCAGAGGTGTCAGAAAGCTGGGGCCAGCTCATTCCTCAAAGCCAGGAGACGACTGGAATGGTGTCGTCTTTATAACTCTTGTGTGCCTTCGATTCTTTTTCTAACCACTTAAAACTCTATATACTTCGTTGACCGGAGTCCCCCAAGGCTCTATACTAGCCCCCCTCCTGTTTCCCCTCTACACCAAATGTAAATAGCCGATTTTTACATTTCGATCTGCTATTGTTGCCAAATGTTCCATCACCCCCCAGAATAGAATTCATGTGGTTAAGAAGAAGCCATACTAAAAATCATATGTTTAGAGAAGGAATCGATTTACTTGCCATTACATATCGTCTCTGTCGGATGGAAACCGCATTTGTCCAAAACTTACCTCAGGATAAAAAAATAAATGGCAAAAGTAGCAGATCGGCAAGCTCAAAATGTGTCTCTTTCGCATTCCGAGCTTGCGGATCTGCTACGTTTGACGCTGTAGTATGATCAAGTAGGGCGTTGATTTACAAGAAGAAAAGTGTAGAGAATATGGAGATAAGAGGTTTCTGCCCGACAGCAACAATATTTTGCATTAGGCTGGTGTTTAAAATGCATGTGTGCACAAAATGAAAATGTATAAGTATGTAGCACATTGAGGGCAGCTGGACATGCGGTTAATTCCCCAGGAAGCCCCATCGGTGCCGGCCGGTCCGGGACTGTAGCCATGTTACAGCTGCTTGTGTGTGTGTGTGTGTGTATGGGGGGGATGTCATTCCTCACCATACTCCACATACATGGCATGCATGTATATAAGCAGCTGTGTGGTGTTGAGACAGCTGTCTGCATGGTGTACCGCGGAGGCGGGGCGCTGAGAGACGTGCTAGAGCTGTGACCTCGACGACAGGTGACCCCTTTCCTCTTATTGGCCCCTCCCCTCCTCGTCACCTCTCACCCCTCGTCTCCACACTTTCCTCTCTCTCCTCTGACACACACACACACACACACACACATCCAGAGCCAAACAGACTGGAGTTCACTGGGGGGGGGGGATTGGACATCAAAGGACCACTTAAAAAGCCCTGACCAAAAATACCACTTGCCTTCACCTTGTTGTCCATTTTACTAACCCGAACCAAAGCGGTTCATTCATGATGTCTATGCAAAAGTTTTGAACCACAGATTTTTATATAAAGATATTTTAGACGTATCATGTTTTAAAGAAAAAAACAGAGATATTTCTTTACCAAAAATGTGCCTTGTTGTTTTCCTGCCATATGTAAATAAAAGTTGTGTTTTTTTTTTACATAAACCTGCTTTGTGGTCGTGTTTTTGTCTGAAGAAGAGCAAAGTGTGTGTGAAACGTCGCTCAGGCCAATCAGGTGGTACCAAAATAAATGACAAAAGGGAGCTACAGAGTGCGAACATTTATTATTTGCTTGTTTTGTGTTTTGCAGTTTAGCACCTGCCCTTAAATGGTACATGGATGTGCGCCTCCTTTTGATCGTGTTTTGCAAATCGAAATTCTCATTTCAACAGCCATTGAATTTAGTCACGTAGTTCTAAATGAGGTTAATCGTAAGTCTCTGACAGCTAAATGCTGGAACACTGCAGTGTTTCAGTGTGTGATGTGTGCCTTAACCCATTCAGACCGGGAACGCATCTCTGTCAATTTTTTTTATTTCTTTGGGCTATTCAAAAATAGCAGATATACAAGCTTATAGATCTGCTATTCTTGAAAAATCTTGTGCGAATCTTTGAATATATATGTTTTTAAAGCAAACATTTGTAACTCAAATCTTTGCTTTTGGGGATTCTAAAACATTTCTTCTAAAGCCTCAGGTTTGTTTTTAAATGTATCTGGCCGTGGACCCCCATCTCAAAATATTTTGTTCCAGAGACCCCCAGAAGTTGTAACTTAAAATTTAAAAGTGTTCGCTTTAAAAAATACATATTCAAAGATTTGCACACATCTTCCACGATTTTGATTTAAAAAACAAACAGATCGCAGATCTACAAGTTCATGATGAGCTTGTATATCTGCTATTTTTGAATAGCCCAAAGAAATCTTAAAAATGACACAGATGCGTTCCCGGTCTTAATGGGTTAATGTGGGGAGTGCGGATAGGTTTGTGTCCGGGGAGTTGAGTGAGGAGCAGGGACACCTGCCCACACCTGCCAGGCTGTCAGCATGCAGCACACACACACACACACACACACACACACACACACACACACACACACACACACACACACACACACACACACACACACACGGTGCGCACGTGTTACCACATGGAGGAGGGTGGATGCAGGTGGTGGGGGCAAAGGAACAACTCGACTTCAATTTTATTGTCATGCTAACGTGTTTGCAGGTGTAAAACTGGGGGGAAATCTTTTGTCATACAAGCTAATAAGGTAGAAAGGTTTGCACTCTAGACTCGAGGCTTGCCAAAAGTTACAGCCAGGTGCGAGAGGTCGGTATTTGAAGTCACACAAATAACAGAGAAGGCTTGCGCGTATATTTAATTACACAGGTGAAAGATGTGACGCATAGGTGCGGACGTTTGGGTCCTCAGAGTTGGCTATACTATAAGTAGGCAGGCAGCCTATTAGTAGGTAACCAATGCTGATGGAAGGCACAGGGTGTCATCTATCAGCCCATCAGCATCACTTGTTGTAGGAAGGAAAGAGATATCACACGATATAACCATACACACACACAATCCATACCATAAACACACATGGACTCAATCCAATGTTGTCACATCACTCTCAGAGAAGAGATAACGATCTTATTTACAAGTCATCTATATGACTTTACGACTTCCTAGAGGAACACTCTGCAACAATACAACAGTAAAAGTACAGACCTGACTATGACATTTGATGAACATATAGGAACAAAAGAAGAAAAAAGGCCAGATGTTACAGCAAACAAGAGAAAGACAGGTCTTCATTAAGGCCCTCTGGATGTCTTCATATTAAAACATCTATTTACATTCAGCTTGAAGTAATCTCTGATTAACATCAGCCCCTCATACAAGCTCCCATTTTTTTTTAGCAGTTTTCAGGAAAGTGGGAAAATAATTGAGATAGAAAGAAAAGGAAAACAGCATTCCTAGTAGGAGAAGAGTGAATATATACACAAGGTGCAATGGAGTGAGGCTGTTAAAATAGACAGATATATATAACAGATATACAGTATTAGGCACATAGTTTAAAGAGCAATAGCAATACAATAGCAACAGATATAGAAACATAGTCCCTGGTGCATATAGTCTCATCATGTGCAGGTGAGATATCATTTAGAAGCAGATATCAGATGAATACAAGAACGCTCGCTCCAAAACACGCCGGCCCCGGGTCAAATCCGAAGACCTCCGAACGGTCGGCACCAGGTATTCTAAAACTATGTCTAAACCTAACCATATTCCTAACCTTAACCTCAGTAAAACTATGCCTAAACCTAACCTTATTCCTAACCTTAACCTCAGTAAAATTATGTCTAAACCTAACCTTATTCCTAACCTTAACCTCAGTAAAACTATGCCTAAACCTAACCTTATTCCTAACCTTAACCTCAGTAACCTCAGTAAAACTATGCCTAAAACTAATCTTATTCCTAAACTTAACCTTAGTAAAACGAATACAAGAAAAAATGGGGGTGAGTGCTTTGGGGCGAGCGTTAAGGTTACCGCACATAGTCTCCTGCAGTCTTTACATACACATAAAAAGTCATCCTGTTTCTGTGTACGTATAAGAAGATATAAGAAATGATAGAAAGAGGAGCAAAAGAGGAGCAGGCGAGAAACCTCCAAGAAAACGATGGTGTGAAATTAGCTGAGTGTGGGAATCACACACTGACCCTGTTTCCCGCTGCAAGCGGGGACTGGCCTCAGCTGGAGTTGAGTGTGTGTGTGTGTGTGTGTGTGTGCGTGTGTGCGTGTGTGCGTGCGCGTGTGTGTGTGTGCGCGTGTGTGTGTGTGCGTGTGCGTGTGCGTGCGTGTGTGTGCGTGTGTGTGTGTGTGTGTGTGTGTGCAGTATCTGAGTCATTAGAACCATGTTAGACTGACAACTACATGGCCACCTGCATGGCTATCTGTTCAGCAGCACAACTCCCCCCTGAAAATAGGCGATCTACAAGCTCACAATGCGTCGCACAGCGACGCATTGTGAGCTTGTCGATCGGCTATTTTCGGCCCCCCAACTTTGATTGTGTTGCAAAAAGTACAGCGGTACAGTTATACAGTCATGCTAAAAGGATATAACACAAAAAGCCCTGAGGGCTCGTTTCCATTGTGGTCCTGTGTATCCAATTCATCAAGACATATAAAGACATGCAATACAATACTATACAAGAAATCATCAATACTAGGAGCAGTAAAAGTATATTTACAGAAAAACTGTGGGGGGTCATTTATTTTGTCAAGCTAGCAGACTTGTCGAGGTCCAGTTGTAAATTGCAGACAGGTGCTCTTTTATGGTGGTTTTGAAGGAGGGTAGGGAGTCGCACTTTTTGATGGCTGTAGCAGGGCATTCCACATTTTGGTGGCATAATACAGTAGAAAGAATTCATCCCCATGTTTGTGCCGAATCCGGGGGCCTAAATCAGGCTTAAGTCCGGAGTGAGTGAGCCTCCAACGTCTGCACAGAGTTTTTGCACATATGGCAACAATGTGTCGGTCCCCACCGGTCCCCCCCGACCCACACACACACACTGACGCCAGCCAGCGTTGCCAGATTTTGCGAGAGAAATGAGCAACCCAGGTCTATGAAAACAAGCCCAAAACAAGCCCAATAGAAGTGACTATTAGGCCACAGGGTGACTATTTGAAAATAGCCGATCCACATGCTCACAACGCCTCGCAATGTGACGCATTGTGAGCTTGTAGATCTGCTATTTAGAATCATTTTTGGAAATGTGAAATGAAAATGTGAAAAAATGTGCAAACTATGGAATGTTTTTGAAACATTTTAACAACACAAATCTTGTGTGGGGGTCCCTGGCATAACATAATTTCAGATGGGGGGTCCGTGAACAAAAACATATTAATTTGGGGGTCCTTGACATGAACATGTTTGAGGACCACTGGTTTAAATAACACAGCAAGCCCAAAATAAGCAACTACACTTTAGAAACAAGCTAAAAAAAACCCGCAACCAATATCACCAATATTTACAAGCGACTTTACAGAAAAACAAGCCCAGAGTCACTTATAATATAAAGCAGACCTGGCAACGCTGGCCCCCTGACCCACACACACTGACGCCAGCGTGTCTTAGTGAGGTAACGACGTGTTTCCTCCTATAGCCTGTACTCAGGGACAGTGTTGAGAGGTGCGTGTGTGTGTGTGTGTGTGTGTGTGTGTGTGTGTGTGTGTGTGTGTGTGTGTGTGTGTGTGTGTGTGTGTGTGTGTGTGTGTGTGTGTGTGTGTGAGGGGAATGGCGGGGGGGCTGGTGCACAAAGCTGGGGATCAAGTTGCATGAGTTAGCTCGTGTAATGTAAACAGCACCCCTAAAAGACGCACACACACACACACACACACACACACACATGCACACACGCACACATGCACACACGCACACACACGCGCGCGTAGACAGACACATGCATGCTTGGCCACGCATGCACACACGCGCACATGCATGCACCCACCCACCCACTCGCCCACATGACATGCACACACAATGCAGGGCATCACATAGAACGGGGGATTTTTTTTTGGCATTTGTCTCCCTGCCACTCCAGGCTGTCTGTCTGTAAAGCAAAGGTGAGTGTAATCCTGCTGTTACACACACACACACACACACACACACACACACACACACACACACACACACACACACACACACACACACACACACACACACACACACACACACACACACACACACACACCTGTGCCAGACGGTGAGTCAGAGAAAGAGAGAGAGGCAGAGAGACAGAGAGAGACAGGCCACAGGGGTCTGAACTCTGCCTCGTCCCCCGGGTGGTGGTGGTGTCAGGTTAGGTGGTTTGGTGGGCACACTGAGAGGGCAGCATGGGTGCAGAGGGGTGGACGGATCATGGAACACATTACATCACTGAAGATGGTTTGCTTCATTTACCGTGGCAGATGACACGATGCCCCGTGTTTTTTTTGTTTTGTTCTGTTTGTTCTTTTCAAATGACACTGATCATCCCTTACATCAGTGGTTCTCAAACTTTATCATGTCAAGGACCACCCAAAATGATATGTATCTGGCTGCGGAACCCCATCTCAAAATATTTCGTTCCAGGGACCCCCCAGAAGCAAAGATTTGAGTTACAAATGTTCGCTTAAAAATATATATATATTTAAAGGTTTGCACACATTTTCACGATTTTTCAAAAAGAGCAGATCTACAAGCTCATAGTGCGACACTCGGTGCCACGCTATGAGCTTGTATATCTGCTATCTTTGAATAGCCAAAGTATAAAATGGTTAAAGTGGTTAAAATTATTGTGAGATGCTATTTAGCTGGGGACCCCCTGGAACAACAGTTTTTTGAAAAAAATCTGGAAAATATTTTTTCAATATTTTTCAAAAATAGCAGATCTGCAAGCTCGTAGCGCGGCACTCGGTGCCGCGCTATGAGCTTGTAGATCTGCTATTTTTGAATAGCCCAAAGAAATCTTAAAATGAGACGCAGATGCGTCCCCGGTCTTAATAACAAACTGCCTCGCTGATAGGATGGTTTTTGTGTTATACTGGGGACTTCATGTGTTGTCTTGATGTTATGTTTTTCTGTGTTTTTCTGTTGGAACAGAGTGTGAAGATGAATATCCCTGAGGGGACAATAAAGACAATTATTATTATTTCAATACTGCGAATGATGATGTGATGAAATTATGTCTACTATGCTGAAAAATGCTAAATAAACATAAGGTTAAAAAAAAAGTTAATAATACTGCGAATGATCTTTGTGCTCGAGTCAACATGAAGACCTGCTGTCTGTCCTTAGATTAATTTAGTAAAATTTTAAAACAACCCTTTTAAAAAAATACGTTTTGAAACCTGAATCCTGCCAGCTAGCCAGGGGGGCATATTTGGGGTTTGGGGGGGGAAGAAGAAGAAGAGTGGGAGGCGGCGGAGGCTCTCTATCATCCCGTAGCCGAGGGGCCAATGAGATCACTATGGAACTGTCACTGTGCTTTTAAGTGTGTGTTTGTGTGTGTGTGCACGCGTGTAATATCATATCGGGGGCCTTGTCAAGAGTGTTTTAATGTTCGCAGCGTCACGCATTCGGCCCCCTGACTAATGTGACATTCCTGAGCCATTAGTGACAGACACACAATACGGCTCATCGACAGAGACACAGCCAGAGAGATACGGGAGACACAGTGGTGGTCTGTCCGTCCTGCTCTGTCCCCATGCTGCACATCACGCTGCATGCACACACCAGGGCCCGGGACAGGAAATGTTGTTATGCTGACCTAGTTAACACACAGAGAGGGGATTACCGTTCAATTTAACAGCCTCACATGTGTCATTCCTATCAGGCCAGGACTGGGAAATGTGTACTGTATATACAGTACAGTACAGCTAGTGGCACAGCAAACCTTTTTTATGTCAAGGACCCCCCCGCCCCCCGTATTATTAATATGGGATACAAGAAGAGTGGGCACTAAGGAGGAGTGGGCACCTCAATGTCAAATTAGGTATTTTGACAATTTCTTTTTTAAATTAAATATTTGAAAAATATAATGTAAAGTATACATGATGTGAACATGCAAAGTACATTATTATCAGACTTAAATGTATCCTTCAATTTCTTGTTTATGCCCAAAATGATTGGATATACAGGTTTTGTAGCCATTTGTTGCAACTGTAGAAATATTAGACCTTAAAGGAATAGTTCACCCCCAAAATGACTTTTCTATCGATTAGTCACCCCATGGAGACTTGAATTCAAGGATATGTCTTTGTTTTTGTCGCATTCCTAAGCCAATAATTCGATGACCGGCAGCGGTTCCGGTAGGAGACACAAAGAAGTCTCCTTTGTGTCTCCTACCAGAACCGCTGCCTACCGGTCCGCAGGTCATCAAATTATTGGCTTAGGAATGCAACAAAAACTAAAAGATATCCATGAATTCAAGTCTCCATGGGTTGACTAATCGATAGAAAAAAAAGTCATTTTGGGTGCGAACTATCCCTTTAATTGGCAAATGTTCAATCATGTTCTAATCATGTATACTTACATTGCTTAAGACCGTTTTCCTTTATTAGTTTTCTTTACATTTTGTACATTAAGGTGCCCATGGACTCTTCCTTAGTGCCCTCTCTTCCTGTTACCTTAATATGTATTTGGCCGTGTACCCTCATCTGAAAATATTTACTGCCAGGGATTTGCATCGTTTAAATGTTTCAAAAATATTCAACATTTTCCACATCGTTTAACGATGTTTCTCAAATGGCTCATTTGCATAGGATTAAAGTGATTTTGGTACGATAATATTGACTCATTTTGCTTGGGGCCCCTTGGAACCCCCCCAAGGACCTTAGTCTGGGGGTCCCCGGACCCTACTTTGAGAACCACTGCAGTAGAGTAAAGTACAGTAATGTACAATACATGCATTTAGTTGATGACTCCCTCGCTTGACTAATTGATGGAACACATTCTGTGAGGTCCATGTCTATAATGCCTCATAAACATACTAATAGTTCATTATAATATGCCTATAACACTGTAGAATTATAGTTATAAGCACTCACAAATAATATCATAGGACCTTATAAGTCATTATAAAATGCTTCAAAATGTGCTATTATTACTGCATAAGCATATGAAATATGTGAGCGCTTCTAACTATAATTTGACAGTGTTATTAGCAGTTAACAATGCATTAGGCTAGGTTGGTGACCAAAGGAGATCAGGCCTTTGCCATCAAGGCCCCCCAGAACAGCCTACCAGAGGACTTCAGGTTAACCGGATCATTAACGAGTTTTAAACCCATTTGTACAGAATTTTTATCTCCTTAGAATAGTAATCAAATGTCCCAGTCCATAATCTGTGACACCTATTTGACATTGCTCTGTTACTCTGTTGTAAACTTTGTCCTGCTTGAGATGAATTGTACAGCCTTTTTCTGCTGTAATACCCTGTTTTGGAGGTATAGGTGGTATAGGTGAAGAGAAGACCAAGTAAACAAAAAAAGTTTCATCTGAAACACAATTTTATACAATATAGAGGGGGTCCCTGCTTCATCTCTCTCTCAACTAGGGGGTCCTTGGGCTGAAAACGTTGAAGACCCCTGGTTTATTGTACATATTTCTTGTTTTTCATACCAGTAACCTGTAAGCTGATTGTATGACGTTCTGCATAGTAGTGTATATTTGTCTGTTTCCTTAAATGTCATCAAGATTTGAGTGCGTGGGGATCTCATTTGAAATAAGCCATTGTGCTTTTATGGGCGATCCAGTTTAGGGGACCTTGTACTGTAATCTGTACTTCCATGTACTTTTTCCATGTCTTTCTAAATAAAGTACTTCAATCAATCAATCACTTCATAAAGTTTCATTATTATTAGCATATACATTGTGCATATAATGCCTGATGATGACCTTCATAGAAAGTGTTAAGAAAGGTTACAATTATTCAGAACTTTTCTGGATCCTCAAGGTCAACCTGGTGGTGACTCCACTCATAATAACAGGAATGTGTGTGTAGTCTAAAGCCAAAATGATACTTTGTCATATGATGGCACCACTCGCCGTAAATAAACCCATTTCCCAGCAGCCGAGTTTTTCCACTTATTTCCAGCGAGTGATCCTATCTGTAAGAACAACGTTTTATACATGAGGTTGTAGGGGGTTGCTTCGTTAAGGCTTTTGTGGCCACATGAGCTTTATTTCATTATGCGAAACAGAAAAAGTACCCTGTCTCCAGCAAACAATAATCATGGGTGCGGTCCGCAGTTATATTTTCCATCCGTCCTAATCAATTTCCACTGGAGAATTCAATGTGTGAGCCACATCACAGATTACATACACAGTATAACGTTAACACAGGGTTTTGCTGTGCACACAGTCAAATCCTCAGTGGTTATTTATCCGTTTGTAACTCGAGCGGGTACAAATGGAACCAAATGGATCCTTATACGGGTCCATTTGGTTCCATTTGTACCCTCTCAGAGTTACACGGGGGATTTTGCAGTGTGGGGTGCATGGACTCTGTTGTCTTGATTCTAGCGGTGGGCGACAGCACAGCATGTTTACATATTTAACGTCAGCAACGTTTATGAAGTATGAAGGCTGTGATTCACTGGTATTCCCCTTCTACTGGGTCTGTCTGTCTGTCTGTCTGTCTGTCTGTCTGTCTGTCTGTCTGTCTGTCTGTCTGTCTGTCTGTCTGTCTGTCTGTCTGTCTGTCTGTCTGTCTCTCTCTCTCTCTCTCTCTCTCTCTCTCTCTCTCTCTCTCTCTCTCTCTCTCTCTCTCTCTCTCTCTCTCTGTCTCTGCCTCTCTCTGTGTCTGTGTCTGTCTCTCTCTCTCTCTCTCTGTGTCTCTCTGTCTCTCTCTCTGTCTCTTTCCACATTTGGGATACAGGAAGTGCCCTGTCAGGCTTGTATAAACACAGCCCATCCAAAAGAGCTGATAAAAAGCATCTGGGTGCGGCCACAGCTGTGTGTGTGTGTGTGTGTGTGTGTGTGTGTGTGTGTGTGTGTGTGTGTGTGTGTGTGTGTGCGTGCGTGTGCGTGTGCGTGTGTGTGTGTGCACGGGTGTGTGCGTCTATAAATGAAGAAAAATAAATCTACATATTTATTATAAGGACAGATCATAAGGACATGAAACAGATGCACGCACGCACGCACGCACGCACGCACGCACGCACGCACGCACGCACGCACGCACGCACGCACGCACGCACGCACGCACGCACGCACGCACGCATGCACGCACGCACGCACGCACGCACGCACATGCACACACATGCACACGCACACACATGCACCCTGCTTTGGTGGACATGCACCAGTGTGCCAGCCAGGCCAGGGGTTCACTGCGGTCCACACACACACACACACATGCACACACACGCGCACGCACACGCATGCACACACACTACATCTAAAAGGAGAGAGAGCACAATAACGCCGGAGCCAGCAGGACTGACAGCGTGGGTTGGAACATGGTGACTCGCTGGGGGATCACATTCGGAGCCAGGAGGGTTAAGTCACTGGGTTAGGGTTTCAAACACTCTTACAGGCCACAATGCTCTTACACAATGCTAGCTGCCCCCATGGGGGCTTTAGTGCCAACGTCCTCCCGTTTGAGTTATAAGTTATCTATAAGGCGCCACCGCGGTTCTGCTCCACCGCCGTCTCTTTTTTAGGGGGGGAGCCAGCGAGACAAGTTCTTGGGTCGCCACAGTCGGTGTCATTTTCATCTGATCTGCTAGTAGGCATCATCACGGCTAATGAGGACCGTGTGATGAGCATGAGATGGAGAGAGAGAGAGAGAGAGAGAGAGAGAGAGAGAGAGAGAGAGAGAGAGAGAGAGAGAGAGAGAGAGAGAGAGAGGGAATACTGCTCCGAGGTCTGGAGAGAAAGAGAGAGAGATAGAGAGAGATAGAGAGAGAGATGGGAGACTGAGGATAATAAAGTGATTATGGCCGCTGGAAAGAAAGGAGAATTGAGGTTTATATTCTAACCACTTAAACTCTATATACTGTATATACTTTATTGACTTGGGGCCCCACACGGCTCTCTATACTTAGGTCCGCTCCTTTTTTCCCTCTACACCAAATCTCTTCGCCGGAAATCAGCCGATCTGCAAGCTCACCCACCTATATGCTCTGTCTCAAGGCAACGCATTGTGAGCTTGCAGATCGGCTGTTTTTGTGTGCTGAATGTTTGCCCCGGGGTATAAGGGACGCGTAGGGTTCACGTTGGTTAAAGTGATTAAGGTCGCTGGAAGAGAAAAGAAAGAATTGAGGTTGATGTTTTAATGGCTGGTAGACAGGGGGGAGGGGGGAGGGGGGGGGGGGGGGGGCTGTCCGGTTGAAGAATGAGAGTCCTGTTTTGTTGAGTTGTTTTTCCGAATCGGTAGGGAGTAAGAAATTTAGCTGAGGAATGCCACATGTTGCAACCAGGGGTTGATCAATGACATGTGCTCCTCGGCTCCGCGGCCAGGCGGGCAGAGATATGCTTCACTGTAGAGGCTTTCATAGATTCTGTCCCTTCATGTTTAGGACGGCTGGAAATTTGATTTGAGGGGAAGTCTCCATGCACACACACACACATGCATGAATGGATACATGCATGCACACGCACACACATTCATGAATCTGCGTGCGCGCGCAGATTCATACACACACACACACACACACACACACACACACACACACACACACACACACACACACACACACACACACACACACACACACACACACACACACACACACACACACACACACACACACACACACACACACACACACGCGCGCGCGCGCACGCACGCACACAAAGAGCTCAGATCTCTGGACAAATAAGCCAGTTTTACCCAAGGACAGGATATGGCCTCGCGGAGGGGGTACCACACCGTTTCCTGCCCACCTCCAACACTCCCGCTGTCCCCGCGTCAATGATGTGTGTGTGTGTGTGTGTGTGTGTGTGTGTGTGTGTGTGTGTGTGTGTGTGTGTGTGTGTGTGTGTGTGTGTGTGTGTGTGTGTGTGTGTGTGTGTGTGTGTGTGTGTGTGTGTGTGTGTGTGTGTGTGTGTGTGTCATAGCCGGTGCTGTGCCTCTCTTCCTAAACACAGAGCCTCTCTATCCCCAAAGGTCGGAGGTCAAAGGGATGACCAATAAAGACACAGGGGGGGGGGGGGGGGGGGTAAACAGCAAGAAGCAGCATTGTCCGTCAGGGATCAGTGATCTCTACACTTTGCACACAAGTGAAATCCTGAGTGTTCATTTTTACGGGTCCATTTGGTTCTGTTTGTATACGCTCTCGGAGTTACAGACCTGTGACGGTCCATTTGGTTCCTAGCTATCAATCATTTAGCTATATGGACCCCTCTGGAACCCTCTCAGAGTGACACATGTATACATTAACTGATGATTTTGCTGTAAGGGTCCATTTGGTTCCATTTGTACGCTCTCTGAGTTTCAATCCCATAAGGGTCCATTTGGTTCCTATAACTATCAATCATTTAGCTGAGGGACCCCTGGTTTGGAGTATTTTACTTTATATTTTGTAGATAGGGCTGTCAAGATTACAAATTCAAGTTGACGATTAATTGTCTCTCAAAGAATTGCGATCAACGATTTAATTGTGTGTTTGGCATGATTGAACATTGGGACATACGAATACAAATTACATTTCTGTTTGCCTTTTAGGCTTCGTAATCAAAAATTGAACAGGGAGGGCAGATATGATATAAAAATATGATTAAAATAACTAAAATTATTGACATATTTAATAATGTTGTAAAATACTAGATGTAAAAGCAATGAATGTAAACTAGCGGAAATAGCAGATCTACAAGCTTACAACGCGTCACTTTTTGACGCGTTGTAAACTTGTAGATATGCTATTTCTGCTTTTTTAATATTTGACAATGTGTGAACATTTTTCAACATGGAAACGATTATGACGATTATGCAAAAAACATTATTGCGATCATCTCAAATAATTGCAATTAGACGATTATCTAATAATTGTGACAGGCCTATTTGTAGAGCTTGTTATAGTGGTACAAACAGTCACATTCAATTCAAATCCGGCTTTGAATCATCTACCGTTAAGTTAAGAGGGAATCCCCCCTTTGGCGATGGGAGATATTAACCTTTTGGCCTTCGGTAGAGTCCCGTAGAGCTACTCTGCTACCTTTGAACCCCCTGTACCGGCGGGAAAGCCGATCCGGGTCACGGCACCAATGTATAACATCCGAGATTCGAACCCCGGGGTCTCCCGCGTGTGGGAAACCAAACATCTGCCGCTATCCGAGAGGAAATCCCCGCTTGGCCAGGGGAGATTTTGTTGGCCTTCAGGTTGAGCTATACTCTGCTTAGCTACACAGACTTGGGTCGGATGTTTTCTGGGTGGACGGCGAGAGGACTGACTGAGGTGGTCTGTTGTTGGACAACAACTTGCACCTGCTCCCAATTACCGGCTCCCCTTACATGCCCTTGTTGTATCTCGGCGTACGTGAGGAGAGAGAGAGGATTAAGCTCGATGCCAGCCAAGTTGAAGGAAGACCTTTTGGATTACATTTCCCCCTGAGAGGGAAAACATGACAATTTGAGTCAAGCGGACAGATATTTAGTTTTGAGCCATCGGATCCTATAGCGATGCCTCAATACAAACAAACTGCTTTCATCTGTAAATAGCCATGCTTGTTTTGCTCACACTGTGTTACTTGAACTGGTTTACATTACAGCACAGTGGATAAGTGTACTTTATACATAGATGTCTATGCCTTTAGCGCACATTCTATAAATCTGATATAAGTGATCCTCCCCACCTAATTGTGAACGCCCATCCCCCCTTTTATAATTTTTATCATTTGTACCAGGGGTCTTCAATGTTATCAGGCCAAGGACCCCCTAGCTGAGAGAGAGATGAAGCAGGGACCCCCTCTATATTGTATAAAATTGTGTTGCAGATTTAACTATTTCGTTTTTTACTTGGTCTGCTCTTTTTTTCCTCTACACCTACACCTATTTGCCAAAAATAGCAGATCTACAAGCTCATAACGCCTTGCAGCGCAAGGCGTTATGAGCTTGTAGATCTACTATTTTTGGCTAAAGTTCTCCTCAGAAAATGGATGCTAGGGTTCAAGTGGTTAATGTAAAAAGAAATAATCCTATCACACAAAGATTTGAGGGGCCCCACTGTGGTAACTCTGAGGACCCCCTAGGGGTCCCGGACCCCCTGTTGAAGACCACTGGTGTATACTGTATGATGTAGTATTGGTGCAGCACAGTCTTGTGGAACATGGCACCAAACCTTTTGCTGCTTGTACGTTTGGAGCTGTAGTATGAGTGACAAATAAACCTAGATCTTTTGATAAACGAAAATGTCACCCTCTTTTACATCACCATCCTGTCTAAGTACAGAAGGCCTATTGAATACTATTGAACACTTGAAGGCAAACCCCTAGAAACAAAGGAAAAACCCAACCCAGACATGTATAAAAGGTGTATAGTAGTTTCTCCTCTCCCACTGTGAGCTGTGAAGGAGACATAATGCGGGGGGTTAATTAAGAGCAGGTGCATGTGAGTTTTCCAGTGTCTAGAATTTTGGAGTTTCTTTTCATGGCACTTTTTAAAACGTTATATAAGAGGGGAAATAACAGCAGGATTACAGGACAAGTCATCATATGATTAGCCTATATGTTTGGATTGCAATGCATGTCTGCCACACTGCTTATATTGTCACCTGCGGTCTCCGGTCGCCCCCTCATCTTCCACACCTGTATTCATAAATGGTAAATGGTGCATTTATATAGCGCTTTTATTCAAAGCGCTTTACATAGATTGTGCATTACATTCACCCCTTCACACACACATTCACAATTGTCGATGGCGGAGGAAACCATGCAAGGCACCAACCTGCTCTTCGGGAGCATTAGGCTCTACGCACAGCAGCCATGTTGTGAAGACATTCACAGGTGTTACCAATGATACTAATGAAGGCTCTGTTCCATTTAGTGTAGCACAGTGGTTCTCAGATTTTTCAATTTCCACGACCCCCATAACTCTGAGAGTGTACAAATGGAACCAAATGGACCCTTACGGGTCCATTTGGTTCCATTTGTACACTCAGAGTTACACACCCGTAAGGGGCCATTTGGAAACCCCTTAAGGAACCCCAAATGTTAGACCCACTGGTGTAGCAGAGTGTTTCCAGTGAGCCAACATGCACAATATCAGCACCCGCCTGACTCTGTTTGACCAGAATGGAACAGAGCCTTCATTAGTATCATTGGTAACACATGTGAATGTCTTCGCAATATGGCTGCTGTATCAGCGTCTTGCTCAAGGACACTTCGACACTAGCCATGGTTCACATGACGCTTGTAGCGTCATGGTGCCGAGTCCCCCTGGTCTAAATTTGTGTTCGATTTTTTCACATTGCCATCTCTCACATAAACATAAACGTTCAGATTTCAAATATAAAGTGCTTACCACCGAGCCACGGATGTTACAAGGCGACGCAAACCGCAATAAGTACTCGTATCTCCCGTATTGTTCAATAAAAAGTATTTTAATCCCATCGCCGGCCATTTTCTTTTTTCTTTTTGTAATGTATCAGAGTGCAATACACCTCCCAACCATTAGTGTCGTGGTTGGAAGCATCAGAGAAAATTTGGAGAAAATGGCCGTCGATCGGACTAAAATGCTTTTTATTGAACAATACGGGAGATACGGGTACTTATCGCGGTTCGTGTCGCCTTCTAACATCCGTGGGTCGGTGGTAAGCACTTTATATTTGAAATCTGAACGTTTATGTTTATGTGAGAGATGGCAATGTGAAAAAATCTAACACAACTTTAGACCAGGGTGACTCGGCACCATGACTGTCATGGTATGACAGTCATGTTTCAGGGCTACTTCGACACTAACTCTGGGGGACACCGGGATCGAACTGGGAATCTTGCCGTTGCCATCCGGCCGATCTACCCCTGAGCCACTGCCGCCTCCCTCAACAGTGTCAATCAATGAGTCCGTGCTCCACCACACACATCACAGTGTTACTGTATTTGTGAGGATGGCAATAATACAGATGACATATATATATCTTTTTTAAATATATTTTTGGGGTCTTTATTGATAGTACCAGTGGAGATTGACAGGAAACAGGGAGAGAGAGAGAGACGGGGAGTGACAGGCAGCAA
>NC_137614.1:49356346-49518846 GCF_963280865.1 Gymnoscopelus braueri
TGTTCTGACATGCAAGGGCGAGCAGGGCCAGCTATAGTTTCTCAAGCCAGCGTGTGTATCCCCCCCCCCCCCCGCCCCCCCCTGTGGAAATTAAGGGCCGATTCTTCCCCTGCCAAGGAAAACAACGGTGGGCTTTAACCCCACCCACTGACTAATGTGATCACCTTGTGAGAGGAAGGGGATGAAATTAAGTCTAATCACGCAATATGAGTGATTACATATTACAAGGGTTCCCAAACCAAAATACTTGGAATTGTTTAGTTTGACTCGGTTCCACAGATAAATGTTGTGATAATTGTAGTTTGGCTATTTTCCCAAATAGCCAAACTACTGTGAGCATGTAGATCGGCTATTTTCACAATTCTTGCTTCTTTCTTTCTTGCTTGTCCCGACCCCCAGTTTGGGAACCACTGGCTTGTTATTATTTGGAGAAAAAAATATATATATTGGGCTCTTGGGGGTATCTTTTGTCACTGTATACGCATCTCTGTCATTTTAGATTGTCTTTGGCTATTCAAAAATAGCAGATATACAAGCTCATAGGTTAAGAGTCTTGCTCAGGGGCGACACATCGACACATTGCTGGACTGGTCTGGAACTGTACCTTGGACACAACAACCAGGGGGGTCTGGCACACTAACCACTCAGCTACTGTATGGACATTAGATGTGTTGCTTTTACAACTCAAGACGTACGCTGTTATGTGTAGATTATGTGATTATGGAAAAAAATGTGAGGCAGAGAGAGGAGGGGAGGGGGGGGGGGGGTTCAGGACAAAATGTCCGTACGCGTTGATTTACTGTCGTTCTCCGCGTTCCGTCTTGTCTGTCCACGCTCCACCATGCGTCATCATGTGGCTTCTGGCGCTGTTGACCCTTTGTAGACATTCCACTGTGTTCATTTAACCCTGAGAGTGTACAAATGGAACCAAATGGACCCGTAAGGGCCATCTGCACATTTGCCTCGGAGTGACAGACCAGTAAGGGTCCCGTAAGGCACTGGCTCTCGATTTCTTTCGTGTCAAGGACCCCCCAAATTGATGTGTATTTGGCCGAGGACCCCCATCTGAAAATGTCTTGTGCCAGCGCCCCCAGAAGATTTATGTTTAATAAAATCAAAATGATTCCAAAGTTTCCAAACATTGTTGAGATTTTATTTTTTTCCCCAAAGAAATAGCAGAAGTACAATCTGCTATTTTTGAACAGCCAACGTATAAATGGATAAAGTGGTTAAAATGATTGTGATGCTACATTAACTACTTTTGCTGGGGACCCCCTGGAACCCCTGGGGGTCCCCAGACCACATTTTGAGAACCAGTGCAGAAGGGGTCCGACACTTATCAACACTTACTGTATATTAGCGTTAATTCGTCCATTTGTAGTGTAACCAAATGGACCTTTATGGGGTGTGTGTGATATAAATCATTCACTGTGTTGTCTTTTAATGCCGTGGCTCTGCAGGAGGATATATCCGTCTATAAGAGCGTCGGTCATAATTCCACCGTTTATACTTTTTGAAATATCTTTTACCTTAATTTTGTAATGGAAGTCATATAGGGGCTCATATCGGAGTGAAACCTTTGCCCATATTTGGTAGGCATACGTCATCGATACAGTATGTCATAGAGACGACTGATGTCACAGGCTGGTACACATGAAGTCGGAGATCCACAGATTGGATTGGCGGTTCTGGACAACAGGATATCCATAAAATGCTATATATGGACAATTTGGACATATCGGTCCATTTGGTTCCATCTGCACACTCTCAGAGTTAAATAAACACAGAGGATTTTAGTGATTCTCAGTGTAAATACGTCCCAGAGATATATTAAAACAAAAACATCCAACGTCTGTGGCCTTAAAGCATTATCAAACTTGGGGTCCTTGACATGACAAAAGGTTCAGGTCATACATAGGCCCTACATTACGTCAACATAACAGGATGCCCCTCCACCCCTCTAACCCATACTTTGGCTATCAAAAAACAACAGATACACAAGCTCATAGCCCGGCACCGAGTGCCGGGCTATGAGCTTGTCGATCTGCTATTTTTTTTAAATCATGTGCAAATCTTTGAATATATATATTTTTTAAGCTTAACATTTGTAACTCAAATCTTTGCTTCTGGGGGGGTCCCTGGAACTAAATATTTTGAGGTGGGGGGTCCGCGGCCAAATACGCATCATTTTGGGGGTCCTTGACATGAAAAAGTTTGAGAACCACTGATATTATAGCAACCTAAGTGTTTCAGAAAACTGTTAGGATTTAGAAGACATTTGTAGAATGGGCCTCAGGTCTTAATGGCTTACTGAGGACTTTAGTGATTCTCAGTGTAAATACTGTACGTCCCAGAGGTTAAAACAAAAAACAACAAATGGAAGTCTGTGGCCGTAATGCATATCAAACTGGGGGTCCTTGACATGACAAAAGGTTAAGGTCGTAGGCCCTACATTACGACAACATAACAGGATGCCCCCCCCGCCCCCCCCTCTAAAGAACAGGAATCAGAGTCAGGGTAAGGGGACACCGCTGAGTGGCACATGCACGCAGAGCAAGAAGCAGAGGAGATGCATGGGGCAGATAGGCGTCTGGCCCCGGGGTGTTGGTTTCAGGCAGGTGCATGTTGCCTTCCCCTCTACGTCCCCCAGGGGACAGAACGGGAGGAGAGAGGAGACAATCTGTGCCACTTCACTGCAGTATAGGGGCACGAGTCCACACAACACACACACACACACACACACACACGCACACACACACACACACACACACACACACATCAGAGAAATCTTCAAAAAGAAAAATCTAAATGTTTTCCAAAGGATTTTCAAAAATATATATTTCCCCCCCCCCAAAAAAAATGTTTCAAATATAGTGAAAAATAGCCGATCTCACAAGCGATGCGTAGCATTGTGAGCCTGTAGATCGGCTATTTTCCCTATTTTTCTGAAAAGAGGGTGTAGCCACTTAAACCCTATACTTAGTAAACTAGTACTTATAGTTGACCGGAATCGTACTTGGTCCGTGCTTTTTTCCACCTAAACCTGTCCACCCGAAAATAGCCGAGCTACAAGCTCACAATTGCGAGCTTACAGATCGTCTCTCTTTTCAGCAAAAGTCCACCCCGGGAATAGGGACGCTATAGGGTTCAAGTGATTCATTTTCGAATACATCTTTTGTACGTTCGGGACCCTGCGGAGGGAGACACCAAATCTCTCTTTATTGGGTGTCGAGCTGAAAAAGTTTGTGAACCCTGCTCTAACCCCACCACCCCCCACCCCACCCCACCACCTCACCCCCCACCCTGTATCGTCCTGCACTGACTGGAATGCGTCGGGACAATAGCAGTTGTCCCGCTCCGTCCCCGCATAGCGGCGCCCCCAGGCCCATACAGGCCCTGACAGGGGGAACAAAAGTGCACCTTGCGCCTCTCTGCTTGCACCACCACTCCCCCCCTGGGGGAGAATTACCTGCATACCTGTGGTAAAAGGAGAGAGAGAGAAAGAAAGGGGGAGAGATGGAGAGAGAGAGGGAGGGAACGACAGAATGACAACAAGACAACGACGGAGCAGTAACGGGGGATGAAAGGGAGGGAAAGAAGAAAGAGAAGTGTTGGAGCACACAGGTGATCCTCTTGCTCTCTCTCGGCTCAGCTGCCCGTGTGTCAGACGGCCCGTCACACTTCTGACACCAACACCTGTGTCTTCTGTTCTTTTTATTCTGCAGAGCAGGGAACAGCTCAACGGTCTCATGCTTTATTTACAGTCCCGGAAAATAGCAGATCTACAAGCTCACGACATGACGCAGACACGTAGATCTGCTATTTTTTTGTAAGCATTTTTCAGACTCCCTGGCTGTGTCCGAAGTCACTCGCTCTTTCATTACTCCGTGCCCCCTATCTAGGGGGTTCTATGTAGGAGAGACTATAGTGAACAAATCGGCAAAACAAAACTATTCAGACACTACACGAGTCACCGTTCATGATGTCGCAGTCGCTCAATTAAAACATGCCAGATCAACACCGGCTTTTTTCTTTCAGTGCCATGCATGATGGTTGGTAGGTTTTGCGATAATGACCATTGGTTGTGCCAAAGATATATAAATAATTTAAAGATAGAACATCCCAATTGGAGCCACTAGTGGCAAAGTGGGCGACGCCATCTGACGGCAAATCTCGCAAATGTCCTATGTTTACTGGTGCTATCTCGCGAGAGTGTGTTGCTGGGACAAAGAAAGGTCGTTAATAAAGTTGTTTTCTCCCGATTTGTCTCTCTGAAAAAAGCAAATTTATTATGAAAATCTTGGGAAGATTGTGTGGCTTTTGTGACGATCGGGTCCAACATTTAGTTCAGTGACCATGGGGCTAAAGAATGGTTCAGAAGCTGTATTCACGTTCACTCTCCCATTGGAATGAATAGACTCCAACCTGCTTCCGCTCTCCTAAAAAGGCGACCACCTACTTCGCGCAGATACGGGAAGTAAACCAGAGATGGCACGTCTTTTCATCTTTTCACGATGCATTGTGGGATTAATTGAGTCCACTATATAAGGTATATAATGCTATATGATCACTATACTATACATTAGGACAGCAAAAAAAGGTGTCATCACTATATAGTGCACTAGTGAGGGGAGTGATTTCGGACATGCCTTTCTGTATTATATCTGCTTTCTTTGTCATCTTGTCCTGTGTCCTAACGCGTCTGTCCTGCGTCTTCACCTGCACCAGTGCACTCTGCCTTGTGTAAACTCTCTCTCAGCGTTGCGTGCGGTCCTCGAGATTCAACCCCCTGTTCTCACTCTGCTAGTCCATGCCTTTATATATACCACTTCATGTCGTGGCATGCTGGCCTTAGCCTAGCACGCTTTGTGTGTGTGTGTGTGTGTGTGTACACTTGTATTACTATAATACATGTGAGGGTCAAATGTCCCCACAAGAATAGTATAGAATTTGAGAAGAGGGGGCATTGTGCAGACAATTGTCTTGCTTCTCACAACAGAAACGGATGTTTTTATGCTTATAATAGATTTGGGGAGATATATAGTAGGCTTACAATTAGGAAATTACTCAGGGTGGGGTTAGGCTTGGGGTTGGAGCTATACCTATATTTTTGCTACTTAGTTGCATGCTGGTGTGGTACACTTAACATACTATATAGCCGATCTACAAGCTCACAATGCCTTGCAACGCGTTGTGAGCTCGTGATCATTGTGGATCGGCTGTTTCTGATGTGGCCCTCGGCACTTGGGACCAGCTGGAATGTGCATATTGCATGCATTATTATTTATCAGGTAGCCTATAAATGTGTAAGTAATCAAAGTGCACCAACTGTATATTAAGGGTATATTTAACCGTTGTATCAACAGGTATACATTTAAATAGAGTCATAGGTGTACATAAACAATGACTATGCGCCAGTCAACTAACACACACACACACACACACACACACACACACACACACACACACACACACACACACACACACACACACACACACACACACACACACACACACACACACACACACACACACACACACACACACACACACACACACACACACACACACACACACACACACACACACACAGAGAGATCCTGACCAGCTGGGTCAATGTGGATTTGGACAACCTGGAGAGCGGTTAACAGACGGGGTTCTTATCCTCTCCCCAGGGTCCTCCAGCAGGTAGGAATCAAGTCACCATGCAGTGTCACTGTTACAGCCCTTCTGTCACTACGCTGTTCCTGTGATGTCACACAGGTCACCACATGCAGGTCAACGGTGGAAGAGGTACTTTGATTGATTGATTATGGTTGCCGTCGGGCAGAAACCTCGTATCTTCATATTCTATTCCAGGGGTCTTCAACGTTTTCAGGCCAAGGACCCCCTAGCTGAGAGAGAGATGAAGCAGGGACCCCCTACTCTATATTGTATAAAATTGTGTTTCAGATGAAAGTTTTTTTTTTACTTAGTCTGCTCTTTTTTCCCTCTACACCTATAGCCTCTTTGCCGAAAATAGCCGATCTACAAGCTGCTGCGAGGCGTTGAGAGCTTGTAGATCTGCTATTTTCGGCTAATGTTCCCTAAAGTGGTTAATGTAAAAAAAAAAAATCCTATCACAAAGATTTGGCGGACCCCCTATAGTAGCTCTGAGGACCCCCTAGGGGTCCCGGACCCCCTGTTGAAGACCCCTGTTCTATTCTATTCTATTTGATCTATTTGTATGTGTTTTTTCGTAAATTACGCCCTACTTGATCACTACAGCGTCACTCAAAAGTATCAAAATGTGCAGATCCACAAGCTCGAAAACGAGTGTACAAATGGAACCAAATGGACCCTTACTGCTTCGTATGGTATAACATTTTTACACTCAGAGTTAAATTAACGCTGAGTATTTTAAAGTCCAAGAGATTAAAGGGACAGTTCACCCCCAAAATGACTTTTTTTCTATCGATTGGTCACCTGAATTCATGGATATTTTTTTTGTTTGTTGTATCATTTTGTTGTATTCCTAAGCCAATAATTTGATGACCGGCAGCGGTTCCGGTAGGAGACACAAAGAGTCTCCTTTGCGTCTCCTACCGGAACCGCTGCCTACCGGTCCGCTGGTCATCAAATTATTGGCTTAGGAATGCTACAAAAACAAAAAGATATCCATGAATTCAAGTCTCCATGGGGTGACTAATCCATAGAAAAAAAGTATTTTGGGAGCGAACTATCCCTGGTATCAAACTGAGGGTCCTTGAAAACAAAAGGGTTCAGAATCAGTGGTCTGAACACAAACACTCCATGGACAGTTTGTTGACCCCCCCCTCCCCGTCTTTATCCTAAAAGCTGCAGAGCTACATGAGTGAGCTGTGACACCTCAAGAAACTAAACACAACAAAACAAAACAAAACAAAATAAAAAGGAAGGTAGGGGGGTAAGATAAATAGTGCACTAAAAAAAAGCAATTATCACCCCCCCCCCCGCCACACACACACACACACACACACACACACACACACACACACACACACACACACACACACACACACACACACACACACACACACACACACACACACACACACACACACACACACACACACACACACACACACACACACACACACACACACACCTCAACCCACAGACTCCCACCCCCATGTCAGCTTATCCCCCCTATAAGCCTCCCGCAGCAACAGTCCTCACACCTCAACAGGTGTGGAGAGCAGAGAGAGGGAGAAAGTGAAAAAGAAAAGAAAGGTGGAGAGAGAGAGAGAGAGAGAGAGAGAGAGAGAGAGAGAGAGAGAGAGAGAGAGAGAGAGAGAGAGAGAGAGAGAGAGAGAGAGAGAGTAAAAGTTTTATATTAACCAAGTACAGTTGCAACTCAGGTCCGTTTAATTAAGTATAGAGGATTTAAGTGGTTATGTTATCTTTACTTACTTGTTTCCCATGCCAATAAAGCCACTTTGAACTGAAATTGAATTGAGAGAGAGTTTGTGAGAGAGATAGAGAGAGAGAGACAGACAGTTAATTACATTTGAATAAGTTGCTGCTATTTGTCGCAAAGGTTTTTATACCAAACAAAACACTGAAATACGGCTGTCAACTGTTTCAAAAGCGTATACCAAGCTTGGATGTATAACTATTTCTGACAGAAAATGCACCATTTTGATAGTTTCGTAAGATAGTCTTCCCTCTAAGTTGCAAAGTAACACAGCTCTGTTTACATTTTTCTTTATTCCCATTTAATTGTACATACGTTGTTTTATTTTGATTGTTTGGTTCCACTTTTGCTTTGGCAATATAAACGTATGTTTTCTCATGCCAATAAAGCTCCTTTGAAATGAATTGAATTGAATTGAGACAGGTGCGAATCGTGAGGTTCCTGGTTAGATCCAAGGAAACTAAATTTAAGGAAAGGACACGCTGGACGTCGGGTATGCGCCATGACACTCACGGGTGGCAAACTTGCACCGGAAGTTCGGTGAAATAACATTGGAGTTTAATTGAAGCATCTAAACAGTGGCAGGTATCGTTTCAGGTAGTATCGCGAGATTTGGTTGTCAGACTGGCAATGATGGACAGTCTCGCAATACTTTGGCATGTTCATAAACTTACTATGTGCTCTTTAAATACACATTGAAAAGCAACACAGCAGAAAACAATGTGTGATATGTATTCTTTTATTTTCCTGGACCGAGTATTCTACAAAGGTCTCAGTCAGATTCAGAAATAGTGATTATTTATAAGCACCTGGCCCCCATTTACTCCAATGTATTCAATCGAAGTCCCAGCTACATTCTGCCACCCAGTGCGACGAATCTGTCAGCTGGAATTGTTAGATAGAGAAAATGACGTAGGCGACCTTTCCTTAAATTTAGTTTCCTTGGTTAGATCCCCGGCTCCCCCTGTTACTGTCCTCGAGCAAGACACTGAACCCCTAACTGCTACCGACAGGGTCCAGGACGTGCAGAGAATGTTAGTGGGGCAGGGGCTGACATTTCTACAAGCTCAGAGCTTAGAGATCGGCTATTTTCGGTGCGTGATAATCAAGGCTCAAGCCAAAAGATGCAATTTTTTAACATAGAATTCTGCATTTAAGTTCAGGAGAGTTTGGAAAAGGCAATTGCTGCATTCAGGTATGGCATTTTCATTTATTTCATAGTAGTAAGTGCTATATTCATGGTCTGGAGAGGGCACTTTTACAGACAGGTAAAAGGGCAGGGGCTCAAGCCCCCTTTGATGTCTATGTGTGCACGTACCTGGCTACCGATGATCAAACAGGTTGGTACCTTGCATGGTTTCCTGTGCCGTTGGTGTGTGAATGTAATGCACACTGTGAAGCACTTTCCATAGAGGCTCTATATATAAATACACCATTTACCATTTTAGAGAGACAGAGAGACAGAGAGAGAGAGAGAGAGAGAGAGAGAGAGAGAGAGAGAGAGAGAGAGAGAGAGAGAGAGAGAGAGAGAGACACAGAGACACAGAGACACAGAGAGACAGAGAGACAGAGAGACAGAGAGAGAGACACAGAGACAGAGAGACAGAGAGACAGAGAGAGAGAGAGAGAGAGAGTGAGAGAGAGAGAGAGAGAGAGAGAGAGACAGAGAGACAGAGAGACAGAGAGAGAGAGAGAGAGAGAGAGAGAGAGAGAGAGAGAGAGAGAGAGACACAGAGACAGAGAGACAGAGAGACAGAGAGACAGAGAGAGAGAGAGAGAGAGACAGAGAGACAGAGAGACAGAGAGAGAGAGAGAGAGAGAGAGAGACAGAGAGACAGAGAGACAGAGAGAGAGAGAGAGAGAGAGAGAGAGAGACAGAGAGACAGAGAGACAGAGAGACAGAGAGAGAGAGAGAGAGAGAGAGAGAGAGAGAGAGAGAGAGACACAGAGACAGAGACAGAGACATGAGAGACAGAAAGAGAGAGACAGAAAGAGAGATAAAGAGAAAGAGACAAAGACAGAGAGAGAGAAAGAGAGAGAGAAAGAGAGAGAAAGAAAGAGAGACAGACAGACAGACAGACAGACAGACAGACAGACAGACAGACAGACAGACAGACAGACAGACAGACAGACAGACAGACAGACAGACAGACAGACAGACACCTGTTTGGGCCTCCCCTGCTGGCCCAGGCTTGCAGCCTCCCCGCCGGCAGCAACAGGCTCGCCGTCCGCTGCCCGCTCAGCTATGTGACCCCCGGGCTCTGAGGTCAAACCTGCGGGTGGAAACATGGCTGCAAAGTGCAAAGACATGGAAACAACCGTCACATCCTCAGTGGTTCATTCAGCTCTGACAGAGGAAGTGGAACCCAATGGAGTTCAATTGACTCTCAGGCAGTGGTGGAAAAAGTACTCAAATTCTTTACTTAAGTAAAAAGTACCAATACTGCAAAATAAAAGTACTCTGTTACAAGTAAAAGTCCAGAATAAAAAAATTACTTGAGTAAAAGTACAAAGTATTGGCATCAAAATGTACTCAAAGTACCAAAAGTAAAAGTACTAAATATTTGAAAATAGCAGATCTACAAGCTCACAACGCGTCGCGATGCGACGCGTTGTGAGCTTATAGATCGGCTATTTTCAAATAGCCTTGGTATAAAATAGGGTTAAAGTGATTAAGGTATGTTTCATTATATCATAATTTATATCTCAAAAGTAACTAGTAACTAAAGTTTCAAATAAATGTAGTGGAGTAAAAGTACAATATTTGCCTCTGAAATGTAGTGGAGTAGAAGTGAAAGTATTGGAAATTGGAAATACTCAAGTAAAGTACAAATACCTCAAAATTGTACTTAAGTACAGTACTTAAGTAAATGTACTTAGTTACTTTCCACCACTGCTCTCAGGACTTTATGCGGTGAACTACTACAGTCACTGTGCTTTGTTAAAAGTCTATAAGGTGAAAAAAAACAAAATGACGAATACATCTGATGGGAAAATAATGATCTACAAGCTCTACAAGCGAGCTTGTAGATCTTCTATTTCCACCAGTGCTATAGACAGACACTAAAGGCTACTACACACTGCAAGATATTTGCCGCCAAATCTCCGATAAAGAGTGTGCGCTAAAAAAAGCAAGACTGGGCTTTGCTCGCCGAGGTTTTGTTCGCTGTGTGTGAGAAGTACTGCGAGCAGATCCGACCGCGATTCTAGCGCTCGCCGATGCCTCCCCGAGCGTTTCTATAAAGGGGTGCGTTCGGAAATTGCACACCGGAGCGCACTCGCCTATTAGTTTGTATAGAGCATCGCAGTTCCCGCCCACTTCCTGGTTTTTCGTGGTGCCGGAAGGAACAACTCAATGCATTTTTCCCATTGACATTTCCAAAAATAATTATATCTATTAATTTAAGCCTCGAATCAAGCCATCATGACATCACATGAATCATGACCATAAAACGTTTTTTTCTGTGATTTTTAAAAAAAATATATTTAATTATATGATATACTATATTTAATAAATACCCTTGTTTTGCCGTTTAAAAAAAAAAAATATCACAGAATCAAACGTTTTATGGTCATGATTCATGTCATGTCATGATGGCTTGATTCGAGGCTTAAATTAATAGATATAAATATGTTTGGAAATGTCAATGGGAAAACTGCATTGAGTTTTTTCTTCCGGCACCCGGAGGGGGCGGGAACTGCGACGCTCTATTGGCCAGTGCGCTCAGTGCTGCATTTCCGAACGCACCCTCGATATCTAGCAGGTTTGATATTTGGCACTGTCGCCGACTGGAAAGGATACGTTATGAACGGGGGTTGCGACCGCACCCTGACCGGATCCGTGCTACAGCCAATGAGAGCACAGGACAGCTGTGCTCACAGAAAGTCTGTCTGTCTGCCTGTATATCGATAGATGGATATCAATATATAGACCTTTATTCCGTGGGTAAATCACAAGCCATCAAAGCACTGCGTTGCAGCACGTGCTTGTAAATCGGCTATTTTGTGTTCTGTGTGAAATGCATAACGAACTGATGACTCCGCGACCACTTTAAAGTCCTACAGTGTGTAGGTCATTCTAACCCACTCCCTAACCTAAACTTTAAATTAGTTTGTTTCCTAATTGTAAAACCTAACTTTAAATCTTTTTTAACCATTGACAAAGGAAGATTGTCCTCACAATGTCTATTTTGGGCGGTGAAACCGCCCCTATATGTGAGGTTTGGACATTGCACCCCCCCAACCCTGTGCTGTGATTGGCCACCAGTGTACCCCCCTAACCCTGCACCGTGATTGGCCAATCACAGTCTATTCAGGACTGTGATTGGCTAGTGAAACATGACACATGTGCATAGCCCCTATAAATAGGACTATGCACTTAAAAAAAACACATTTATGTTTTTTTTTAAGTTAGGGGTGTACAATGGTTGGTCCACAATATTACTTTTCTTTAAGTGAACTTCCATCACTGTGATGACCACTGTGACCACACCGCCCACTTCACACTGGGTGTGATTTTTACAATTCTACGACACTTTGTGGGGACATTTTGGCCCTCACAAGTATAGTAATACAAGTACGCGCACACACACACACACACACACACACAGAATACCGCAGTGCCTTGCAGATCCACTCAGGGCTCATTAACCTCCTAGTAGGGGGGACGGGGGTCACTGGCATCAAAGTGGCAGGATCGCTGCAGACTCTGCCATGGGGGACTGGAGCCGAAACGTCTAACCCCCTAATGAGAGGCCAGGACACACACACACACACACACACACACACACACACACACACACACACACACACACACACACACACACACACGGTTTGACCTCTCTGGACCAGCTGGAAAAGAGAGTCCGACAGACAGACATGCCTTGTCCCCCCTCCTCTCTCCTCTCCTCTCCTGTCGGTCCTCCTGTCCTCCTCCTCCTCCTCCTCCTCCTCCTCCTCCTCCTCCTCCTCCTCCTGTCTGTGCATTCCATCCACAGAGCGGTGGACCTGGCCTGGGACAGCTCCTGGAGTCAACCCCCCCCTTTCCCCCCCCGCACCCCGCCTGGCCCATTTGTGTCAGGGCTTGAAATGCTCTCCTCCTCCCACCATACTGTAACCCCCCAGGGGAAGAGAGAGAGAGAGGGATGAGAGAGGGAGAAAACGAGGGAGAGAGAGAGAGAGAGAGACCTGCTGTACATACAGAGCAAATACTGTAAAATTAGCCCTGGTTCGGAGCGTTAGTGGCTTCGCTTTAACGCCCTGGAAGACCCCTCTACAGATCTGGAGGATTTGAACTTACCATTAACCAAAATCTGTAGAGGGCACTGTGGAGTAAATACAATTTATTTCCGTCTCGCTGACATTATTTTATTTTCTGCCCAAAAAGTGTATTTTACAGAGTAGGTGGGGTGCTGAGAGGCTCCCCAGTGCGGAGAATAGACTTTCAACAACACAAACAGCCTTTGCTTCGGTGAGTAGCGAAATGGTTTTGTTTATTTTCACTACTCTTGAGCGCTCGCAGGGCAGTGGAATTCCTTGTACATGCGCAGAGCGAGGAGTCTTCCAGGGCGTTAAAGCGAAGCCACTAACGCTCTGAACCAGGCTACTGTAAAATATACTTTTCTCTTAAAACATTTTCACACATGTACATTTCTTTATATGCACATAATACCGTACACTTTCCAACAGCAAAACCAGAATTTCTAGCTTGTAATTGTTTTGTACTTACAATGTATACTTTTTGCTTTGTTGCTTGTAAATGTATATTTTCCCACGTCAATAAAGCCCCCTTTGATTTGAATTGAACGCACAGTGGCAGAATACCTGAGCACTGTGACCCGCCTGGTCCAAAACCAAGGGAGTTCCTGGTCCAGAGTCTTCACAGGCAGACCTGGCTGTTCACCTCTGACTGCACACAACATGCTCCTATTGACCACTTAAAACCCTATACTTCATTGACCAGGGTCCCCTGGGGCAGTGGTTCCCAAACTGGGGGGTCAGGACCCCCAGGGGGGTCCCCAAATTATTTTGGGGGTGAGCTTGTAGATCGTCTATTTTCACAACATTTATCTGTGGAACCGAGTCAAACTAAATGTAACGCCTACGATTCCAAGTGCTTGTCAGGGTGGGGTTCAAATAATGATTCTTTTTGGGGGTCAACGGCCTGAAAAGTTTGGGAACCGTTATGGGGTCCATCTATTATTCTTTTTTCCTCTCTACACCAAATCTCTTTGCAGAAAATAGCCGATTTACAAAGCACGTGCTGCAACGCAATGCTTCGATAGCTTGCAGATTGCCTATTTTCACAGAATGTTTGTCTATTATGGCATTGATTCCCAGAATAGGGATGATGTGGTTAATAACTACCTGCAACTGTAGCAAGACATCAAATAACTACCTGCCAACTGTAGCAAGACATCAGAGGCACATATTTCCCACGGATTACAGACACACCAAAAAGACCTTGAAAACATGACTAATAAGAAGGAAAAAAAAACTCCCATATCTGCTATGCTGGGTGAAGTACAGCATTGTGCAAAAACAGAAACAAGATTTGGGCTGACGGAAAAAGCACATCCAATGTAATACAACCAGTGGTGTAAAGTAACTAAGTACATTTACTCAAGTACTGTACATAAGTAAAATTGAGGTATTTTTTACTTTACTGGAGTGTTTCCAATTTTCAGTACTTTTACTTCTACTCCACTACATCTCAGAGGCAAATATTGGACTTTTACCCCACAACAATTATTTGAAAACTTGAGTCACTAGTTGTTTTGTAGATTTTGATTATTATTACAAAACATACATTACTCACTTCAGCCCTGCATACATTTTGGCCATTTGAAAATAGCATTGTGAGCTTGTAGATCTGCTATTTTCAAAAGATTTTTATACATTTGAATTCCAGACTTTTACCTGTAACAGAGTATTTTCGACATTGTGGTAATTGATACTTTTACTTAAGTAAAACATTTGAGTACTTTTTCCACCACTTCCCATCTACAGTATATATTTGAACCTACTGTTTTGATTGAGATGTCGAAATGTTACCCATCCTCTGTGCAGACATTTATTTATTCTAAGAGGGCCTATATCTTTAACAGCTGCCATTTCACACTAGCTATGGCATTGTAAACATGTGCCCCCATGCCAATAAACCCGCCTTTGAATTTCGGGTGGGGTGGGGTGGGTTGGGGAGGGGGGGTATCTTTCTATCTTTCTGGTGTTTGGACTAGTATGAACGCAAGTGGTGGAAGACGATGGCATTTCTAAGTCAAGTGGATCCAGAAAATTCCAGCGAGTTCAAAGAGAAGCCGGCAGAATCCAGTTAGCGTTCAGGAGGAGGAAAGCCATGCAGACCCGACCGGGATCATCAGAACAAAACAAGGTTAAGGAAAAAAAATACACCACACTCATCTGTCAATCAACACCAAACTGATGGGGAGTGACAAACGTCCTCTCAGTGGTATGTGTGCATATGCAGGGGGGGGGGGGGGTCTGGTGGTGTGAAGCATTGGTTCTCAAAGTGGGGTCCTGGGGGGGGGGTTTAAAGGGATAGTTCACCCCTCCAAAATGCCTTTTTTTTCCCAATCTATTTGTCACCCCATGGAGACTTGAATTCATGGATATTTTTTTGTTTTTGTTGCATTCCTAAACTGACCGGCAGCGGTTTCGGTAAGGAGTCTCTTACCGGAAGCGCTGGTCATCAAAAAAGGGGTTTAAAGGGACAGTTCACCCCTATCGATATAGTCACCACACCACACCCTTGACATGAAAAAGTTTTGATAACCCCACCGGTGTGAACTAAGAGAGAGGGGGAGATAGAGAGTTATAGAGGGAAAGAGAGAGGGGGAAACAGAGAGAGAGAGAGAGAGAAAGAGGAGGGGTGGCTGTCAGAAAGGCAAGTGCAGCAGCAGCAGGGTGAACTGAGGAGGGGTGCAGGGGGTCGAGGGAAGGCACCTTGCAACAGCTGGTCTCAATTAGCCGCGGCAGGGGCAGCCCAGGCATGTGTGTGTGTGTGTGTGTGTGTGTGTGTGTGTGTGTGTGTGTGTGTGTGTGTGTGTGTGTGTGTGTGTGTGTGTGTGTGTGTGTGTGTGTGTTGGGCTGGGGGTATGGGGGGGGGGGGAGACTGAGACCACTGGCGCCAGAGGAGAGCAACAGGTCAGAGGATAAAGATTATAAAAATACTAGCAGGCAGTTGGCCTTGGTGGTGGTGCTGGTGCTGCCCGCCGGTGCACAGCCAGTGTGCGCGCGTGTGTGTGCGTGTGCGTGTGCGTGTTGCGTGTGTGTGTGTGTGTGTGTGTGTGTGTGTGTGGGAGGGTGTGTGTGTGCAGTGGTGAAAAAAGTACTACAATTTTTTATACTGCAATGTAGAAATACCCTGTTATAAGTGAAAGTGGAGTTTAGACCTGATTTATACTTAATTACAGGCTGGTGTCGTGCACCGGAAAAATAGCCGATCTACAAGAGTGAGCTTGTAGATCTGCTATTTACAGCTTGAGGCTTATGGTTAAAAATGGCCAAAAATTTGGAAACTGGCATTCACAAAACCACCTTCCCAAAACGTTGATGTCCTCACAAATATAGTAATACACACCTGTGTGTGTGTGTTTGTGTGTGTGTGGGGGTGGGGGGGCTCAGTGAATCAGTGAATCCACAGGATGAGGAAAGCGGGGGGGGGGGGGGGGGTGCCTACAGAGCATCAGGGTGTGTGTTTCACAACATCCTGAGAGATAGCGCCCGGTGTCAAACACCTAAAATAGCAGATCTACAAGCTCACACAACGCGTCACGTCATATCCTGTCCGAGTTGAAGACCTCATACAGGATATAAACGAGTGGGATTGGAAGCGATTGAAACAAAAACACTGTTAAAAACGCTCTAAACTTTAAGCTGATAAATGATCCTCTGCGGGGGGGTTCTCTCTAAGACTGGTACCCCGACCCGAAATGAAATGTTCCATCTTCTGAAGAGCCGGAGAGATGGGGAGACCTGTGTTACTGAACAAACACTCTATGGCAGTGGTTCTCAACTTTTTCATGTCAAGGACCCCCCAAATTGACACTTAATAGCCCGCGGACCCCCATTTCAAAAGATATGCCAGGGACCCCCCATATGAGAGAAGATTTTTTACGGCTCTAGCAGTGATTCTCAACCATTTTAATTTCAAGGACCCCCAGTTTGACATGCATTAGGGCTACGGACCCCCATTTAATGGCATTTCTATCACTTGGACCGCAATTTATATTGTAAAATCAATGTTAATTTAACTCTGAGAGTGTACAAATGGAACCAAATGGACCCGTTAGGGTCCATTTGGTTCCATTTGTACACTCTCAGAGTTACAGATCCATAAGGGTCCATTTGGTGCCTAATCTATCATTTAGCTGGGGACCCCACTTTGAGAACCAATGTGGCAGGGGTCTTCAACAGGGGGTCCTCAGAGTTACTACAGGTCCTCCTTTTGGGATAGGAACTTAGATTTTTTGGTAAAGAGGGGAAAAAAGAGCAGACCAAGGACAGAGCCAACGGTCAAGTTGACCAATTTTTGAGCTAGTGGTTGAATATCTGAAATAACACCTGATGATAGTGCTGTCAGTCTACGAAGCCATCTATGGAATATATGAACAAGTTGAACATGCAACACAATTGTATACAATGTGTGTGTGTAGTGGGGGTCCCTGCTTCATCTCTCTCTCAGCTAAGGGGTCCTTGACCTAAAAAAACTAACCCAAGACCCCTGGTCTATAGCAATGATTCCTATCAGAATACAGAGATTTAACATTAAAAAACATAACATAACCATAACTTATACATTACATTAAATACACATTAAAGAGTATACGTTACATTAATATAACATGATTTTTTTTAATCAGGTAAAGAAACAACTAAATTGTTATGTTAAATTGACTCCTCACTGGAGAAAGATTCTTAACATTTTAGTGCATGTCGCCCTCTAGTGGTTAAAGTTATGAATTGTAGGAGGACACAACAGTGGGAAAGATAACTTTTATTTCTAAACTTGTGGGCAACAATCACAATGTCTTTTCAATCTTTTAACAGGAATAACCTCCAGAGGGGTTCCCAATAACCTCAAACAGGTTTTCCTTTACAATTCCTCAAACAAATCTTTTCTTTCATAAAAAGGTAAACCTCATGCAGTGCAGTTTGCATTTAAACAATGTTTTAGGAGATTAGCATCTTAGATTAGCAGCGCCCCCCCCCCCCCCATCTCTTGTACGATTTACTATATATTTTTATAAAGAGGTATATGACATAACTGGTAAAGCCAGAGAAAGAGCAATGGGCCAGTTGGGAACACCATGGACAAATTAGCTTCACACAACAATCAGAAACACAACAAACCAATACAAAATGTAATAATGTCAAAGTAAATCGTCCACAAAACCCGTAATAAAGCAAAGCCACACTGATAAATCCACAAATCACAATGAGATACTCAACCCAAGCGTAAAATGCTCCGACACTCTTTACCATGGGGTACGTGTGCATATGAATGAATCGATATCACAACTTTTAGAAAGCTTTATAGTTATGTAATAAAAGCTTTTAAAAAAGAGCTGCAGCCAACGAGCTGAATGAAACAATACCCTGAAAATATTACGTATGCATTAGTGATGCGCGGGTCGTTTTTTTCCCGCCCCACCACGGAACCTAACCCGCCCCAACCCGTCCAGCAAACAATATATAAATCAACAATATAAATCATCAGCATAATAGCTCAGATTTACATAGCGCTCTTTTAAGTACCCAAAGTCGCTTTAAATGTCTACAGTAGCACAATATTGTCATGTGCTAAATTAGGGATGTGAAACGACTCATATTTTGCGAGTCGACGTGTCGAGGGCATGTGTGTCGATCGATTTTTCTTTAATTTATTTATTTAGCTGCGCAGTAGTTAAGTGGAGAGCCAAATTGAGCTAGCCCTCATGATAATAAAAATTTGACTTTATTTGTAAACATGTGTTAATTAAACACAGAACACTCGTTTAATCCGTAGGCTACATCAGCCTAACTAACGAGGCTGACGTTTGACAAATAGAATAATGTCAGACTGAGCTCTCCGTCCCGATGCCAAATAATAATAGTAACAACACAACACGTTCAACGATATATAGCTATATGGCCTCATATAAACTTTTATAACATCTTACATCTTACTTTGGTAACCTCAGCGAGGTTCTCGGCCTAAAACCAACCATCAAATCCGGCGACCTGGGACCAGGTACTCCTACACGTAACCTCAGTAAAAAATGGGGGCGAGCAGGCGCGCGGGAAGTCTTTAATACCTAGGGGGGCTGTGCGTCGGGGGGGACTCCTTGCGCCCGCGCGTTGCGCGGAGCGCGCGTCGCGCGGGCCCGCGATTTTTTTGCGATTTTTTTGGGGGTTTTCTGTGTTTTTCCCCACACAAAAAGGCAGAAAGACAGTGTAAACACCAGGTTGAAGTTCATCCATGACCGTAACAGACTGCTATGATCCATAAAATATATATATATTATAAAAAATAAAATAAAATAAAACTTTTTTTTCTTCTTTTTTTTTTTTCTTCCCATCACCAGGGGGGCTGCTCCCATCACCAGGGGGGCTGCAGCCCCCATAGCCCCCCCCTTCCCGCGCCACTGGGGGCGAGTGTGTTTTGGGGGGATCGTTCCGGTTACCTCAGCGTACATTCTCTCTCGGCGCGCTGTCATTGTTTGACGACAGGGCACGGTGTGGATTCTGGAAGCCTTTCCCCTCGACAACATCGAGTATTCTTAAACAATCTATCCTCAAGTATATACCCCAAGTGTATTCAAACTGTTTTATTGTTATTTTTCTTATTCTTATTAGGAATAAAGACAAAAAAAGAGCATGTGATTTCTTTTTTTGCGTGTGAGAGCGGTATCGACCCGCTACACCCGCAGCCCGCATAATTGCCTCTAAAATCTTGACTCGTCCGCCCGCCCCTCGGGTTGACCCGTGGGACCTGCGGGTAACGGGTCGGCCCGCGCATCACTAGTACGCATGTATGTATATATATATGCAGCCTTTAAAAAAATACATTGCACTGAATTAAATATACAGTCGTTCAGCTAAGATTGTCTGGAGTAACTTTGACCGATAATGAATTAACACATGGGGACAAATTAAATGCCACCGTAATAATCCTCAATTTAAAATGATATAAAAAATAAAAAAATAAAATTAGAAAGCAAAATCCTTGGAATTGGACACTTATTTTTTGTACAGGCCCTATTGTACCTGTGCATTCCTCACCAGCTTTATTTTAAAGAAGGCACTTCTCTGATTAGGGTGACAAATATATTTTTGTTTTGTTTTAGAGAGTAAAAAAAGCTAAATATTTTTTTCAGTAAAAAAAGTGATTCACACCTCAAAATAGCACACATGATTCTCTTTCCTCACACTGCTCACCAACTCCCTCTACTGGTAGACAAATAGACTTCAAAGTGACAACATCAGAGACATCAAAGTGACAACAGTTTCAAAGACCATATTCACACGGCGGCCATATTGGAATTTAACATTGAAAGTGCCGCCACCCGGGGTGGCTACTTTCATTGACTTCATAGAAACATGGCCGCCGTGTGAATATGGTCTATAGCAGATGGGGTGGTGGGTAGGGGGGGTGTGTGATTGGGACACTTGCCCTGGTTCCCTCACTAGAACAGCCTTTTGGCGCTCCCCTGCCCGCTCTGCGTGTTGTTCGCCCCGTTCTTTTTCAGAGGGGTGAGCTCGGGCGTGGTTACATCTCCGTCCTGCACAGAAAGGACATTATCAAGGTTATTTAATAAAGTTAATTGATTAATTGCATGTAATGTGTTGTCTGGATTACGTGGTGTTGATTACATGGTTTAAATGTTGAATGAAACAAAATGAAACAAAATGAAACACAATTCAACGTGAACTGAAGGACATACGGTATTAACACGGGGATTAAAGCAAAAAAGAAAATCTCAAGACTATGTCACAATCAGTGACAAAGTCTCAATCTGCAATTTGTGAAATAGCAAGAAAGAAGACCCCACAATAGGATTCTGTTTCCTAAACTATTATCAGCATAATATGAAAAATGATGGTTTTGGAATCATCGTTCTATATACCTACAGTATGTTCACTGCCGTTATACATACATGTACCGTGTATAATCAGTAGAAAGCACAGATTGAGGATTTAACCTTTGCTTGTATGAAATATATGAGACATTAGAGTTTGTGGAAGATCCTTCAGAACATGTATTCTATTGCTAGTAGTATTACTAGTAGTTTGATAGTTGATCGTTTGACCAATTCACATGCTCTTTCATCTTAAAATAAAACGTCTATTATTACTGCGAGGCTTGACTCGTACCAGTCATATGGTGCAGAGCAGCCGTGTTATAGAATCCAAATAACTAATCAAATCAGTTGTAGCGACTGAGAATTTGTATCTGTATTAACATATGGCTGACCTATGCAGATGCAGCTAGGTATCACCACCCCATCTTAATTATTGCCTTTAGGAACCCATCAAAAACAGTAGTGTACACACAAATGGCACCCTACCTTGAGCCACTTTCAGACATGCACCGTATTATGGACGTTTTCGGAGAGGCTGAATGTATGTACGCAACTTTCCGGATCAGAAGGATCGGACATGCAACAGACTTTATGCTGGCAGGACCCTTAACTTAAGTCTGGGTAATGTCCGATTAGGCTCAAACCAGAGTCCTGCAACGGGCCAGGTACCCGACGGGTACCCACGTTTGACAGGTGAAAAATATACTTTTATAAGTTCACGGGGACGGGCAGTACTGAACTAAACGCGGGTGGGCGGGTGGGTAACATTTTACTGTGAAAATCAGAGAGCACTGTTTCCGCCCAAACAACGTCACTTGTGTAACTTAACACAGAACGCCGGCATAGCGCACGCCGGTCAGTTGTCTTAACTCACAAAAACACATTGAACATCCTGTTCAACCTTCAAATTAAAACCATCTGACAATGAAAACGTCAACACGTGTGTACTGCGTGTATGGGCGTGGCTATATGGAAAGCTCGCTTCTCCATTCTTCACTTGACGTGCAGATTTCTGAACGAACCTGACCACTGTTGAAGGCTGCCATCTTGCGTTTTAACACACTTTTAAATTGAGTGACTGTCTGTAGGCTATTTACTGCATGTAACAACGGGTTACATTATTTGACAGGCAGAGCGGGTCTGGTTTGTATTTTGATATAATCACGGGTGACGGGTCGGTCTACGGAACTGATTATTGACGGGCGGGGCGGGTGCGGGTTGTCAAAATTGGACCCGTGTTGGACTCGGGCTCAAACCACCCTATGTGTGAATGGACGAGGTGATTGTCCGGTGAATTTACATTCAGCGTGTGGACGTGTTGATGACGCTTCTATTCACGACGGGGGGAGCCTCCCCTCCTCTTCCCAAGGTGTTTGCGGAGAATGTTTAATCATTCTGCTTTTTATTTGTGTTCCAGTTAGAAATATTCCAGGAAATATTCACTGATCAAACAAACTCTCTTTACTACTGCAGTAGACGCTTATTTTATTAGATATGTGATGCTGTTACCTGACAATTAGTTGACTATTGGTGAAAAAGCCCGCATATATCGGTTGATATCGGTATCGGAAATTAGGAGTTGGAAAAAGCCATTATCGAACATCCCTAGTTCATTTGAGAAAGTGGCATTGGTCAGATATTAGAGTGTTCTCTGTATTACCTGAGGTTTGGAGAAGTTGTTGTCCTTACACCACTTGCCCAAGTGCTTCTTGGCAGCCTCCAGGCTCCGCTCATCAGTCTTCTTACAGTAGACTCTGATGATCTGCTCTGCAAAGTGCTCAGGGAGCAGCTTAGACACCTTAAATAATAGATACAGTGGGGTACAGGAACCAATTAGAACAATAACAAGGGGAACACAAGTGGTACAACTTCCAATCAATGCTGTTAAGAAGGCATTAAATGCAAACGCTTTTTTGAAAAGAACTCAATTGAAGTTGTGTTGAAGTCTGACCTGTTCCTTGCGGATTTTGAAGACTTGGGTGGGGTCGACCTTGGAGTAGAAGCGCATTTCACTGATGGGGTCCTTCTCTTTCATCCCATAGTTGAAGTTAATCACCTAAGAAACGGCGAGAGAAAAGGCTAGTTAAATAGGCTTTTGAACAAGAACACCAGGCAAAAATTGCTTCCCAATATTTGAGTAAATATTATAAATAAATAAATATTTCACATGGCATCTCCAGCCTTCTTAATCACAGGGAGAAAATAGCATTTCCTTGCGGGGGTCCCTGAAATGTAAAAGTTTGGGAACCCTTGCTGTAGAGGTTATAGTATCCCTATTTAATCAATCCCCTCGCCCAGGACAAATAAAGCTGGTTAGGTGGCAAAACAAGGTCTAATAATGGTGTGTATCTCGGGCTTCATGTGGCCAGTCTGTGAGGCCAGTCATCTATGACAAATCGATGACGAATAATGACGAATAACCTTTTCATCCTGATCTGAAGGCCATTGGCTTCCTTCCATTAGTGGAAACACAACCCAAAATGTGAAGGTACTTCATTGGCAGTGAGCACGGTGATCAGTCAGGCGGCTTGTGAGATTAGCCCCGGACAAACACAGACACACAGGCAGACCCTCTTTTAGACAGTACTGCCTCCTACAGAGCCACAATGTAAAAACACAGGAGACTAGATCACTGGTTCTCAAACACTGGGTCGGGACCCATGTTTGGGTCGTGGCCCCATTTTTATGGGTTGTAAGTAAATATCAATTTTCTCTCTCCTTTGCTACATTTTGTTTTATTATTTTAAAAAAAGAGACTGAAACAATTCCTTTTCCATTTTTTTCCCCATAAATACATAAAAAAATCTACAAACTCACAAGCTTGTAGATTTTAGGCTATTTTCACTAAGTTGAGTCCTGGGGCAACATCAAAATGTCTCTTTTGGGAGCTAAAAGGTTTGGGAACGACTGGGCTAGATGTATCACTGGTTCTCAACATGGTGTCAGAGCTAAATTAACACTAGAGGTGTTGACAATCACTGGACTAGATACTCACATGGATCACCAGGTCCTCTGGCTGCAGCTCAACATCCTTGTGTCCAGACGGCTGCTGAGGCTTGACTCTGGCTATTTCCTCTGCCCATTGCTTACGCAGCTCCTTATGGAGCAACAGAGAAGGGTAAGAGAACCGCTTGATTGAATACTTTATTTGTCAAAAATGTAAACAGCACGGAGGTACAGTAAAACAATTTCAACCTGGTGTACCGGATTTTGGGCTACGGATTTTAGTTAAACTAAATATATACAGTAGGTAAGTAGAGCACACACACCTTAGTGACTTTGATGGGTTCCTCTGGTTCCTCTGGTTTCTCAGGTATCTCTTTTTGGGTTTGACCCACACACTTGTAGAGACGTCTGTGAACAATGTTGGACAGTATTTCCTTGGCCTCTGCCAGCTTCGGATTGGACGAGTAGAGGATCCGCTCGAACACGTGATCTACAACATGGACACACCAGGCACAGAGGAGCACAATGGTCAGACCCAAGATAACAGAGGTCATCCATCGCCTCTGTTGACCTGACTTACGCTATGTAACGCAAAACTGCAAATCAACTTGGGCTGTCACAATTTATTACATAATCACCTGATTGCAATTATTTTGCATAATCATTGAATGGTTTCCATTTATCTGTGTAAAACGGCTAACAGAAATGTCATACTGCCAAGTCTGCCATCATTATTTCCACTTCGTTGTCCACACTCTTAACCCATTCAATCCAGTGAAGCATCTGTGTCATTTTGGATTTTAGCTACATATCGTTAGCCTGGTATCCAGCCTGCTTCGCTACGTTCGGCTGACTTTTTTTTCTCTCTTCGCTTCTCAGTCTGGAAAGCCTCCCATTGGAAGGTTTTGCAGAACTACACTGGAACTACATATGTTACGTTGGGCAACGTCGTATGTTACGTTGGGCAACGTCGTTGCTGATTGGATGTTGTTCAAACGAATGACGAATCACAACGATCACACTGTTTTTTTGGTCCCGCCCCGCACCACAGACCAATCAGAAGCCACGTTAGGTTTCGAAGCTTTTGGCATGTCCCGCCTCCCTTGGAGATAGGAGGCTTTCCAGACTGAGAAGCGAAGAGAGAAAAAAAAGTCAGCCGAACGTAGCGAAGCAGGCTGGATACCAGGCTAACATATCGTTGCTGTCGGGCAGAAACCTCCATATTCAAACTTTTTGTGTTATTTCTTAAATTAGCGCCCTACAGATCATACTGCAGAGTCACAAAAGTATCAAAAGTAGCAGATCCACAAGATCAAAACGCTTGTGGATCTTCTACTTTTGCTATTTTTGAATTTCAATCCTGAAAAATAACCAGTTTAAAAGTGGTTAAAAAATCTGAACACATTGGCTACAAAATTACCAAAACCTGTAAAAGTCAAATTATGGCTCATACTGTATATCGTCCAGACTGATATATCGGTCTAGCTCTAGACTAATTAATAACCCACTTATTCCATGTCTGTCTGTGTGTGTGTGTGTGTGTGTGTGTGTGTGTGTGTGTGTGTGTGTGTGTGTGTGTGTGTGTGTGTGTGTGGGTGTGTGGGTGCGCGCGCAAAGGTTATGGTTTGTGTTGAAATTATTAATGTGTTGGAACACCTCCCTTATCTGTTGACAGCTTTGGCTGTCAGGGTTAGGCTTAGAAACATTACAGTAAATGAAATCAGGTGATTGAATAACTTGAATAACAAACCATTTATTTCATTGCACAAGTACAGGCAAAGATGTGGCATGTGATTTGACATTTACCACAAGTGGCACAGACGAGGCAGGTTTATCATGGCAATCAATGTGTTGTATTTCATGGTGTTCTACAAACATGAGTCTCACAGTACAGATGGCCTCTACTCACCCGTCAGCTTGGTGTAGGCCTCCATGTCGTCGATGGCTGTGGAGAGCGTAAACATTCTCTCCCCTGAGCCTTGTATCTGGATGTGTGGGTCTGCTTTTATGAAGGCCTCTGTAATCCTGCACAACCACACCACAAAAGCACATTGTCTATTATTGTTTTCATTTTATTTTTCTGTGGATTGCATAACATGGGAATCACTCACCGATGGCGACAAAACATACGGTACGAGACAGGCGCGTACGGTGGGTTCTAACGTGGACCGGGCAAGATTGTTAATGACTCCCCCCTTCCCCCCGGCCCCCCACCCACTGCGTCGCGGGCATGTACGCGCGCGATTTTTTTTGCTTAATTAATTCATTAAATGACCATAAAACAACATTAACAACACTCTACCCATCCCTCAGTGTGTTCCATCCTCAAATGTTTTACTTAAGTATTTGAAAACGTGTGAAAATGGGACCTTCTGCATAATGAGTAGCCTACTTTTACTTTTGGTACTTTAAATACATTTTGATACCAATACTTTTCTACTTTTACTCAAGTACATTTTGAATACCTTACTTTTACTTGTAACAGAGTATTTTTACATCGCAGAATTGATACTTTTGTTTAAGTAAAAAAATTGAGTACTTTTTCCACCACTGGTATTCAGTGCATGCAGTGACTGTTAGTGCACACAGGACGAGGGAGTCGATCACAGCATAGCGACCCTTCATTTCAATAAGGGCAGACGGCAGAGCCAAAACCTGTAGAACATGTTTAACACAACCACAGAGATGACTTGTTTATTAGAGGCAATTAGCATGTCTGGCTGGGGCCGCTTGACAATGGGAACGGTGGGGTGGGCGGAGGCTGCGGAGCTACTGCGCCGCAGCCGCCTTTTTTTTTTTTAATATATATTAAAAAATAGGGGAGCAGAATTTTCCAGACCGGGCCATGGCCCCATTGGCCTCTATGACGGTACGCCCTTGGTACGAGACTAAACCAATGGTGTTATCAAGGTGCCAGTGTGCAGGCAAAGTTATTAGAGTTAACCACTTAAAACCTAGCATCGACCGAAAATAGCACATCTGCAAGCTCACGACGCGCTCCAACGTGATACATTGTGAGCTTGTAGATCGCTTGTAGCTATTTTCGGTGAAGATATTTAGTGTAGGGCCCTTGGGAATCCGGTCAAGGTTTTAAGTGGTTAAATAAAACAAACAAAAGTAGATGAGCGAAAACCTATAACAACCTTTGCGTGCAGTGAGTACTTACATGGTCTCGATGATGTTTCCCACTGGGTGCTGGTACGCTAGTCTGTGGAGGCTGTTTCTGGTGTGGAACAGGTTGTACAGATTAAATACCTCCTGTTGAAAATAATTCATTCAAGTTATAAGACCCAAGAGGCCATGCTTTTAAGTGACTTCAGATTAGAACAGCCAAGCCGCTCCACTTCAAGCCTAACAATGCACCTTAGCAGTTCTAAAATCACAACAAACCACTGCCTTGCATTTATACAACGCTTTGCAAATATGGCAATGTGAACATCACAGACATATCCTAATTAAACAGTTTTTAATAACAATTTACTACAAGAATAATTGCCACAAGAACGAAGGCCACCGCTGCCTGCACAAACAAGGAAGTTGCTATGCAAACGCAGGGAAGGTCCGAACTGTGAATATTGTTGACACGCCATTGTAAATGTGAAATTAACTAACTGCATAGCTTATTTCTCACCAAAATGTTATAAGAGACTTTTTATGGGGTAAAATCTATCAACATTTACAACACAATTGGACGAGGGTTAGGGTTATAACGAGAATAACTATCTCTTTACAAATTACAAATAGTATTGTTACCCAACCGTCAGAATGGGTTATTGTTATGAATCAAAAAGTGAAAGTGCTGCATGGTCAGGACCTTGTCTCTAGTGCAGATCTGCTTCTCTCCTTCCCACTCGCACACCCGGGCAAACTTGAGGAAGCGGCGATAGTCAAAGTTATTTTGGATGCCAAGGTGGTAGCAGTCCCTGAGAACAGACGAGGACAATAGAAATCACATAAATGAAGGCATAATACTAATCAAAAGAATATCGAATCGATGTTGCCGTTCGTCCTTCCACCACAACACTGGTGGACAAAGAGGACAAAAAGAATCCTACCTGGCAAAGTAGTCCCACTTGTCCACATCGATTTCGGTCCGTTTGTTGGCCACGATCTCGTACAGGAAAGACTTCTCTTTTGGACGACCTTTGTAAGGCCACTGTGGAGAACAACGGCACAACTAGCACATCAGACACAGACTGTCACATCTCAGTGTGTTACAAAATAAAGTGTTATAAGGAGTCACAATAAAGAATAGAGAATAAAGAATTTCACATTGTTCAACATTTTCTCAAGTGTCAAGAAAGACACGTTGGACTCTCTGGATTCCAAATGACAGAAATCAGTCGTGGAGACTGAGAACTATCCATGCATTGTGTCTGTGGCAGGGTAGTTACTGTATGACTGACCGGCGCCCCCTGGCTGAGAGAGGCAGAGGTGTCGAGGGGTCCTCCGGCGATTTGCTCCTTGATGAAAATTAGGTCGTCCGGCAACACCAGGCCATGACGTTCCATCACTGACTCCAGGGCCCGTTTATTGTCACTCACCATGTAGTCAAACATGGCCAGGGACGCAGTCTCATGCTGTAAGACACACACACACACACACACACACAGGTATGACAGAAACATGAATATACTGTATAACTGGAAAGTGGCGCATCACACATCTTTGGTGCTGAACATGTAGGAGACGCCCAGACAATCATATCAAAATGTTGACAATACTGTTGACTACGGTCTATGCTTGCACACTGGCACACCCATGGTTTTGGTCGCAACTAAATCTGACATGCATCATAAAATGTTATTAGCTGCAGCTGCGTTGCCTACTAGCCTGGTTTTACCCGTCTACATGTCCCTCTTCTAACGAGAGACGAAATTATAGTATATTGGAATGAGTTCGGGATAGAGAGGACAATACAGAAGATAGCAGAATGGGAAAATTATGTTTTTGTTTTCCGGCATGTCGAATGGCGAAAATGTATTTGTGTCATCTGTAATGACTGCATGGTCCGTTTTCATGAGGACGGGCAGTAAGTTAATGCGACCATTGAAGCCTCCTATTGTGTGCGCCGTGCACAGAGTTGTCACATATACATTTTTGTAATGAAAAACTGTCTTCTTACTTTAGTAATCTTCAATTTTAAAACCAAGTAGGCTTGGTTGATAAAGCGTGGGGCCAGTTTGCCTGTCTTAACTACTACAATGCTCCATTTTCTTTCTTTGACTGTATTGAAAACGAAACGGGTAAATACATTAATGAAATGAGGCAACCCGTAACAATAAAATGAGTCGGTACTGGGGTCATTTCTTACCTTCCAATTATATCCTGGTCGCGCCTCGGGGATGAACTTCCTATCAAACATGTGGCTGAAAGGACCATGTCCTGCATATGGAAGAATAGACCATATTCACACGGCGGCCATGTTGCTATTAAGTCAATGAAGTGCCACCCCGGTTGCCACGGCAACAGGGTGGCACTTTCAATGTTAAATTCCAAAATGGCCGCCGTGTGAATATGTTCACCGGTTTCCTAGGCTGTGTGTTTTCCACTTCCTGTCGATTTGATCCAATGAAATCCATTGAAACTGGTCAGATGACCAATGATATCCAATGAAATCGACAGGAAGTGGAAAACACACAGCCTAGGAAACAGGTGAATAAGGAGAGATGTTTTTTATGTAATTGCAAGCGGAATGTTGACTTCAGTTTTTTGGTAAAGTTGATTTTGCACTTCAACCACACTCTTCAATTAACCTCATGGCTGTCCCACAGTCTGGGCATGTCATATGAGAACATCTGTCGAAAACAGCCGATCTACAAGCTCACAACGGGTAGAACACCTACTTTCAGCGAAGAGGTTTGGTGTGGAGGGAAAAAGGAGGGGACTTAGTATGGATATCCTGGGGACCCCGGCCAATTAAGTAAATAGGGTTTAATTGGTTAACACTCTAAACGTTTTTCAGGCCAAGGACCACTTAGCTGAGAGAGAGAGATAAAGCAGGGACCCCCTATACATATTGAACACAATTGTGTTGCAGATTAAACTTTGTGTTGCAGATTAAACGCCTCGCAGCGCCTCCGTTTTGTGCTTGGAGATCTGCTATTTTTGGCTAATGTCCCCCTAAGAGTAGGGATTCTAGGGTTCATGTGGTTAATGTAAAAAAAAAAGAAGTTCCTATCACACAAAAAAGTAGTAACTCTGTAGGACCCTCTAGGGGCCCCCCGTTGAAGACTTAGACCCCTGGTCTAAAAGCCTTATGAGCCTCTGTGTGTGAGGATGGCAGTTGCAGTGTGGTCTTACCCAGGTCATGGCAGAGTCCAGCAATCTGTACACAAAGGATGTCTCTCAGGGAGATGAGCAGCTCCGGTTGCCTCTCATTTAAAGCTTGTACCAGCATTCCTGCAAGGTGCCCCACCCTGCAACAGCACATTAACAAGACAACATCTCACATCAATAAGGGGAGCTGAATGATTATATAAGAAATAATAAAGTCTGCACACTGTAAATTTAAAAGAAGCTTCCAGTCAAGGCTTTATTAACGTTTCGACACAAGGTCTGTTTTATTATTCCTGAATGATTATGTGCCTTGTCTTTTTTTCACGTCACTTCCTACTATAATTCTACAAATCTCTTCTCCCCGGTACTCCTCAGTGGCTGGAGCAATTGATTTGCATTTGCGCACAGCCATTGACCATTACCATGTGCACGGAACAGCGAAGCCCGTTTTTCGCTTTCCCCAACTGTCAGCTGTTTATTAGCGTTTTTGTGTTCGCTGGCTCCCGGGTTGCCAGATCATGTGCGCATATCCCCGCATGGGTATTCCCTAATTTGCATTTTAAATTTGATCTGCGAATAACAATAAATGGTTTTACAACCTCTGCATTCCGGATATAACGGTAAACTTTAAATGCAACAGCCACACACAAACACAATATCAGCAAGTGACCGATAAACAGCTTTATTAGATCCTGGAGAGAGAGAGAGAGAGAGAGAGAGAGAGAGAGAGAGAGAGAGAGAGAGAGAGAGAGAGAGAGAGAGAGAGAGAGAGAGAGAGAGAGAGAGAGAGAGAGAGAGAGAGAGAGAGAGAGAGAGAGAGAGAGAGAGAGAGAGAGACACACACACAGTGTGTGTGTGTGTGTGTGTGTGTGTGTGTGTGTGTGTGTGTGTGTGTGTGTGTGTGTGTGTGTGTGTGTGTGTGTGTTTGGCATCAAAAAAGATTCTAAATAAAGATTCTCCCTCACGTAAACACCCCAAATATTTTGAAACTGGTGAAGCTGTATGGATACAATTTAAGCCTGATATTTTTCTACAGTACACAGCAGTGGCATTGTTGTGGTACATGCTTAACCCCACTAAAATAGATACCTATATGAAATACATACAGTCATACCCTACCCCAGTGGTTCGCAAACTTTTTTGCTCGCGACCCAAGTGGGTCCCGGCCCACTGTTTGGGAAACAGTTTGACCTACCCTATGCTGTGCTCGAAGCGATTGTGGGAAGCTCCGGGGAACACCAAGTATGCCCCTCCCAGCTGCTTGATGTTGCGAAGTCTTTGGAACTGGGGTGTGTCAATGATCCTGATGAGAACAGGGTGCAACTCAATGTGATGGTGGATGGGGTCATTAAAAACCTGACGGAGAACAAGAAAAACAATTAAGTTAAGACTCTCACAATCTGATAAATTAACAAAATGAGTACAGTATTCCTTTTAGATATATTTATTACAACTTGGAAGTGTTAAGCTCAACAAGGAATACCAAAATGGTGGAAGAAGTGTAACACATTATTAGGCCTGTCACAATTATTACATAATCGATATTATTTGAGATAATCAAATATCTGCGATTCGACGTGTTTTGAGCTTGTAGATCGGCTATTTCCACTATTAATGTTTATTTTTCAGTATAAAGTAATTAAATATGTGTTATTTGTAGTGGTGTAAAGTAACTAAGTACATTTACTCAAGTACTGTACTTGCACTGCACTGTACAATTTTGAGGTATTTACTTTACTGGACTCAAGTATTTCAAAATGTCAGTACTTTTACTTCTACTCCACTACATCTCAGAGGCAAATATTGTTAATAATATTTACTCCACTACAATTATTTGAAAACTTTAGTTACTAGCAGATATAAATTATTACATTATAAAACAAAAAATAACCACTTGCCCTATTTTAAACCAAGGCTATTTTCAAACATTTTAGTACTTTTACTTTTGGTACTTTAAGTACATTTTGACACTAATACTTTTGTACTTTTACTCAAGTACAATTTTAATACTGGACTTTTACATGTGTAGTGGCAGAAAGTGGTATTAATAAAACTGACTTTGGATAGTTCTGCGCTAAGCATTTAATTTGCTAATTTGTCTTTGTGCGAGACTAAGAGGGCTGAGTCGTCCGCAAGAAAGGAGGACCTAGAATGCTGCCTTGAGTGCATGTTAATAGTTGTGGTGAGGACACTGCCATTTACTCTCACCACTTGTTCTCCATCTTCCTTACCCATTTGATCACTGTGGTGTTGAAGCCTAAGGCCTCAAGCCATCCCAATGTAGAATACTGTGATTTACAGTGTCAAATGCCGTCTGTAAATCAAGCATAACCATGCCACAGTACCTACTATGTCCACTTATTTCTTTATATGATCCATAAGATATAGTAGACAGGTTTGTTTCAGGTCTGTTTAATGTGATTTCCTGGATTGAAATTCATACAGTAACTTGTGTGATGTTGTGTAATTTTATATCTGTTCATATATGAGTATTTTTTTTTGTGGGAAGTGACGTTGGTTGACCGGTTTATTATACGAGTTATGCAGGAAGTGATGACGTCAGCTGCATCTCGTAAAAATCTGGCTGGGATGTTATCGTGACCTGTTGCTTATGAAGGATTTAGGGTTTTTAACACTTCCTCTCTGGTTACTTCCTTATGGGAACACTCTGGTGTATTGACATCCTTTAAAGCCGGGACCTTCTCTACGCTGGGAGAGCTAAAAAAAATCTGTGGGAAAGTGACCTTAGTGAGAGCTAAGGTAAAAACTAAAGCGAGCCATAAAACAGCCATAAAACCGTAAAACTGAAGCTAAAAGTCATAGGAAAAGTGTCCAGAGAATATTATGATTAATAGATATGGTTTCTCAGAAACGAAGGAAAACAAACATGTTTTGGTGTTATTCAACTGTAGAAAGAACAAATGATAATAACCAGATGTTGAGCAGATTTGAGGGAGCCCCTTCTCAGGATGGGAGGGGGTCAGAGTAATATATATATGACATGTCGTAATATTAAGGGGGGTTCTGCGAGAGAGTTCTGATGATGAGAGCGAGGTAGTAGTTGAACTATGAGGGCTACGGAGCCGACTGCCTGCTAACTGCTATGCTGTAACCTTCCCGCACGCAAATAAACAGATGATGGTTGAAGATCTGCCTGGACTAAGTGTCTTTCCCTCCATCCATACACCTGGTGATAGAATATCCTAGTCTACAGATATCCACTTCACTTGTAACGGAGTACTTCTACATTGCAGAATTGATACTTTTACTTAAGTAAACCAACAGCCCTCCTAAACACAGTCAAAAAACTGTTTGCCTCCCATCAGCAACACCTGCCCTTGATTACAGACCTGGTTACATTGGGTGCGGGTACATGGACCATCATGTATTCATTCAGAATGAATTCATTCTGAATGAACTCATTCCGAATAGAGGAATCTGATCCACTCACCTGTTTACATGGGATCTGAATAAAAGTATTCCTTGTTTACATGACCCAAAGCATTCATTCGGAATATAACTTTGGACATGCGCAAAGTGGTTCGGAGGATTTGCCAGAGGTAAATAATAACAAAAGAAGAAGAATTGGTTGTTTGAGCACAAAGTTTTGGTTATGAGTTTGAGTTTTTCTGACAGTGGGTGTAGATGTGTCTGGATCTGGTGCATGCCAGTGTGACCACCTGCATTCACTCCCCTGCAATCATGCCAGTACTTAAGCCTCAGTCTCCAACCTGTCCCTTGCCAGATTGTCTTGTGTTTCCCAAGCTCTCCAGCGTTGTCCAAAGTCAAGTTAAAGTGTTTTGCTATAGGCCTACTGATCTGTTTTGTTAAAGACTACGTTTTTGCCCAGCCCTTGCCGGTACCTCTGCCTTCGCTGACTGCCCTCTTGGATTTCGACCCCTTGCTCACCACAGTTAAGAGTTTGCCTGCCCCTTGCCTGTTTGGTTGTTTTGTGTATCCACATCTGCCTGACAATGGATGACGCACAGCGTATCCTGGCCACAACATTTGGCCTGCTGTTCTTATGTTTAATGAAACAGCAATACGAACAGCTAGTTTTTTTCATACTGTATTTGAATAAGACTCGGCAGCAATATCACAGTTTACAAGCGGCAAACGTTTCACTCCTTACGCCTCTTCCTCCACCTCCTCCACCGCCCAAAAAAACCCGGGGCCAGTGGATGAAAGTCCGCAGCAAGGATTGGTGGGAGCGGGTTGTCCTCCTAGAGTACACCGACACTGAATGGAGGGAAGATTTCAGGATGACCCGACAGTCATTTGTTCGCTTGTGCACCTTAATGGAGAGGTACATGGCCCCAGAAGAGGTGACTGTCAGGGCACCAATTCCCTTGATGATGCGCATCGCCATTGTCGTGTACAAATTAGGGAGCTGTGCAGAATATAGGCTGATAGCAAATCAATTTGGCATACAGAAAAGCACTGTAAAGAAGTTTGTGTACATGTTTTGCAAGGGCATGATCAGTGGGCCGATTAGGCAACTCATCCGTGTCCCAAATGATGAGGAGGCAATGGAGATGGCGCGAAGATTTGAGGCAGCTCATCATATCCCCCAAATACTGGGAATTATAGATGGCACTCATATTCCCATCCTTCCTCCCTCTGATGGGTACAGTGACTTTGTCAACCGTAAAGGGTGGCCCTCCTACGTGCTGCAGGCTGTAGTTGACGACAAATGCTGGTAGGTAATCTATCTCATCTCATGATCATCATAAGGGCTAACCAGTATCTGTATTTATCAGCTACTCACCAAACAGCTTAAAATCAATTGGAGTGAAACGATGTCTACCATGTATATCTGGTCCAGAGCGTTAGAAGGAGTTCTCCTTAACGCTATGATACTTTAGAGCTGTTGCATGCACACCCGCGGGGCACTACCGCGGGTGTGCGGGGAAACGGCTCTAAAGTATCATAGCGTTAAGGAGAACTCCTTCTAACGCTCTGGACCAGATCTACCATGATGTTACACACATAATATAATAAATAATATAATACAACAAATACATTTCCATCCCAACACATTCCCATGGAATAACGCAGTTATAACACAACTGTTATTGTCCATTACTGTACACAAGGCAAGCAATAAACGAATAGCCTAATAATAATAATAATAAATATGTGTATATAATAACACATCGCCCCCTCCCCCCCCCCCCCCCCACCCACCCCAGTTTCTGGAACATAAGTTGTAAGATGCCAGGTAGAGCACACGACGCCAATGCGCTGCACCACTCGGACCTCTTCCAAAGAGCTCACCTGCTGCCCAAGGTAAGGCTAGTTTAATTGTCATTATGCTGGAACACTATAATACCTGCTACTGCACCTTCAAACAACATATATTTAGTGAAATACACACATTTAGTCAAATATATGATTGATCTCTCTTTCCCCTTGCCCCCACCAAGGGTTTTTTTTTCTATGGAAATAACAAAAAGGACAGAACTTGCACAAAAACGAATTTCACCCAATTTCTTCTTCTGTAAACCTGTGACAATGACAATGACAATAAAGCTGACTTTGATTCTTAATTCTTCCCGTTTTATAGTGTGTGAGGAACATCGAGGGAGAGGACATCAACCTCATGATTGTGGGAGACCCAGCATACCCCCTTCTGGACTGGATGCTGAAGGGATACATGAAGACCCCTCGCCTGACTCCAGAGCAGGAGTCGTTCAATGTCTACCTCAGCTCACTCAGGGTTGGGGTAGAACAGGCCTTCGGGCTGCTCAAGTCGAGGTGGCGGGTACTCCTAAAAAGAAGTGACTTTCACTTCACTTTTACACCTACCATGATTTCCACCTGTTGTGCACTGCACAATTTCTGTGAGAGGGAGAAAGATTTCGCCAGTAGCAGCTGGTTGGAGGAGGCTGCTGACCATACGCCTACTTTCATTCAGCCTAACCAGCCAGTGAATGCCCAGTGCAGTGACAGAGGAAGCAGTGCAAGGGCAGCTCTGACCACATATATGGCCACTCACTTCCCACTCCGCACAGGGCATCTCCATTAACACATCACAACATAAAACAGATCTTCAACGTTTTTCAGGGCAAGGACCCCCGTAGCTGGGAGATTTTTGTTTTACTCCAAAATAATTTGCAACAATTTTGTTGCACATTTACTTTTACTCCACCTTAGCTCATAGCACTTGCCCTTTTTTTGTTTTGTATAGTAAGCGTCCTTTGAAAAGGCGCTATATAAATTCAAATTATTAGCCTTAACGACCTTGCAGTTTTATGCAAAGGCTAAAATGAAATTTAGATGGCATGTTATGTTGACAGATGCCAGGTCATTTGTAGACTTGGCATCCTACAGTATATAGTTTCAATGTACAGATAGTTTTTCTTCTTTAAATATTGTACTGTTTAGACTGATATGTTCTTGGTTCACCTATGATCCTAGATTACCATTTCTATGCATTTGATGATTCATGTATTACCTCATGTTTTTCTTTGCTTACTGTAAATCGTTCTGGATTAAGAGTCTGTTAAATACCTAAACTGTAAACAAAACGTTTTCATAGATTTAATAGATTCATATACTTGTTTGATAGATTCATATACTGTACTTGTTTGACTATCTGTATGTTGGATTCATGGTAATTAATTCAGACATTTAACCACATACTGTCAATACTTAGTAAACTTGACTGTTGGCTCTGAACTTGGTCTGCTCTTTTTTTCCTTCCACACCAAACCTCTTTGCCGAAAATAGCTGAATAGCTCAACAAGCTCACAACTGTAGATCTGCTATTTTTGGCTAAAGTTCTCCTCAGAATAGGGATGCTATAGGGTTGTAGTGGTTGTTGTAATATACAAAAATCCTATCACAAAGATTTGGCGTCCCCCCTGCAGTAACTCTGAGGACCCCCTAGGGGTCCCGGACCCCTTGAAGACCCCTGACATAAAACATACAAAAACCTCAGAGACATATAGGCAGTATCAAAATTATTTCTTTTTTTCAAACAGAGCAAAGAGAACAATGCTTAAAAGAGCTGAATAATCTCTTCTTCAGAGAGACAATGGAAAAAAAAACTATATAGTACTGTTACAGTACAGTTCTGTTAAACAAATAAAAAGTGTTCTCACTTTTGCTGAAAAACTAGTAACAATTGACAACAAAAGACTGCAATAACTATTTGGAACTGATGCATTTTTCTTGATATTTAACCTAGGTCAAGGATGGTATAGCTGGAGTCAGAGTCGCTTTCACTGCAGTTCGGGTTGTTCTGGGACTGGTGTGTAGGCTGGGGCTGGGGTGTAGGCTGGGGCTGGGGTGTAGGCTGGGGCTGGGGTGTAGGCTGGGACTTCTGCACAGGCTGGAATATGTCTGTAGGTCTGGACTGCTGCACAGGCTGGAATATGTCTGTAGGCCTGGAAGACTGCACAGGCTGGAATATGTCTGTAGGCCTGGAAGACTGCACAGGCTGGAATATGTCTGTAGGCCTGGAAGACTGCACAGGCTGGAATATGTCTGTAGGCCTGGAACGCTGCACAGGCTGGAATATGTCTGTAGGCCTGGAACGCTGCACAGGCTGGAATATGTCTGTAGGCCTGGAAGACTGCACAGGCTGAGGCTGGAATATGTCTGTAGGCCTGGACTGCTGCACAGGCTGAGGCTGGAATATGTCTGTAGGCCTGGAACGCTGCACAGGCTGGAATATGTCTGTAGGCCTGGACTGCTGCACAGGCTGAGGCTGGAATATGTCTGTAGGCCTGGAATGCTGCGCCGGCTGGAATATGTCTGTATGCCTGGAATGCTGCGCAGGCTGGGACTGGTGTGGAGGACCACCGTAGCCTGGGTAGGGATGCTGGGGCATCTGAGGGGGGTACGGGAATACTGGAGCTCTGCCCTGAGGATATGGAGGGGTTTGAGGGAAGACAGACTTAAGGCCATCAAAGAGTTGAGACATGAGACGCTCGTTTGAGCGGGAGCTTTCTTCCATGAACCTCGAGAGGACCCTCTCTTCCCTTTGATGGTTCTTATCCTGTTGTTCTTCAATCCAGCTGTTTTGAGCCTCTTGCATCTTCTTCTGGAAGGACTGTTGATCAGTTGACCAGGTTTGAATAGCTTTAGCATAAGCAGATGAGGGTGGTCTTCGTCCTAAAAGGGCATTTGTGGAATACATCAATTAGTCTGATGTATCGTATGAGATTCATTTTCCACATTTATTAAAAAGACATAATATGTACATATCAAGCTCAGACATTTTTAATATTGTGGAAAAGTCAATTTTCTTCCGTTCCGTTCTTCCGTTTTCTTTAACTAACAAACACACATAACCTACTTTTGTTGGTGGTCCGTGGCTGTGCAGAGGTACTGGGACCACTGCCTTCCGTATCTGCCGTGGTCTCTTCAAAGCTGGAATCCTCATCTGAGAGATGGGGGGAAAACGGTTATAACAAGTTGTAGTAACCGTCTCTCTAATGCAACAAAATAGTCAGCTAGGACAGTTCTGAAATGTGTGAAAACACGCACGCACACACGCACACACACACACACACACACACACACACACACACACACACACACACACACACACACACACACACACACGTATAATGTCTTCATTAAGCAGGTAATAAAATACCAAATATAATCATGATGCAATTAAACTAAGCTAAGAACCAACTGAAATTGATTACAGAGTACATACTGTGTGTTTATTGTGCATCTTGAGAAAAACAAATCTTCATTAAATTCATAGAACATGTTAACGTTTTTTCCCCCAAAAGAAACTAATCTAAAATGTAATTGAATTTTACAGCACCCGTTTTCTTTAACTAACTAACAAACACACATAACCTACTTTGGTTGGTGGTCCGTGGCTGTGCAGAGGTACTGGGACCACTGCCTTCCGTATCTGCCGTGGTCTCTTCAAAGCTGGAATCCTCATCTGAGAGATGGGGGGAAAACGGTTATAACAAGTTGTAGTAACCGTCTCTCTAATGCAGTGCTTCTCAAACTTTTTCATGTCAAGGACCCCCAAAATGTCAGTTATTAGCCCACGGACCCCCATTTGAAAAGATATGCCAAAGGACCCCCATAAGAGAAGATTTTCCAGGCTCTAGCAGTGATTCTCAACCATTTTCATTACAGGTACTCCCAGTTTGACATGCATTATTAGGCTACGGACCCCCATTTAATGGCATTTATATCTCTGGGACCCCAATTTATATTGTAAAATCAATGTTAATGTAACTGAGTGTACAAATGGAACCAAATGGACCCGTCAGGGTCCATTTGGTTTCATTTGTTACACTGTCAGAGTTACAGACCCATATGGGTCCATTTGGTTCCTATCCATCATTTAGCTGGGCCTCTCATGGTCATCCGAATCCGCGGTACAAATTAATTATCCATCCGTTATCCAACCGCAATAATTATATCACCCAATTTCAATATCCGCATACCGCACCAACCGTTTTTCCCGCATGTCAAAATATTATTATTTTCTGGTATTCCCCGTTAGTTTTAGTATTAGGTAGTTGTGCGATGCGATCAGAAAATGCATTGATTTAGCCTATGGAATGTCGGTACGGCATCCAACTGTGCGGCATCGAACTGTTGGATGCCGAGAGCGCACTGCTCTTCAGCGCAGCACAGCAGCACTGAAGTCCCAGTGGGGACCCCCTGGAACTCCCTCAAGGACCCCTGGGGGTCCCCGGAGCACACTTTAAGAACCAATGCTCTAATGCAACAAAATAGTCAACTAGGACAGTTCTGAAATGTGTGAAAATAAGCGCATCTCTCTCTCTCTCTCTCTCACACACACACACACACACACACACACACACACACACACACACACACACACACACACACACACACACACACACACACACACACACACACACACACACACACACACACACACACACACACACACACACACACAATAGGGGAATAGTAACGTCATGTTATGTTTGAACCTACCAGCAATGAGATCATGTTCTGGTGTAGGAGCATCCTCGAAACCAATATCCACGCCGTGGACACCCACGTTCGCCATTGGACGATGTCCCAACATGTCGTCCGTCGGGTCAAAAAATGAGAAACTAGATGGGTCAGAACCGCTTTGGCCATTGTGACTTTTAGCTTTGTAATAGGCGGTCTTCAACACTTTCCATCTATTTTTCATTTGGTCCACGGTTCGTCTGAAGCCAGCCTCTACAAACTTCTCCCAAGCTTTTTCGAACAACTCCGCGTTTCTTGCCTTACGACCATCCATGTGTTCATAAATCTTTAACTCTTTCAAAACATCTATCAAAAAGTTTGTTTCAACCCCAGACCAGTTATGTTTCGTGGTTTTTGGGGCCGTCATTTTTTTTGCATTCAGTCTGCTCTCTGCTCCAGGCAGCGTGTGTTTTGGCATGCCGGTTCCTGTTTACTTGTAACGTCACCAATAAGCACGGACATGCGCAAAGGAATGCATGTATTCCAAACAGACAGGAGCGTTTGGAATAAAGTGTTTATATGGTCAATTCCGATTGATATATACCGATTCAAACGGTCTAGACCACCCCTCCTAACCCGAATGAAAATTCATTCGGGTCAGACTGGAATGGAATATTCTATTCCAATTGAGGTGTTTACATGAGCATTTCTATTCTGAATGAATTCATCCATTCATTCATTCCGAATAGAAGTGGATTCATTCCGAATGAAACTGTCCATGTACCCGCAGCCAGTGGCAACTTGGCCTTGACGACGCCCTGTGGTGACATCATCAAATTAGAAAAAAAGTCAAATGGCTCTCACACCCACCACTGGTTATTTGTCATAATCTGCCCTGTGCAACCTTTGGTTACGAAGGACAAAAGCCAAACAGAAATGTCATTTTCATTTATAATATTCCAATAATGTTCGACAACAGAAACACAATTTAATCGTTAATCGCAATTATTTGCGTGACAATTAATCGTCAAGTAAAATGCCATGATCGTGACAGCCCTATACACATTACTGTATAATGTAATTGAACTCCTCTCATACAACAAAGCAAAGAACTCTCTTGCTAAGATCTCTTGCCAACATGTCAACAACTTGTTTTGGCCACTTAAGACCTCTACACACTGCCCGACATTTGAAATGGTCGGCGAGTGAACAGATCGTTAAGCATTTCACATTGCACAAGTTTCTCTCTTGAAATCGGGCTAAATATATCGTTGTGATTCTCGCACGATTGATTGGTCGGCGACAGGGGTTCACTGATTCCAAGATATTTCGCCATGATGTGATCCCGACCCAATACATACATTTGTTGTATGACGCTAATGATTGACATTTAAATCATTCTCAATTTCTCTGTATTTCTCTCTCTCTCTCTCTCTCCCTCTCTGAAACGAAAGTTTCAAAAGTCAACCAGTGTTGCCGTGTCCGCTTATTATAAGCGAGTTGCTTGTAAAAAATATTGGTGGTTGCGTTTCTTTTTAGCTTATTTCCAAAGTGTAGTTGCTTATTTGGCTTTATTTCTTAATGTTGCTTTTTTTCTTTGAAAATATTTGCGACGCATTGTGAGCTTGTAGATCGGCTATTTTATTTGTATATAGGTTTAAAGTGCTCATGCAGCCTATGTTGGGCTTGTTTTCATAGACCTGGTTGCTTATTTCTCGCGCAAAACCTGGCAATACTGTTCAGAGATACGCACGCACGCGCGCGCACGCACGCACGCACGCACGCACACACACACACACACACACACACACACACACACACACACACACACACACACACACACACACACACACACACACACACACACACACACACACACACACACACACACACACACACACACACACACACACACACACACACACACACACACACACACACACACACACACACACACAGCTCTCTCTCTCTCTCTCTCTCTCTCTCTCTCTCTGTCTGCAAGCCCCTATTCCTCTATCGTTGATCAGGCTCGCTCACTCTATCAATTGCTCTGATTGGGTGTAGCACGGCTCTCATCGGGTCCGACAAGCCCAAATATCCAACATGGTAGAAAAGTAAAAATTATCGGGAACCGCTCGCCGAGCGCAATTTATCGGGGTGTTTCTTCTCGGAGTACCTTACACACTGCGCGATCAACACCTCGCCGAGGAACGCCCGATCTGGACTGAGATCGGTGGTTTTCTCGGCGATCACCAAAAAATATCCCCGAGAGGCAAATCGGGTCAAATATCGTACAGTGTGTAGAGGCTATTAGAAACTGACCATTCCTACCAATAATAGCCATTTGTTGACCGGTGCTGCGTGTCCACAGTTCAATAAGGTCATAATTCCACCCAGTCACAGTTGAGACCAAAAGCACTGAGGTATCTTGTTTGTCTTCTGGTATTTGTTATTTGGGCCCATAAACTGGCCGTGGTATCTCTCAGTTTGCTTTCTTTGTCTTGACAGCATTTAAAGTTGTCTTTCTAAGTCAGAGTTTTGAGAAGACACACATAACACATTACCTTGTTAGGCTCTGCTGTTAGCTTCCTGAGACACTGATGGATGTATAGACGCACACTAAGGGGGCTATAGAGAGAGTCAGACAGAGGGAGAGACATAGACAGAGAAATTAAGGACCTGTGAGTTTGCCATCAGATTCAGAGCTCATACTGTTGGCATCTGACAGTCATAGTAGCTATATTATCAACCACATTCAATATGAGGAAAAACATAAAACAAACAAACTATACGGGACACATACTTACATGCTCATTTTCTCAAGGCGCTCTTCTGAGAGTTTTCGAAGCGCCGAGCCATTGATTCTTTCATCTGTTTGAACAGACAGAGAAATACAAAAAGGTAATTTAGATATTACTCAGTGTCCATGTACAACTGGCAAGTAGCACAACTGGCTTTGACTGACTTATTGATTGGATTGATTGACAGCATGCAGGCTGACCCTACCTTAGTTCTTTTCTAATTACCTTGATAGGAGAAGGCCTCAGGCTTAACTCCCTTATTTGTATAAAAACGCTCAATATGAGCCTCGCTGTAACACTGGGCCGGCAGTGTGTTGACTAGTGAAACGGCTATAGTTGTAAAATTGTTGTTTAGACTGTTGGCTACGATTTTGCCACATTAGACAGTTATGTCTAATGCATCAGTCAGGTTTGGTGTTGTCATAAGCACTACACAGGGAACGGCAAGTGAAATGTGATTGCCCATGTGACAGCCAATAAAGTAATGTTCATGTAACTATGGCTCAACTATCTCTGCTTGCTCTTGCAGAATGAAACATTCATTCAATAAATAAAATATTACAGCACATGCTCCACCATGACAACTTGTTTTTGTATGTGTGGCAAAATTAGAGTATAATTACTTCTCCAGACATCACTAATGTTATACAACACCACACCAGCAACCTTGGACCAAGAAGACTATTTTTATTACTCTTTATGCAGCATCTTGTTTTCAAGAGGGTCCTCATGCCCAACACAAACAACAATCCAAAAACAACACAGAAGAAAAAACGTTGTTCTTACGAACCTCGGTTCGTAATGGGGCTAACTTCTACCCCACTTCATCTCAGAGAGAGACAAATGTTGTATTTTTAAAGGTAGGGTAAGTGATTTTCTTTGGTTAAAATAAGTGTTAAATAGCTCTATATTCTGATAGTACTCATTGCTATAGAGTGTTTGTTCAGTAAAAGGAGTCTCCTTGTCTCTTTTTTTTCACTTTTCCCCGATATTTATTCACTTTTCACTGTATTTTCGACTTTTCACAGCCAGCGCTCATGTTGTGTAAGAAGCTAATGCACTTGCCCCATCTTTGCGCACATGGGCGTCTTGATCTGAACTAGTTGGGAGTCCCCCAGGGGTCTATATTGGGCCCCCTTCTTTTTTCCCAAGAAGGAGGCCAATCTACAAAGCCACAACGTGTTGCGACAAACTCGGCAGAAAATCGTTCTCTTCTCCTCCAACTTGCCAAACCTGTTATTTAAATCGCAATCCACAAGGTGCAGCTGCACCTGGCTCTTAAAAACCGCGGGAGATGACACTCTGATCGGTTTAATTCATGTTACGGCCAAAACACACCATGATTAATGATTAAAGGTAGGGTAAGTGATTTTCTTTGGTTAAAATAAGTGTTAAATAGCTCTATATTCTGATAGTACTCATTGCTATAGAGTGTTTGTTCAGTAAAAGGAGTCTCCTTGTCTCTCCAGCTCTTTATAAAACAGAAAATGCATTTTCGTTAAAAATGGGTACTTTCTCCTGATTGGCTGAGATTTTGACACCTACCGGAAAATGTATTTTCTGTTTATTAAAGAGCTGGAGAGACGGGGAGACTCCTGTTACTGAACAAACACTCTATAACAATGATTACTATCAGAATATAGTGCTTTAACCTTTTAACAAAATTTTGTTTTAACCAAAAAGATATCACTTACCCTACCTTTAACTCCTCTACAATTATTAGAAAACTTTAATTACTAGTTAGGCTACTTTGTAGATTTGGATTATTATTACAAAACATACATTTACCACTTCAGCCCTATTTAAACTTTGGCTATTTGAAAATAGCCGATCTACAAACTCACAACATTGTGAGCTTGTACAGTAGATTATCTATTTTACAAAAGATGTATACATTTTATACATTTAAAAACTTGTGAAATGAATTCTGCACAATGGCTACTTTTACTTCTGGTACTTTAAGTATATTTTGATGCCAATACTTTAGTACTTTTACTTGTACTTTTGGAATTCTGGATTTTTACTTGTAACAAGAGTATTTTCTACATTGCAGTATTGTTTTTTATTACAAATGTAATACTTTTTCCACTGTGCATAATACACAAAATTGTCAAATAATCGATTACAGACAAACTGTCAGTCTCGGTCCAAGAAGCAAGGCTACACCCTAGCCCTGGTTCAGAGCGTTAGTGATAGTGAGTTAGAGGGAACTCATTAACGCTCTGAACCAGGGCTAGTCTACACCCCTGCCTACCGCCAACGAGTCAGTTAGGCTAGAGCTAAAATGAAAGTACCGTATAACTTAACTGAAAAGTTTTTAAGTCAAGTCTAACACCTAGTAGCCTAACTATCATTAGGGCTGTCACGATTACAAATTTAAGTTGACAATTAATTATCACTCAAATAATTGCGATTAACAATTTAATTGTGTTTCTGTCGTTGAAAATTAATGGACCATTATGAACAAAAAATAAATTTCTGTTTGGCTTTTAGCTTTCGTAAAAAGAAGTTGCACAGGGCAGATGGTTTTGAGCTTATAGATCTGCTATTTCCACTATTTTTGCCTTTTTTAAACAAATATGAAATGTTTTAACATGGAATTGATTATGACGATTATGCAAAAAATATATTGTGATTATATAAAATAATTGCAGGAAGAGATGAACGCTGGAGCAACACGGACAATTTAAGCCTTTTATTTTTAGGTGCGTGCAAGTAATAATTGCACCTAAAAATAAAAGGCTTAAATTGTCCGTGTTGCTCCAGCGTTCATCTCTTGTGACGCACCGGACTGGCCGTTATAAGGCTGAAGCGCAACAGTAGAATCCCTTTGTTCATAAAATAATTGCAATCAGACAATTATGTAATAATTGTGACAGGCGGCAGGCCTAACTATCATAACACACACCAGACAGAACACACACACACACACACACACACACACACACACACACACACACACACCTCTGAACTTGCTCTCCCACTGCCCAGCCTCCGGCTCCAGCCCTTGGCTGTACAGGTAGTCGCACACATCGTCCACTCCCCAGCCCATGAAGGCTGCGTCCTGCAGGACGGAGACGGAGGAGGACACCCGCTTCTGCGGCGTCTGGAAGCCGTCTGACGGCTCTCCATCTCCGGCTGAGGCGTGTTGACGTTTCCGACTGTCCATGGATGTCGTCGATTCAGTTTCGTGTCCCAAACAACGTCGAAATGAAGCAGCTTTACCCACACGGTTTAGTTTTAACACCAGATATCGTTGTTTTTTAAACTATTTGGGCTTCTAAAGCGCCGTACATGTTCACTCGCAGACGGACAGAAAGGGACTGAAACTGAGAGAGTGAGAGAGTGAGAGAGAGAGAGAGAAGTTACTACGCCCTCCCCTCCCCCGGCAGAATCCGCAAATTAAATAATTTATAGGCCAATAGCTTCTGCTTGCAATGAATGATAGTAGGTTACTATCTTGTGAGTCTTTTAACAAATGCCTAATTTGAAACAGTATGCCCATGTGTTATTGAACATTTCTAACGGTATTGTATATTTCATTTGTCTCATTATTGTTGGTATGGTATGCTACGTTGGAAATAGAGGGTCTGAGATTGCATTTGAAAAGGTTTATGTTGTCTCAAGCCATTTGCGCACATTGACATGTTACAACGTAGCTAGCCCTGAAACATGACTGTCATGGACCCACTTGTTCCTGGTTTTCGATTTTTTTTTACATTTACAACTCTCACATGTACATAAACGTTCAGATTTCAAATATAAAGTGCTTAACCCTGAGCCACGGATGTAACAAGTTGAGCCGGACCACGATAAGTAGCCGTATCTCCCGTATTGTTCAATAAAAAGCATTGTAATCCGATCGGATTTTCAAAAATAAATAAATATATTTTTGTGTAATGTATCAGAGTGCAATACACCTCCCAACCGGTAATGTCGCATAATTGAAAGCATCGGAGAAAATTCGGAGAAAATGGCTGGCGATCGGAATAAAAAGCTTTTTATTGAACAATACGGAATATACAGGTACTTAGACCTTTTGCGGCTCAACTTAGTACATCCGTGGCATGGGGGTCAGCACTTTATATTTGAAATCTGAACGTTTATGTAGATGTAGCAATTGTGAATGTAAAACAAATCGAAAACCAGGAACAAGTGGTTCCATGACGCTTGTGACAGACGTGCGTCATGATATATAGCCTACGACACAGACTTGACTCAGAACCTCAGCAGAGCCTACAGATATACAGTTATTACATGACATGATAATAGACATATAGAACCTAAGGATATATTAATGCTCTGCTTTTTTTATTTCTTTTAATCATGACACTTTAATCAAAGTGATACTGTGATTTTATATACTGTACACATGATGGTTTTTTATATGCTGGATATGTTATCCACCTGCACAAGAAACATTTCTGCCTTCCATACTGACATCTACGGCATCCATTGCCAATTTTTGGCCTCGTTTGATTTGATTTCACTGTGCCTTCCTGTTATTTTTGTTCTGTGTTCCTTTCTTCTTCATTCACACCTCAAGAGTCAAGCATAATGCCCGATTTGTGCAACTAAGTACAAATCACCCTTACTGTACCAGTACTGTATCGTTGAGAGCAATGTTAAGGCAGAGCTTGAACTAACTAAGAATTTTATCCACTCTTTTACACCTGTACTACAGGAGGAGGCTGGGGAGGTGGAGGGAATTGGCAGTAGCCTAGTGGCAGCGAGAAATGCTGAGCATGTAGAAGTGAGCGTCAGTCCGCCTAAACGATTAACGATCAATTAACGATTGCCCAGACGATATCATATCAAGCTGTTGACAATACTTACTGTTGACTACTGTCTATGCTTGCGCACTGGCACACCCATGGTTTCGGTCCCATCCGACACGCACATCATAAAATGTAATTATCCTGACACGCACATCATAAAATGTAATTATCCTGACACGCACATCATAACGTCATTTTCCTTGGGTACTTCTGCCAAATTACGGTACTTCTGTTTAGACACTAAACCAGCTAGGTCAGGGGTGATGCAACTTTGATGATGGAGAGGGACACTACATTTCCACACTCACTCCAGAGGGCCACATTGCATATGTTGGGCAGACACCTCTTATCTCTTTTTTTTGTAAATTAATGCCATTCTATGTCATACAAAGGTAGCAAAAATAGACGACCTATACAAGCTCAAAACACGTCTCACTTTTGAGCTTGTAGATCTGCAATTTTTGCTATTTTTGAATTGGAATCCTGAAAAGTAATTATTTATTTTTTCTCAAATGCATTAATTTATACTTACAAATATATTGGACATAAAAAAGACAATAGTCATTAAGCTACTAATATAGACTTAAGTTATTTCACAGCTAGAAGGTCCTGGGTTCGATACCCGCAGGGGACGCTGGGGGCGTGTCCTCTCCTCCGCGTCATCAGTGCCCATACCCTAGGTGGGGTTGGCGAAAGGGCCTCTGTGGGGAGTTTGCATGTTCTCCCCGTGTCCCCTAGGGTAAGTACCCTCACAAAAACATGCAGTAATCCTGGTTACTATACTGCCTCCCCCTGGCCAGCCGGGGCGCCTGATGGAGGGGAAGGGAAATGGTTGGAATAATGTGTCCTTCCACGCGCTACGTCCAACCAGGGAAACTCCCCCCTGTCAGGTGACAAGAAGGTCAGTAGGCTCTCATGCATTGAAGGAGGCATGAACTCGGCCCTGGCCTCCCTAGGTTGGCAGAGGGAAGGTAGTGCCCAGGATTACATAGACAATTGGCACTGGGTGTAAAAAATAGGGTTACAAAATAATGGGATAAAATTTTAAAGTAAACATAAAAAAATAAATAAAAAAAAAGCGGGTCATGTTTGCAATTGTATAAGCTGAAATCAATAATGTATCAGTAATCCGATATTAACCTGCGGGCCGCATTAAAGGACGACTTCACCGCTTTTCAACCTATCTTCATATAATTGGTCCTCACTAATACTCATGATAAAATGTTTTTTTCTACTCGGTCTGTGGACAGTTCAGAGTCCCGTCTACCAGTGACATCATCAATGGGGAATCCAAGCTAATAGAAACTGCAAACCTAACGATGATGTCACTGGTAGACGGTTTCTGGACTGTCCACAGTCCTCCTATGAGACACAGGCCGAGCAGATTTTTTTTTTACCATTCTATCATGAGTATTAGTGAGGACCAATTATATGAAGATAGGTGGAAAAGCGGTGAAGTCGTCCTTTAACATTTGAGTGCATGTGGCCCTCTAGTGGTTAACATTATGAATTGTAGGAGGACACAACAGTGGGAAAGATAACTTTTATTTCTAAACTTGTGGGCAACAATCACAATGTCTTTTCAATCTTTTAACAGGAATAACCTCCAGAGGGGTTCCCAATAACCTCAAACAGGTTTTCCTTTACAATTCCTCAAACCAATATTCTCTTTCATAAAAAGGTAAACATCACGTGCAGTTTGAAAAAGTTTTTCTCCCACAAGATTAGCAGCACACCCCCATCTCTTGTACCATGTACTGTATATTTTGATAAAGAGGTATATGACATAACTGGTAAAGCCAGAGGAAGAGCAATGGGCCAGTTGGGCTGAACACCATGGACAATTTAAAGCATCACACAACAATCAGAAACACAACAAACCAATACAAAATGTAATAATGTCAAAGTAAATCGTCCACAACAAACATTATAAAGCAAAGCCACACTGATAAATCCACAAATCACAACGAGATACTCAGCCCAAGCGTAAAATGCTCCGACACTCTTTACCATGGGGTACGTGTGCATATGAATGAATCGATACTTTTAGAAAGCTTTATCCACCTGTTTCCGCGGGAATTTACTGGAGCAAAAATCCTGTGTGTGGGAAACATCCTGCGGGGGGACCGGAAGTAGGAAATAGCGGCTCAGTGTGTTTACATTTGCCAGCAGAACGTAGCTCGTTCGCAGCTGGCGAACGGGCCTTTTGCATGTAGTTGAAGCGCAAGGGGGCGGGGGGGGCGGTGCATGGGGAGAGAGTCAGCGCACTGAAGTCAAGGCACACTACAGACTACTGTGTTGTTGACAGACCACGGATGCACGCTTATTATGAGAAACAACACAAATAAAACATGGCAAAACAGTTGCGTGCATTAGTGCAAGATGAGGGTAAAGGAAACATTCAGTCTAAATGTCCAGTAATTCGCACGCGAAAAGGAAACATTAATGTCCAGTTTGCTAATCCACAACTACTGTGCCAGATAATCACCAAGAGAGTTAAAAAAGAAAAAACGTTTCAGTCATTCAGTCCGACTTCACTGTAGCCTATAGTAGCCTTTTCATAAATTATATTTGTATTAGGCTGTCCTAAGAGTTTATAATATTTAGAGAAATGTAAGGTTTCAAATACAAAAGTATTGGTAGTAGTTGCTGGACATTTAGACTGAATGTTTCATTTATCCTCATCTTGCGCTAATGCACGCAACTGTTTTGCCAGGTTTTATTTGTGTTGTTTCTCATAAGCGTGCATCCGTTGTCCGTCAACAACACAGTAGTCTGTGCCTTGACTTCAGTGCGCTGACTCTCTCCCCCCCCCGCCCCCCGCCCCCTTGCGCTTCAACTACATGCAAAAGGCCCGTTCGCAGTACAGCTACGTTCTGCTGGCAAATGTAAACACACTGAGCCGCTATTTCCTACTTCCGGTCCCCCCGCAGGATGTTTCCCACACAGGATTTTTGCTCCAGTAAATTCCCGCGGAAACAGGTGGATAGTTGTGTAATAAATGCTTTTTAAAATGAGCATGGACATTATAGCTGCTGCAGCCAACGAGCTGAATGAAACAATACCCTGAAAATATTACGTACGCATGTATGTAAAAGCGTGTATATATATATATATATGCGCCCTTAAAAAATGCATCGCAGATTCGCACTGAGTTAAATATACATTCGTTTCCAGAATAAAAGTTCAGCTAAGATTGTCCGGAGTAACTTTGACCTATAATGAATTAAGAAATATCAGTAACAGGGGTCACTTGCCTACAAGATAACTTGTGATATACTGACAGGACTTAAAATGACCCAGTAGTTCAGACTGTCTTCCCACAGAAAAGGAGAGATTTTAGAGGTGGTCTTGAATGATGTAGAGAAGAGATAGAGAACCTGTACTCTCTTGATATTTTTTACCCTAAAATGATACACATGTGGTACATAAAAGGTGGGCTACTGGTACTGTACTAATAGAACATAAAACAACGATACAACATAAAAAATGGGGACAAACTAAATGCCACCGCAATAATCTATATCTAATCTATAAACTTAAAATTATATAAAAAATAAATAAAATTAGACAGCAAAATCCTTGGAATTTGACACTTTTCTTTTGTACAGGCCCCTATTGTACCTGTGCATTCCTCACCAGTTTTATTTTAAAGACTCTTCTCTGATTAGGGTGACAAATATATTTTTGTTTGTTTTAGAGAGTAAAAAAAGCTAAATCTTTTTATTTTTCTCAGTAAAAAAAGCGATTCACACTCCAAAATAGCACACATGATTCTCTTTCCTCACACTGCTAACCAACTCCCTCTACTGGTAGAAAAATAGACGTATCAAAGTGACAACAGTTTCAATAGCGGATGGGGTGGTTGGTAGGGGGGGGGGTGTGAGTGGGACGTGTTCTCTGGTTCTCTCACTTGAACAGCTTGGTTTTGGCCTTCCCCTGTCCGTTCACGTTGGACCATTTGCAGCGGTCGTCTTCACCGTCTTCGCTCTCCGTGTTGTTCGCCCAGCTCTTTTTCAGAGGGGTGAGCTCGGGCGCGGTTACATCTCCGTCCTGCATGTACGAAACACAGAAAGGAGATTATCATGGTTAATTAATAAAGCCGTTTATAGCATGTAATGTGTTGGCTGGATTACGTGGTGTTGATTACATGGTTGGTGAACTGAAGGACATAGGAATTAATATAAAAGCCGGTATTCTAATACAAGCGTCTTTTTTTCCTTTTTTTTAATGTCCCAAGAGGGTGGTGTTTACTCTGATACCCCGTGACCCGCCCCTGACCCCATACTTCTATATATGGAACACAGCATGCGCAACACAACACAACACAACACAACACAACAAAGTAGAGCAAGCATGGCTGCTAGAGATGCAAGTTTGAGAGTTTAAAAAAAAAGGTTTTGCGGTATGCGGCGGAGCTTTCGGGAGAGAAAGCCACAAAGCACTTTGATATTGATGCTAAACAAATCAGATATTGGAAAAAAACAAAAGAATGAGCTGATGGCAGCTGACAAGAAAAGAGCACGTCTAACTGTAGGAGGAAGAAAGACAGTTCACGAGGAGATGGAGACAACTTTCAGAGTGGATTCCTTCAATGCGCGACTTGAATGTGCAATAAATAGGTATTTACCTTAGCGTGTGAACACATCTGAAACACACATTCTGCTGTTGCATGCTACATGTGTAAACGGCCAACACCGGACAATATCCCGACCCGATTCCACGGACATTTTCCAGTGTTCATATGAGAAAGTGCCATTGGTCAGATATTAGAGAGTGATCTCTGCATTACCTGAGGTTTGGAGAAGTTGTTGTCCATACACCACTGGACAAAGTGCTTCTTGGCAGCCTCCAGGCACTGCTCATCATCAGTCTTCTTATAATAGACTCTGATGATCTGCTCTGCAAAGTGCTCAGGGAGCAGCTTAGACACCTTCAATAATAGATACAGTGGGGTACAGGAACCAATTAGAACAATAACAAGGGGAACACAAGTGGTACAACTTCCAATCAATGCCATTAAGAAGGCATTAAATGCAAAGCTTTTTTTTTGCAAAGAACTGAATTGAAGTTGTGTTGAAGTGTGACCTGGTTCTTGCGGATTTTGATGGGTTTGGTGGGGTCCTCCTTGCAGTAGAAGCGCACGTTACTGATGGGGTCCTTCTCTTGCATCCCATAGTTGAAGTTAATCACCTAAGAAACGGTGAGAGAAAAGGCTAGTTAAATAGGCTAAACATTAAGTGCATATTTAAAAAAACATCTTGAGTAAGAGCACCAGGAAAAAATAGCTTCGCAATATTTGAGTGACCAATACATATTTCACATGGCATCTCCAGCCCTCTTAAATCACAAGGAGAAAATTGCATTTAATCAACACAGCAGCTTGGGTTCTTCTTTCCACAGTGAGGTAGCTCATAGTTCACAGTTCAGCATTTTGCTTTATGTTAATATATCAATTATATTAATTATTTGTACAAAACATACATTAACCACTTCAGCCCTTTATACATTCAGCCATTTGAAAATAGCCGATCTACAAGCTCACAATGCGTTTGCGATGCGACGCATTGTGGGAGCTTGTAGATCTGCTATTTTCAAATTATCTTTATACATTTGAAAACTTGAAATGGGACATTCTGCACAATGAGTACTTTTACTTTTGGTACTTTAAGTACATTTTGATGCCAATACTTTTGTACTTTTAATCAAGTACATTTTGAATTCCGGACTTTTACTTGTAACAGAGTATTTCTATATTGCAGTATTGATACTTTTACTTAAGTAAAACATCCGAGTACTTTTTCCACCACTGCATATGATGCTCTCAGAATGAGGCTCCCGATGTGGACAAGTGCCTAGCAAAAGTAGTTATTATAGCATCATTTATACGTCGGCTATCGAAAAATAGCAGATCTACAAGCTCACTGCACGTCACTTCATGCAAGCATGTACATCCGCTATTTTTTTTACATTTCTGAAAACTATTGAGTGTTGGGAATCTTTTTTTATATATATTTTTTTACAAACCTGGCACAAAACCTTTTCAGATGGGGGTCCGTTGCCAAATATATATCAATTTAGGGGTCCTTGACTTGAAAAGGTTTGAGAACCACTGCTCTAGGGGTTATCCCTGTCTGTGTTAATCAATCCCCTCGCCCAGGACATATAAAGCTGGGTAGGTGGCAATACAAGGTCTAATAATGGTGTGTATCTCAGGCTTCATGTGGCCAGTCTGACGCCAGTCATCTATGACGAATAACTCCATATTTGGTCAAGGTTTCATCCTGATCTGAAGGCCTTTGGCTTCCATCCATTATAAAATGTAACTTGTGGAAACACAACCCAAAAGGTGAAGGTACTTCCTTGGCCTACTGGCAGTGAGCACAAGGATGTTGGCGGTGATCAGTCCAGCGGCTTGTGAGATTAGCCCCACTGGAAACAAACCCAAACTCATTCAACAATGGCGTCCTCGGAGCCGACAACACCACGGAAAGTTAGTAACATTTTAACTTGTTCTTCCATTACAGAAACAAGTGGGCTTATAACCAAAGCGAGTAGGGCTGAGGGCGCCGCGGACCAAACGGGCCAACATCCTGTTATCAACATTCTATTGGGCGGTCCCCCCAGAGTCAAATTCAAAAGGAAAAAAAAACAGTTTTTTTTTTTTTACGATGGATTCCCCGATTTCTGGACTAGATACTCACAGTGACCACCAGGTCCTCTGGCTGCAGCTCAACATCCACGTGTCCAGAGCCAGACGGATGCTGAGGCTTGACTCTGGCCACTTCCCCTGCCCAGCACAGACGCATCTCCTTATGGAGCAAGAGAGAAGGGTAAGAGATCTATACATGGTAGCCGGTTGCTTGTTTCTCTCGCTAAACCTGGCAACTGTAGGAAAACGACACACAGACCGCATGGGGCCACATGCAGAACTGTTGTTATTAACGTGGTTAATAATGTATACATCGCGGACACCCTGGGGGTCCCCGGAACCCCGCGAATACATCGCGGACCTCTAGCTCTGAGATTAATGGAGTATACACAGACATTATCGCGACTGACTGCAAGGGAGGAAAGTAAGTGCTCGCCCCCTCCCTCCTCTGTGTGTGTGTGTGTGTGTGTGTGTGTGTGTGTGTGTGTGTGTGTGTGTGTGTGTGTGTGTGTGTGTGTGTGGGGAGCCTCTCCCCCCCTCTCTCTCTCTCTCTCCCCCCTCGTCTCTGTCGGGTAGAAACCTCATATGTCCAAAACTTACTTTTCCGGATTCAAATTCAAAAGTATCAAAAGTAGTAGATCTACAAGCTTAAAACGCGTTGCGCCGTGTTTCGAGCTTGTAGATCTGTTACTTTTGATCCTTTTGTGTGACACTGTAGTATGATCAAGTAGGGAGTTAATCTACGAAAAAAACATAAAAAGTTAAAATATGTAGATAAGAGGTTTCTGCCCGACAGCAACGATATACTATACTGTATGTTTAACAATGTATACATAAGTGGTATACTTAAATATATAGGTTAACAAAAGAGCGCAGTCAGCGCACACACACACACACACCTCAGTGACTATGATGGGTTTCTCAGCTTGGGTTTGACCCAGGCACTTGTAGAGACGTCTGCGAACAATGTTGGACAGTATCTCCCTGGCCTCGGCCAGCTCTGGAGAGGACGAGTAGAGGATCCGCTCGAACACGTGATCTACAACATGGACACACCAGGCACAGAGGAGCACAAAGGTCAGAGATAACAGAGATCATCACCTCTGTTGATCCGACTTAAGTTACGCAACGCAAAACTGCAAATCAACTAGAGCTGTCAAATATTTTGTACAATGGTTAGAATTGTTTCTATTCGTCTGTTCCATTCAAAAGTTCTTCCAGTGTGTCTTTTTCTACCGGTCATACTTATACTGGTAAGTGAAGGTCACTTACGCGCTACTTTGACAGCATAAAAACACGTTTCTTGTGCATTCCTTTGCACATTCCAAGGCTTAAATAAGAAAATAACTTAAATAGTTATATTTAAACTATTTATGATCCAAATTATGAGCTGAATCCAAGGGGTCTTTCAAATATATAAAACAGGTTCTTATTGAGAGAGGAGAGTGTGTGTCTGTGTGTTGAAATTATTAATGTTGGAACACCTCCTTATCCGTTGACAGCTTTGGCTTTGTAAAAAAAAAAGGGTTAGGCTTAGAAACATTACAGTAAATTAAATCAGGTGATGCAATTGACTGAATAACAAACCATTTATTCCATTGCACAACTTAAGTACAGGCAAAGATGATAATTCATCAGAACCGGTTTGACCTATCCTGCAAGTTGTGGCAAACACCTACTAGAGTTTTACCACAAACTTGTGGCACAGATGACTAGAGTCGGACTGATGGCGAAAGTTCTGGGTCCGATGCCGATCCTGATTTTGGAGAGTCCTAGACCACCGTTGACCGATATTTTGACCAATATTTGGCTACAAAGTGATGAAAATGTTTCTAATAATCAATTTGATTACATTTTCTTTTTGAGAACATTTACTGTAACTTACAAGCAAAGAAATAAACATGTAATGTTTTATCTATGCACTTAAGCCCTATACAGAAATGTTCAAAAATGGCCGATCTACTAGCTAAAAAGCTGAAAAAGTTCTCCTATGATGACATGCCAAACATAGGGGCGCCAGGTTAAAAGTGGTTATAGATCTGCACACATTGGCTGCATAATTACAGATACCGGAAAAAGTCAAATAATGGCTCATACTGTATATCGGCCAGATCGGTATATCAGTCTAGCTCTAGACTAAATAACAACCCACTTATTCCATCATATGTCTGCCTGCCTGCCTGCCTGCCTGCCTGCCTGCCTGTCTGTCTGTCTGTGCGTGTGCGTGCGCGTGTGCAGGTTATGGTTTGTACTGAAATTATTATTGTGTTGGAACACCTCCTTTATCCGTTGACAGCTTTGGCTGTCAGGGTTAGGCTTAGAAACATTACAGTAAATTAAATCAGGTGATGCACTTGAACTGAATAACAAACCATTTATTTCATTGCACAAGTACAGGCAAAGATGTGGCATGTGATTTGAAATTTACCACAAGTGGCACAGACGAGGCAGGTTTATCACGGCAACCAATGTGTTGTAATTTCATGGTGTTCTACAAACATGAGCCTCACAGTACAGATGGCCTCTACTCACCCGTCAGCTTGGTGTAGGCCTCCATGTCGTCGATGGCTGTGGAGAGCGTAAACATCCTCTTCCCTGAGCCTTGTATCTGGATGTGTGGGTCTGCTTTTATGAAGGCCTCTGTAATCCTGCACAACCACACCAGAAAAGCACATTGTCTATTATGTATTTTCTTTTTTTCCCCTGTGGATTGCACAACACGTGAATCACTCGCCGATGGCGACAAAACATACTGTACCAGACTAAACCAATGGTGTTATCAAGGTGCCAGTGTGCAGGCAAAGTTATTATAGTTAAACACTTGGAACCCTAGCATCTGTATTCTGGGGAGATCATTTGACCGAAAATAGCACATCTACAAGCCAACAACTCGTTGCAACGTGATGGTAGATCGGCTATTTTCGGCGAAGATATTTAGTGTAGAGCCCTTGGGAATCCGGTCAAGGGTTTAAGCTGTTAAATAAAACAAACGAAAGTAGATGAGCAAAAAACTACAACAACCTTTGCGTGCAGTGAGTACTTACATGGTCTCGATGATGTTTCCCACTTTGTGCTGGTACGCTCTTCTGTGGAGGCAGTTTCTGGTGTGGAACAGGTCGTACAGATTGCCTACCTCCTGTTGAAAATAATTCATTCAAGTTATAAGCCCCAAGAGGCCATGCTTTAAAGTGACTTTAGATTAGAAGCCACTAATCCACTCCGGTTAAAGCCCAACAATGCCCCTTGGCTGTCCTAAGATCACAGCAAACCACAGCCCTGCTTTTATAAAAACTTTGCAAATATGGCAATGTGAAAATCATAGACATATCACAATGAAACGGTTTTACTATATTTTTATCCCACGATTTTGTAACCCATTTTTTCACCCAGTGCCAATTGCCTAAGCATTTAATCCTGGGCGCTACTCTCCCTCTGCCAGCTTAGGGAGAGCCCCGAACTGAGCTCATGCTTCCTTCAATGCATGAGGAGTGAGCAGGCCGCTTCCTATCACCTGACAGGGGGGAGTTTCCCCGGTTGGAAGGAACACGTTATTCCAACCAGTTCCTTTCCCCTCCATCAGGCGCCCCGGCTGACCAGGGGAAACAGTTTTTAATAAAAAATGTCACTACAAGAATAATTTCCACAAGAACGAAGGCCACCGCTGCCTGCACAAACAAGGAAGTTGCAATGCAAACGCATGGAAGGTCCCGAACTGTGAATATTGTTAACATGCCATCGTAAATGTGAAATAAATCAATACTGAACAACTGCATAGCTTATTTCGCAACTAAAATGTTAGAAGATTTTCTTTTTGGGTCAAATGTATCAACATTTACAACAAAATTGGACACAAGGACCAGAATAACTATCCGTTTCATAAATACAGTTTTGTTAGCGGGACCGTACCTATGTTCCCCGGGTCCCATGTTCCCCGCTTTCCTAGGGAGAGCGGGGAATATAGGACCTAACCTAAACCTAACCCTAACCCTAACCTTAGTGGGGAACATAGAACCCGGGGAACATAGGTATGACCCCTTGTTAGCCAACCGACAGAATGGGTTATTTTTATGAATCAGAAGTGAAAGTGCTGCATGGTCCAGACCTTGTCTCTAGTGCAGATGTGCTTCTTTCCGTTCTCCTCGCACACCCGGGCAAACTTGAGGAAGCGGCGATAGTCAAAGTTATTTTGGATGCCAAGGTGGTAACAGTCCCTGAGAACAGACAAGGACAATAGAATAAATAAATCAATCAAGTCATAATACTAATCGAAAGAATATCGTCTCGACTTCGCCGTTCGTCCTTCCACCACAACAACGGTGGACAAAGAGGACAACAAGAATCCTACCTGGCAAAGTAGTCCCACTTGTCCACATCGATGCCGTTCCGTTTGTTGGCCACGATCTCGTACAGGAAAGACTTCTCTTTTGGACGACCTTTGTAAGGCCACTGTGGAGAACAACGGCACAACTAGCACATCAGACACAGACTGTCACATCTCAGTGTGTTACAAAATAAAGTGTTGTAAAGAGTCACAATAAAGAGAATTTCACATTGTTCAACATTTTCTCAAGTGTCAAGGCTCTCATTCTGTGTAGGGATTAAACCAAAAAATTTTTTTTAACGTAGGCGTCCCTGGCACAACACATTTTCAGATGGGGTTTGCGGCCGCCAAATATATATATATCATTTTGGAGGTCCTTGGCACGAAAAAGTTTGCAAACCACTGCTTTAGAGAAAGCCAAGCGTCAGTAAAGAGAAAGACACGTTGGACTCTCTGGATTCCAAATTCCATGCATTGTATCTGTGGCAGGTAGGCCTGTCCCCGACTAAGGATTTGTATAGTCGAATCTGATTGGCAACTAATTGCCAATAGTCGACTGGCAGTCGACTAAGGACACACACCCCCAAAAAAAGAAAAAAAAAGAAAATATATATATATTTTCTTTTTTTTTCTTTTTTTGGGGGTGTGTGTCCTTAGTCGACTGCCAGTCGACTAAGGACACACACCCCCAAAAAAAGAAAAAAAAAGAAAATATATATATATTTTTTTTTGCATGATTCGACTGAGATTGGCAGTCGAATCAGTCTGATTCGACTGCCAATCTCTCAGTCAAATCATGCAAAAAATATGTTATGCAATAGAGGAACATTCCATTTGTCTGTAGGGGTGCTTAGTGTCTGATTTAACATATACTATTGGTTTCTCCCAATAAATCATGATGTATATCCTATTTTTGGCAAACTATTAGTTAATTAATATAAAAAAAAGTTAACTCGACTAAGAGATTGGCAGTCGACTCAGACACCCCTCGACTAATTAGTCGACTATTCGACTATTAGAGGTCAGGCCTAGTGGCAGGGTATAGTTATACTGTATGACTGACCGGCGCCCCCTGGCTGAGAGAGGCAGAGGTGTCGAGGGGTCCGGCAATTTGCTCCTTGATGAAGATGAGGTCGTCCGGCAACACCAGGCCATGACGTTCCATCACCGACTCCAGGCCATTGTCACTCACCAGGTAGTCAAACATGGCCAGGGACGCAGTCTCATGCTGTAAGACAAGACACACACACACACACACACGTATGACAGAAGAAACATGAATATAACGGGGAAAGGGGTGCATCGCGATCCGGAGCTCATTTTTCTACATAGTGCTATGTAAGGAGCAGAAAATGTAACATTGGCAGGAATGATTGTCAACACCAAAAATATGCATGTTGGACGCATGCATAATTAGTCCATGAGCCAGAGCCCCAAAATTGAGCAATGATTATCGAAAGAGTGGGCAAAACCAAACCTATATTAAATTGTTCATAGGGTCAATACGAGTAAATAAATATATGATAACCTTTCCACAGGAGCAGCTTTTTCATAGTTATCACACATTTTGTTATTTTCCCCATACGTACATGACAGGTGAAAAAATGACAAAATTTAAAAAAGAGTTATCATAATGAAACTTCCTGAGTTGATTACTTGCATGAAGACAATGATTTATCGTATTACAAGTTTTCTGAAATTGTATATTTAAATATGCAAATTAGGCATTTAGTCCATGAGCCAGAGCCCCAAAATTGAGCCAGATATTGAGTATTCCCCCAGATATTGAGTATTCCCTTTGACTCAAACATCTTAACAAAATGAAATAAGAATGTTCACTCTGGCTTTGTCCAATGTTCCAATGTTGATTCTGGAAAGTTATACAAATTCGGGCATATTTTCGTAATGCCTAATGAAAAAGCTGCTCCTGTGGAGAGGTTATCATATATTTATTTACTCGTATTGACCCTATGAACAATTTAATATAGGTATGGTTTTGCCCACTCTTTCGATAATGAAATCTTGTCTGGCTCATGGACTAAATATAGAACAGGGAGTCCTCAGAGTTACTACAGGGGGGGCGCCAAATCTTTGTGATTCTTTTTTATTGTTTACATTAACTCTTTAACTGCCATTGACGAGATTTCTCGTTTTTCTCTGCATGGCTCAGCCTGCCATCGACGAGAAAAAAGTGATTTTTGAAAAAAAAGAAAATATTTTTTTATTTTTTTTATATTAAAATGTTTTGTTTATCACAAAGGAAGCTGGAGTACGCGATGCGAAGATTTTCTGCTCCATTCACTTCAATGTTAAAAAATAAACTGAGACAAAATTCACATTTTACCTATTTTTGCAATGTATTTTCTCTAGCAGGGAAGGTGGTAGATTGTGTATATACTCTGGCAGTTAGAGTTAAGGACTGGAACCCTATTCTCCCTATTCTGAGGGGAACATTAGCCGAAAATAGCAGATTTACAAGGCTATTTTCAGCAAAGTGGTTTGGTGTAGGAGCAAAAAAAAAGGGAGCAAACCAAGTACAGAGCCAAAAAGGTCAAGTTTACTAAGTATTGGCCTGGCCGTAGCGTGACGGTCCAGGCACCCTAGGGCTGCAATGCCTGCCTGACAGCGTGTCGCGGGTTCGACTCCCGTTTCCAGACGACCTTTGCTGCGTGTCATCTCCCCCCCCCCCCCACCCATCTCTCTCCCCAGTGGTGGTGTTGGGTTAAGCTTATCTAATGTCTATTTGAACAGCTTAAGATACGAAGACAATTTAAGGTTTTATCGCCCTCACATTTGTCATAATGGCAGAGCAGACCTATGGACATAATTGCTGTGGCTTAACGTTTCTTATCACTCAGCCTTATCAGAACATTAGTGTTGCTGGCCTAGTCCTTGTCTGTACTGTTCAGCTGACACCAACCGCTACATAGTTTAAGAACAGAGGACAACAATAACACCTTGGCAGGTGCTTTGCTTTAATCCAAATCTAGATGAGCTGCTGCTACACAATTGGCTATTGGCTTATTTGATAGACCAGGGGTCTTCAACCTGTTCAGGCCAAGGACCCCCTAGCTGAGAGAGAGATGAAGCAGGGACCCCCTCTATATTGTATTACATTTTGATTCAGATTAAACTTTTTTTGTTAACTTGGTACTGTGCTCTTTTGTCCCTCTACACCTATACCTCTTTGCCAAAGATGGCCGATCTGCTATTTTTTGGCTAAAGTTCTCCTCAGAAAAGGGATGCTAGGGTTCATGTGGTTAAGGTAAAAAATATATATATATTTGGCGGACCCCCTGTAGTAACTCTGAGGACCCCCTAGGGGTCCCGGACCCCCTGTTGAAGACCCCTGTGATAGACTATAAAATAATTACACAACTTACTCTTTTCCAAAATATAAATCAAAATATGCGCACACATTAAAGGGATATTTCACTTTCAAAAAAACTTTTGGTCATTTTATCATCTACTCAGGCCTTTGTGAGCCCCCCAAGACAGTTTTTAAGTTGCTTGATTCATTATTTAGATATTTGATATTCATTTTATCAGACACGCCCCCTTCCTATACAAACCCATTGTAACTTCAAACTTCATTTTAACCATGTTAGATTCATCAAAAACACCCGTCCTTGGTTCTGGTGACTCATCCTGCCCTTCTAATGCGTGAGGGGGCCGTGTTTTTTCAATTACCCTTTTCATTTATTTTTAATATTCTTTTTGGAAAATGAAAAAAATAAAATACAATAAAAATGTTAAATAAAATAAATGAAAAAAGTAATCGGAAAAACACGGTGAGTCACCAGAACCAAGGACAGGTGTTTTTGATGAATCTAACATGGTTAAAATAGAGTTTGAAGTTACAATGGGTTTGTATAGGAATGGGGCGTGTCTGATAAAATGAATATCAAATATCTAAATAATGAATCAAGCAACTTAAAAACTGTCTGGGGGGCTCACAAAGGCCTGAGTAGATGATAAAATGACCAAAAGTTTTTTTGAAAGTGAAATATCCCTTTAATTTTGATTCTGTTTTACAGTTATTTCTCCATGCACTGCTTTTTTATGATTGCTTTTTATCGTATCTTAGTTTGTTTTGTCCACAGTGTTGAAACCCAAGTTTAAATGGTAAGAGAGTAGACCCTAAGGGACTGGGGATTAAATGATAAATTACTATTCTAAGAGTGTCATAATGATGTACCCGTCACTGATTCTGATCAATGATGTGTGACAGGCCGGACACGTGCCAATCTTATACGTACATTTTTACACTCTCAGAGTTAATTTAGCACATTTCAGTGCATACCACGTCTATTGCCCTTTGGAAGTTATCATGTACGATCTGGGATTACAAAATGCCTACGGTTGCAACTGTGATGAGCCCTGGAAAATAACATTAATTTTGTTTTTTGTTGATTTAGGACTGATTTCATTGACCAACATCATTCTGAAAAACATACCTGTATGGATACTTTAACACCTTTACTCCACAATCATACAGAAATGCGGCTAAAAACAAGCTATAATTGTATTCATTACAGTACATAAAATGTTCGTTTTAGTTGGTAGACAGACCACTGCCCTCAGATTCTTATAGAACAGAACAACTCTGGTCCAGTTAGTTAGTGTGCCTCACTAATAATAGGTTGGTGCAGCACAGCCGTAACTGGACCAGAGCTAAGAACAGAACAGAATAGGGTGTTTCTGCCCACAGGAACTTCGCCCCCAGGACGGTTCTTGAACCTTCCCTGGTGCTTTCCTCCTTTTTGACCACAGGAACCTAGCTCAAGTTTGGTTCCAGGGTCAATAGTTCCTGGAACTAAAAAAAAGGGGGAAAAGGCCCTGCTCTTGAGTTAAAACTAAAGTAACAACCTCTATCATTTTTGTTTCTTTTTGTAGTAGATAATGTTTATGACCAGTAAGGTGAGAGAAAAAGTGTGGGAAAAGTGAAATAACATCTAAATCATGTACAGTACATGATGAGATGCAAGTGCTACTTTGCATCAGAGGAAAATTAAATGTGAAAGATTTCACAAAAGTAACATAGTTGCCATTTACCGATTTGAAAAATGTTCAGGAATTGAATTTGTTCTATGCTCTGTTGATACTGGTATATTGAATACATAGGACCACAATGGAAAAACGTCCAGAGGACTTTAGCCCAAGTCCTTTTAGCCTAAGTATTTTACTGTACCTCTGTGCTGTTTACATTTTTGACTAATAAAGTATTCCATCAATCAATATGGTTTATGAACATTGGGACTTGTCCGACCCTGACATAATGGCTCTGATGCCCATGCACCTCACACATAACCTGTGTGAGATTAATTTTGTCTGCACCCTACTTTCTAAATTCCAGCGTACCAAATACCGCTTTACTACTACTATTATGTGATTACATTGTTACGGTTATAAATGCATTTCATGCATTATCTATTCTAAAGCACCTTGAATTGCCTTTGTGTTTGAAACATATTGTACAAATAAACGTGCCTTGCCTATTCTAAGGTGTTTGTTTAGAATGCAAGAAAGTCCTTACGATTTGCATTGGGTTGCAGCCAGCATGACACAGACTTGACTCAGAACCTCAGCAGAGCCTACAGATATACAGTTATTACATGACATAATAATAGACATATAGAACCTAAGGATATATTAATGCTCTGCTTTTTTATTTCTTTAATCATGACTTTAATCAAAGTTATACTGTGATTTTATACACATGATGGTTTTTTATATGCTGGATATGTTTTCCACCTGCACAAGAAACATTTCTGCCTTCCATACTGACATCTACGGCATCCATTGCCAATTTTTGGCCTCGTTTGATTTGATTTCACTGTGCCTTCCTGTTATTTTTGTTCTGTGTTCCTTTCTTCTTCATTCACACCTCAAGAGTCAAGCATAATGCTTGATTTGTGCAACTAAGTACAAATCACCCTTACTGTACCAGTACTGTATCGTTGAGAGCAATGTTAAGGCAGAGCTTGAACTAACTAAGAATTTCATCCACTCTTTTACACCTGTACTACAGGAGGAGGCTGGGGAGGTGGAGGGAATTGGCAGTAGTGGCTGCGAGAAATGCTGAGCATGTAGGAGTGAGCGTCAGTCTGCCTAAACGATTAACGATCGATTAACGATTGCCCAGACGATATCATATCAAGCTGTTGACAATACTGTTGACTACTGTCTATGCTTGTGCACTGGCACACCCATGGTTTCGGTCCCACCTAAATCTGACACGCACATCATAAAATGTAATTATCCTGACACGCACATCATAAAATGTTAATTGCTGCAGCTGCGTTGCCTTCTAGGCTGTTTGTACCCGTCTACATGTCCGAACGAGAGACAAAATTATGGTATATTGGAATGAGTTTGGGATAGAGACGACAATACAGAAGAGATAGCAGAATGGGAACATTTTTGTTTTTGATTTCAGGCATGTCGAATGGAAAATGTATTTGTGTCATCTGTAATGACTGCATGGTCCGTTTTCATGAAGATGGGCAGCAAAGTTAATGCGAACATTGAAGCCTCCTATTGTGTGCGGCGTGCGCAGAGTTGTCGCATATTTTGTAAAAAAAAATAACTGTCTTCTTTCTTTAGTAATCTTGAATTAAAACCAAGTAGTCTTGGTTGATTAAGCGTGGGGCCAGTTTGCCTCTCAAGCCTGTCTTAACTATCACGATGCTTCATTTTCTTTCTTTGACTGTATTGAAAACAAAACGGGTAAACACATGAAAATGAAATGAGGCAACCCGTAACAATAAAATGAGTCGGTACTGGGGTCATTTCTTACCTTCCAATTATATCCTGGTCGCACCTTGGGGATGAACATCCCATCAAACATGTGGCTGAAAGGACCATGTCCTGAATATGGAAGAATAAGGAGAGATGTTCTTTATTTAATTTAAAGTTGATTTCAGTTTTTTGGCAAAGTTGATTTTGCACTTCAAACACACTCTTCAATTAACCACATTGCTGTCTCACATTCTGGGCATGTCATAGGAGAACATTTGTCGAAAACAGCCGATCACCAAGCTCACAACGGGTAGAACACCTACTTTCGGCAAAGAGGTTTGGTGTGGACTTATCTTTTCTATTAATATGTTGGATTCACACTTATGTGTAATTTCACACTTTTAAACCGCTTAATACTTGGTAAACATGACCATTGGCTCTGTACTTGGTCTGCTCTTTTTTCCCTCTACACCAAAACACGTTGCCGAAAATAGCAGATCTACAAGCACACGACGCCTCGCAGTGCAAGTCGTTGTGTGCTTGTAGATCTGCTATTTTTGGCTAATGTCCCCCTCAGAATAGGGATTCTAGGGTTCAAGTGGTTAATGTAAAAAAATAAGTTCCTATCACACAAAAAAGATTTGGCAGCCCCCCAATAGCAACTCTGAGGAGTGGGGTGGGCAAGATTTATTTCCAGGGGGCCATACTGACTTCGATAAAGTGAGTGAAGGGCCACACATTGTACAATTGAATTGAAACTTGAAACACAAACAATTATGTTAAAACTGCATGAATTTGGTAGACATACCAGACTACTTTACAATAAGGTACTTGCTTTCACCACAAGAATTTTCAGTTACAAAATGTTGTTACTGAAAATTGTTCAGTTAAAACATTTTTAATTTTGTACAGCTGTACTGTACTATATCACTCTGGTTTACTCTGGCCTTACAATATAAAAGATGACTTGCATAAAACAATCCACGTCAATGCCGTATCAACTTTTAAATGAGCCTATAAATGTATACAGTATCTTATCTTATCCGATATGCACCACGCCATAGGTCACTGATAAAACACATTGCATTATGTTATAAATATGGAATCAAGGTTGACTGTTTCACTGTTACATTATAAACATTTGAGTACATACGGATGGAGGAATGCAGGTATAGTACTCAAATGGTAAAAATGTATACTGTATATACTATTAATTGGAGTCGAGTTAAATAATCTTTTCTCAAAACCATTAAGATACAGCAGATTTTTAGAATGTACATTATTCGCTGGGGTCATTTTTGTTTTTCTTTGGAGGACTTGGCGGGCCGGATTGAGATTGTCAAAGGGCCGGGTCCGGCCCCCGGGCCGTATGTTGCCCATGTGTGCCCTCTGTTGAAGACCCCCGGTCTTAACGCCTTATGAGCCTCTGTGTGTGAGGATGGCAGTTGCAGTGTGGTCTTACCCAGGTCATGGCAGAGTCCAGCAATCTGTACACAAAGGATGTCTCTCAGGGAGATGAGCAGCTCCGGCTGCCTCTCATCTAAAGCTTGTACCAGCCTTCCTGCAAGGTGCCCCACCCTGCAACAGCACATTAACAAGACAACATCTCACATCACTAAGGGGAGCTGAATGGTTATATATGCCTTGTCTTTTTTTCACGTCACTTTTTCCCAAATTTGCATTTTATATTTGATCTGTGAATAACAATGAATGGTTTTACAACCTCTGCATTCCGGATATAACGGTAAACTTTAAATGCAACAGCCACACACAAACAGAATATCAGGGACTGACCGATAAACAGCTTTATTGGATCCTGGAGATGTATATATTTTTACTACGAAATTTAACAAGTCTGGCCTCTCTCAAAATAAAGATTCTCCCTCATGTAAACACCTCAAATATTTTGAAACTGGTAAAGCTGTATGGATACAATTTAAGCCTGATATTTTTCTACAGTATACAGCAGTGGCATTATTGTGGTACATGATTAACCCCACTCAATAGAGACCTATATGAAATACATACCGTCATACCCTACCCCAATCTACAAGCTCATGAACTTGTAGATCTGCTATTTTTGAATAGCTAAAGTATAAAAGGTTAAAAGTATTGTGATGCTATATTATCACATTTTGCTGGAGACCCCCTGGGACCCCCCCCCCCCCTGGTGCTTCTATGAGGACGTTCTTTTTCCAAGGGGGCGGGATCAAAACAATGGCTTGGTTAGACCTACAACCAACTACCAATCACAGTCTACCATATTTGAATACTGGGCCCTGATTGGTCACCCCAGACTTCTGGAGCAGGAAATGGATTCACGGAGCGGTGCCAGACCCAAATCGCCGCGTGCAATTTTTTTTTGCACTGGCAGATTCGTCTGGTCCCAGGCAACCCCCAAGGATCCCTGGGGGGTCCCCGGACCCCACTTTGAGAAGCAATGCCCTACCCTATGCAGTGCTCAAAGCGATTGTGGGAAGCTCCGGGGAACACCAAGTATGTCGCTCCCAGCTGTTTGATGTTGCGAAGTCTTTGGAACTGGGGTGTGTCAATGATGCTGATGAGAACGGGGTGCAACTCAATGTGCCCGTGGATGGGGTCATTAAAAACCTGACGGAGAACAAGAGAAACAAGTTAAGACTCTTAACAAGATGAGTACAGTATTCCTTTTAGATATATTTATTACAAACTTTTTTTTAAACTTTGTTTTGACATCAGAACCAGGAGATAACGTGATCCAAAGCTGTACTGCTCCATTCACTTCCTGGTTAAAGTATTTGGTAAATATTCTGTATCTCGGCTCCTGTGTTGCTGTGATGTATTTTTGGCGAGACATGCCATTTTCAATGGTGTATGTAACTGCAGCTATGGCTTATTATGTTGTCTCTCGCCAAGATTTGTCTTATTTTGACGAGCAGTCCGGAAGTGCTGGTCTGACAGCTTCCGGCCGCTTCCTTTTATGTGTTTCTATCAGTTTTACGATGGTATATTTGAGAGACAAGTGCTTGAATAAAACCACCAGTACCAGAAAACTACTGCCTCGTTTTTGGACCATGAAGGGAGTGACAGTGCATGACAAGCGAACGGGAGGTTGCGTTTTTTTCTTTTTTTTTTTTTTGGCGGAAGCACAGTGAAACCCTCCGTGATTAGCAACCATCAGGGGACCGATCACACTGGAGATAAATATTCTGTGACTACTTGAAAAGGTAATAAAATCGTTAAAAATGCTGGCAGAGGCTGCAGCCTGTTTTAGAAAAACCCTGGCAGTGAATGGGTTAACAGCATGTTTAACCCATTAACTGCCAGAGGTATTTTCATATTTTTTTAGCCAGTGCCAGAGTTTTTCATTGAAAAAAAAAAGTACTCAGTAGCCGAGATACAGAATTTTTAAGTTTTAAGTTAACAAGGAAGTGGATAGGAGTCTAGATCTTCGAAAAATCATATCTCCTTGGTCTTTGGGTCAAATTGAAAAAAAAAAAGAAAAGAAAAAAATCTTTAGTTCACGTAGATCTACGCGATTGGCAGTGAATCAGTTAAAGTTGTCTTTGTTTCTAATTCGGAGTTTTGAGAAGACACGCATAACGTATTACCTTGTTAGGCTCTGCTGTTATCTGCCAGAGCTTCCTGAGACAGTGATGGATGTGTAGACGCACACCAATGGGACTATAGAGAGAGGGAGAGACAGAGAGAGAAATTAAGGACCTGTGAGATTGCCATCAGATTCAGAGCTCATACTGTTGGCATCTGACAGTCATAGTAACTAGCTATATTATCGACCACATTCAATATGCAGAAAAATAACATTAAAACAAACAAACTACACGGGGACACATACTTACCCTATGCTCATTTTCTCCAGGTGCTCTTCTGAGAGGTATCGAAGCGCCACGCCATTGATTCTTTCCTCTGTTTGAACAGACAGAGAAATACAAAAAGGTAATTTTGATATTACTCAGTGTCCATGCACAACTGGCAAGTAGCGCAACTGGCTTTATAAGTACCTACCACTGCCAGTGGTGTAGTGAAGACTGACTGATTGATTGACAGCATGCACAGAACAAAGCAATGTACACAGGAAAACATCAAAAGGAAAAGAAAGCTAAAAGCTTATTTCCATCGTGGTCCCATTGATCTTGATGTGTCTTTTGTGTGTGTGTGTGTGTCACAAGTTGGTGGAGCTTCCTCTGGTTGAGTACCCACTAACCTTTGGAAAGTATTCATGTAGATATTTAGGTGCTGCATTGTTTATGATCCTGTGAACCATACACATTTTTTATTTGAGTGACTCTTTCCTCAACTTTGAGCCACTTGCCCAGTAGATGATGTGTTCTAGGATGTAGAATAGATTGAGGATCAATCTGACTCATTTGTTTTGCAAAGGTCTGGAGTATGTTCTTGAGGATCATTGGGATGTTCGAGCACCAGGATGAGCATGCATAGTCGAAATGGCATTGCACCAATGCCCCTGCCAGTATTATTAAAGCATTTCTGTCTATGAAGAGCGATATTCTAGCGAGACATTTTATCCTCTGGTTTACCTTCAGTGCCATGCTCTCTCCAGATTAACTGTTATTCAGTATGCATCCCAAATAGGTTACCTCTTCCTTATCTGTGATCACCAAGATACCAACAACTACCCCTGAGCCCCGGAGATTTCTTCAATTTAGCTCTGGACCCAAAAAGGATTGACTTTGGATAGTTCTGCGCTAAGCATTTTTTCGACCACTAATTTAGTAATTTGTCTTTGTGTGAGACTAAGAGGGCCGAATCATCCGCAAAAAGGAACAGATTGCAATCACAGGCAGACTTCACGCACCTAGAATGCTGCCTTGAGGAACCCCACATGTTAATAGTTGTGGTGAGGTCACTGTGCCATTTACTCTCACCACTTGTTCTCCATCTTCCTTACCCTTTTGATCGCTCAGGGGCCCTGATTCAGCCCCTTTTTGACTATGCTAGCTCCTCTTGGTACTCCAACACCTCAGTGTCACTGCAGACTAAGCTTCAAACCTCCCAAAACAAACTGATCCGACTACTTCTCGGACTGGGGCCCATGACCCACCTCTCTCCCACTCACTTTGCCAGCCTAGGCTGGCTCAGGGTGGAAGACAGGGTTAAACAACTAAAAATGGGTCTGGTCTTCAAAATTGTAAATGCAGATTTGCCCGATATGCCCCCTATACCCGCATATCTGTATAAATACCTCGAAAAAGTTAGTGACACCCACAGCCACGAAACTAGAGGGAGCGTAAACAACAATCTGGTACCACCCACCCATAAAACAAACATGGGCAAATTCTCCTTCTATAGCACAGCCACCAAGGAATGGAATAGTCTAACCCCATCCCTCAAAAAAATCCCATTCAAAACAGCCCTAAAAACCCATCTTTCTGGAGGCCGAAAGAGGAGCTAGTACCAGTTTCCCTGTAGACAGACGACCCCCCCCCTCCTCTTTTTGTACATATTTTGTATTTCCTCATGCTTTTTTTGTATATAATTTTTATTTTTCCATGCTTCCCCCCCTTTTTTTGTACATATATTTTTTAAATGCTTTTTTTGTACATAGTGGTATTTTTTCTGTATTATCTGTATTTTCATGTTGATTTTTGAACTGTTTGGTTGCTACTATATATGTCTATGAACTGAATGCCAAGGACCTCAATGGAAACAAGACCGCAAGGACTTTTTTGGACGGACCTTTTAGACAAAAGCATTATAAATGTAACTGTTGTTTTACATTCTTTTGCCTAATAAAAATTTCAATCAATCAATCAATCAATCGCTGTGATGTTGAACTTTAAGCCTAAAGGCCTCAAGCTTCGCCCAGCAGTATGCTGTGATTTACAGTGTCAAATGCTGTCTGTAAATCAAGCATAACCATGCCACAGTATCTACCCATGTCCACTTATTTCTTTATATTATCTGTAAGATGTAGTAGACGGGTGTCTGCTGAATGGGATTTCCTGAAACCGGATTGAAATTCATACAGTAACTTGTGTGATGTTGTGTAATTTTATATCTGTTCATATATGTGTGTTGATAGTGTGCGTAAGATGGAAACAAGGCGGTAGTTACCTGGTGGTAATTTGCTTCCCTTTTCAGTGTTTCCCCTAGCCAGATGTGTGTGGGGTGTGGGGGAGGAATAAGCCACATGCGCGCGAAGCGCGCACGTGGGGAAAAGGTTTTGGGTTCTCAAAATGCATATTTATGCTCAAACACGAAGTCTTATATCTTATACAGTGCACAGTAATAATCTGTATTGTTTACATATGAATTGTCTCCAGATTTAGGAAAATGTACTTTTATTTGACAAAAGTATAGACAAAAGTATACAAATCAGTCAGTCACACATCAACAACTAGTGATGGCACATGGCATCCTGACTGAGAGCATTTGAGCCTTATATCAATGCATTTGAGCATTGATATATTTTTTGTAAAAAAAAGAAGAAAAAAAAACACCACTGATTAATGCATACAGGGGAAACACTGCTTTTTGTACAATGGGGTTACCGTTGCCGATAAAAGGATCTGTGGGAAGTGACCTTGGTTGATGGACAGGTTTATTATGCAAGTTATGCAGGAAGTGATGACTTCTGTTCTGCTGCACCTCGTAATATTCTGGCCGGGATATTATCGTGACCTGTTGCTTATGAAGGATTTAGGGTTTTTAGCTTATGCAACACTTCTTTTCTGGTTACTTCCTCATGGGTGAAGGCCTCAGGCTTAATTCCCTATTTTTTTTTTATAAAAACGCTCAATATGAGCCTCGCTGTAACACTGGGCCGGCAGTGTGTTGACTAGTGAATCGACTATAGTTGTAAAATAGTTGTTTAGACTGTTGGCTACTCACTATACAGCTATGTCTAATGTAGGCATCAGTCAGGTTTGGTTTTGTCATAAGTACTACACAGGGAACGGCAAGTGAAATGTGATTGCCCATGTGACAGCCAATAAAGTAATGTTCATGTAACTACTATGGCTCAACTATCTCTGCTTGCTCTTGCAGAATGAAACATTCATTCAATGAATACAATATTACAGGACATGCTCCACCATGACAAATTGTTTTTGTATGTGTGGCAAAATTAGAGTATAACTACTTCTCCAGACATCACTAATGTTATACAAAACCAGCAACCTTGGACCAAGAGGACAGAGTTTTGTATTTTTATTTTGAAATGTTGTTTTTTTGGGGGGGAATAAGCCCCTTAAGATGCAGCATCTCGTTTTCAAGAGGGTCCTCAAGCACAACACAAACAACAATCCAACAACAGAGAACAAAAACATATCAACAAGGACATAACATAACACAAGGCTCTTCCATCACCTCAAACCACACTACATCAGTTACCAGCACCATCTAAAATACATGAAGTTTATTGAAAATAAACTGACATTTAAAGGACGACTTCACCGATTTTCAACCTATCTTCATATAATTGGTCCTCACTAATACTCGTGATAAAATGGTACCATTTTTTTCTACTCGGTCTGTGTCTCAGAGGAGGGCTGTGGACAGTTCAGAGTCCCGTCTACCAGTGACATCGTCAATGGGGAATCCAAGCTAATAGAAACTGCAGACTTTCTATTCCTGGAAAGTTGCGATGCAATAAAAGAAGCCATTGTTCTCGTGTTAATAAAAATCTAAATAAAAAATGTGAAATCTTGTTGGGGGAAAAAATTATGCCTAACGATGATGTCACTGGTAGACAGGTTTCTGGACTGTCCACAGCCCTCCTATGAGACACAGACCAAGTAGAAAAAAATGGTACAATTTCATCATGAGTATTAGTGAGGACCAATTATATGTAGATAGGTTGAAAATCGGTGAAGTCGTCCTTTAATATTATCAAAATGATCGATTAATCGATTAAAGACAAACGAGTGAGCAGGCTAGTAGTGCTAAAATTAAAGCAAATTTTAACTCCACTACAATTATTGGAAAACTTTAATTACTAGTTACTTTGTAGATTTGGATTGTTATTACAAAACATACATGTACCACTTCAGCCCTATATAAACTTTGGCCATTTGAAAATAGCCAATCTACAAGCTCACAAAGATGTATATACAATGTATACATTTGAAAACGTGTGAAATGGAACATTTTGCACAATGGGTATATTACTTTTAGTACTTTATAAATATATTTTCATGCCAATACTTTACTTTTACTCAAAGTATATTTTGAATTCTGGACTTCTACTTGTAACAGAGTATCTTCTACATTGCAGTATTGATACGTAGTACTTTTTCTACCACTGTGTATAACATAAAATTGTCGATTAATCGATTAACGACAAACTGTCAGTCTTGGTCCAAGAAGCAAGGCTAGTACACCACTGCCTACCGCCAACGAGTCAGTTAGGCTACTAGTGCTAAAATGAAAGTACCGTATGCAACAGCAACTTAACTGAAAAGTCAAGTCTAACGTTAACCTAGTAACTACAGTAGCTGTAGAATGCAACTCTCGTAGACGTATTTATGATTCTGACGTTTTCAATCTACGAGAGTTGTAGGGTTCACCCCCCATGGACACAGTGACTTTCTGCACTATACCCCGTAGACACTCCAAACATGTACACATTGAAAATAAAGGTGCTTACCCACACGGTTAAATGTTAACCGTCTCTACGGGGTAGTAGTTTAATGTAATAATCCATATCTTCCAATAAATAAGTGTTTTAATGCCGTCTGTGGCCGAACGCCATTTTTTCCATTGAGTGTAATTCCGGGTTTCACCAGATGGGCCCCGTCACTACCGCCCATTGGGAACTTCCGACAGAATCGGCCACAGACGGCATTAAAACACTTCTTTATTGAAAGATATGGATTATTACATTAAACTACTACCCCGTAGCGAGAGTTAACATTTAGGGCGTGGGGGTAAGCACCTTTATTTTCAATTTGTACATGTTTGGAGTGTCTACGGGGCATAGTGCAGAAAGTCCCTGTGTCCATGGGGGGTGAACCCTACAACTCTCGTAGATTGAAAACGTCAGAATCATAAATACGTCTACGAGAGTTGTATTCTACAGCTAACGTTAACCTAGTAAAGCATAAAGCATAACACACACACACACACACACACACACACACACACACACACACACACACACACACACACACACACACACACACACACACACACACACACACACACACACACACACACACACACACACACACACACACACACACACACACACACACACACACACACACACACACACACACACACACACACACACACACACACACACCTCTGAACTTGCTCTCCCACTCCTGCAGCCCTTGGCGGGTCAGGTAGGCGCACACATCGTCCACTCCCCAGCCCATGAAGGCTGCGTCCTGCGGGACGGAGACGGAGGAGGAGGACACCCGCTTCACCGGCGTCTGGAAGCCGTCTGACGGCTCTCCATCTCCGGCTGAGGCGTGTTGACGTTTCCGACTGTCCATGGATGTCGTCGATTCAGTTTCGTGTCCCAAACAACGTCGAAATGAAGCGGTTCACCCACACGGTTTAGTTTTAACACCAGATATCGTTGTTTTTTAAACTATTTCGGCTTCTAAAGCGCCGTACATGTTCACTCGTAAACAGACAGAAAGGGACTGAAACTGAATCAGTCGCTGCTGGAAAATGCCGGGGTTTTGTTTCGCTTGCGTCACGTGAGGGGCGGAGCCAATGACGCGCACCGTGTCGAGTCAAAAGTAAGCAGATCTGCAAGCTCACGACGAGTCGTGTATGCTATATCATGCGACGTGTTGTGAGCTTGTACATCTAGTAACGTTGACTGGGGTTTAGCCTCATTTCATTGGTGGTGGTAGCGTCTGTCTACAGCCCTTAGCCATGGCTCACAATGACGCTCGTCTGTCACAAGCGTCATGGAACCACTTGTTCCTGGTTTGATAATGTTTTACATTTCCAATCGGACATCTACATAAACGTTCAGATTTCAAATATAAAGTGCTGATCTCACGGCCACGGATGTAACAAGTTAAAGCGCCCGGGTCTAAGTACCTGTATCTTCCGTATTGTTGAATAAAAAGCATTTTAATCCGATCGGCGGCCATTAAAAAATATATATATTTCATTTTTTGTATAATTTATCAGAGTGCAATACACCTCCCAACCGATAGGGGCGCGTAGTTAAAAGCGTATAAAGAAAAACATCTAAGAAAATGGCCACCGATCGGATTAAAATGCTTTTTATTGAACAATACACAAGAACAAGTGGTTCCATGATTCAGTCATGTTTCAGGGCTACTACTGTGCCAGGCATAATGTAAATCAGTAGTTCTCAAACTTTTTCATGTCAAGGACCCCCAAAATCATATGTATTTGGCTGCGGACCCCCACCTCAGAAATATGTTGTGGGATTTTTCAAAAATAGCTGTTAGCTTGGATATCTGCTAGTTTTGAATAGCCAAAGTATAACATATGGTTAAAGTGGTTAAAATGATTGTGGCGGTATAATAACTAATTGTGCTGAGGACCCCCTGGTACCCCCCAAGGACCCCTGGGGGTCCCCGGACCCCACTTTGAGAACCAATTATGTAAATAATAGGAATAAACAGCTAAATAATTAAACATAAGATAGGCCTAAACACAAAAACACAAAATAATTGGAATAAACAACCAAATATATAAAACACACTATTTCCACATATCTTGGTGGGTTTCATATTTAGAATAATTTTGGAATGAAATTTGGCTCATAATATCAGCTTCAAGGAAATGTGAAATTATTTGCTTGGTTTTTACTTAATCTTCTTTAGTGGTGCGAGTTGAAAAAAAAAAAGATAATAATTCTAGACACATTGGGACCATAGACCAGTAGTACTTTTTGATGTTTGACCACGTACCTGAAATTTGTTTTGTGCCAGGGACCCCCCATGAACAGAAAATTTGTGTTAAAAAATTCAAAATGATTCAAAACGTTTTAAACAAATTTTTCAAAAATGTTCAAAAACTGTAACACATTTTGCTGGGGACCACCTGGAACCCCCCCCCCACCCCAAAGAACCCCTGGGGGTCCCACACAACCCCTGGGGGACCACACTTTGAGAACCAATGCATAGACTGTAAAATGTTTTTAAAAAAAGGCCGAGTGGCCACAGGATGTCATTGTTGTACCTGCATATTCAGTTTGTTTTGGCGCTTTCCAATCTCTGACCTGCTCTTCATTCTCTTCAACAATAGGCCACTTCACCCCTGTAGTGACATTTTAAATCACCAATAGAGAGAGAGCTCTCGTCCTCTTTACTGGAACATACCAGACCACAAACAGAGCAGGCAGCCCTCTACAACAACAGTAGCCTATGGAATGCACACATTTCAACACCATCTACAATGATAAACATGACCTCTGCTGGCTACTTCTGAATGTATATTAGTAGGGGGTACTAAGCACAAAAAATGGCCAAATCGTTACGCGGCGGATAAAAGCATGAAATTTGATACAGATGTCCCTTGGGTCATCCTAAAACATCCTAGAAGGGGTGCCCAAAAAAATCTTAAACAGGAAGTGACTTATGGACAAAATTCAAAATGGCCACCTAAACTGTTGACCGTTGACTCAAAAGACACCAAAAGAATCTCCAAAAAGCATAAAATTTGGCACATATGTCCCTTGGGTCATCCTAAGACATCCTAGAAGGGGTGCCCAAAGGAATCTGAAACAGGAAGTGAGTTATTGACTAAATTGAAAATGGCCGCCTAGTGTTGTCGATTGACTCAAAAGACAACTAAAGAATCTCATAAAAGCATACAATTTGGCACACATGTCTTTTTGGTCATCCTAAGACATCCTAGAAGGGGTGCCCAAAGAAATCTTAAGCAGGAACTGAGTTATTGACAAAATTGAAAATGGCCGCCTACAGTGTTATCTATTGACTCAAAAGACAACTAAAGAATCTCATAAAAGCATACAATTTGGCATACATGTCCCTTGGGTCATCCCAAGACATCCTAGAAGGGGTGCCCAAAAAAATCTTAAACAGGAAGTGAGTCATTGACTAAATTGAAAATGACCGCCTACAGTGTTGTCGATTGACTCAAAAGACAACTAAAGAATCTCATAATGGCATACATGTCCCTTGGGTCATCCTAAGACATCCTAGAAGGGGTGCCTGAAATTATTTGAAACAGGAAGTGAGTTATTGACTAAATTGAAAATGGCTGTGTACAGTCTTGACAGATGATGCAAAAGACACTCATAAAGAATAATCTCATAAAAGCATGAAATTTGGTACAAATGTCCCTTGGGTGATCTGAATGCATCTTAAGGGGTGCCAAAAAAAAGTTTTAATAGTCTCTCAATGGAAAACACTCCTCCCACACGGGCTGCACTGCTACAATATTCAAATCGAGCAGCCAATCTAGCATTTGGTCCAGAAGCCTGAAAGCTATGCAATCTCTACCATCTCCTGACAAATAAATTAAAGTCGCTGATTCGTGGACACCTTTATGGACACTCTTGCCAGAGGCTGCTTAAGTTTGTAGAGAACTCAAGTGTGGCTGCAAAGCTGAGCCCTTCTGTTCGAGAAAGTGTAGATGCCGGGATGCTGGGTTACCTTGCAGAGCATTATGCCAATGTGCTGGTAATTGCGAAATGGCACACATGAATACATGTAGTTACTAAACACTAATCACAAGAAAACAGTAATGATCAAGAAGAAAATACATGAGAAGATAGAGTGTAAAACAAGCAAGAAGATGTAGAGTGCAAAATAAATAAGATGCAGAGAGTAAAATAAGAATATGCAGAGTAAGATAAGATGCAGAGTAAAATAAATGAGAATATGCAGAGAGTTAGATAAATAAAGAAGATTCAAAGAGTACAATAAAAAAAATTATGCAGAAAGTAAAATAAATAAGTGATGTAGAAATGAAAACAGAAGGTAGACTACAACATACGGCAAGTTATGCACTGCATAACCTGTCGTATTGAGTCTGCATAATATGCAGACTGCCATGGTCAACTGTTTAAACAGCCATTTAGAATTTCTTCAACATGGTCCCTTCCTAAAAAGTTTAATAAACAAGCAAACAAATAAATAACCCCTTCTAGGATATATTAAGAAGCACTCAATGTACGTACCAAATTATACACTTTTATGACGTCCCCTTATGTTTTCTTTTGTGTCAACTGCTTTTAGGCGGTCACTTCCTGTTTAAAACCTTTTTGGGCACCCCTTGTAGGATGCGTTCAGATCACCCAAGGGACATTTGTACCACATTTCATGCTTTTATGAGATTCTGTAGGTATCTTGCATCATCTTTCAACACTGTAGGCGGCCATTTTCAATTTAGTCAATAACTCACTTCCTGTTTCAGATTATTTTTGGCACCCCTTCTAGGATGTGTTAGGATGACCCAAGGGACATATGTGCCAAATTGTATACTTTTTGGAGATTCTATAGGCTTTTTGAGTCAATCGCCAACACTGTAGGCGGCCATTTTCAATTTAGTCAATAACTCACTTCCTGTTGAAGACTTTTTTGGGCACCCCTTCTAGGATGTCTTAGGATGACCCAAGGGACATGTGTGACACATTTTATACTTTTTGGAGATTCTTTAGTTGTCTTTTGAGTCAATCGACAACACTAGGCGGCCATTTTCAATTTGGTCAATAACTCACTTCCTGTTTCAGATTCTTTTGGGCTCCCCTTCTAGGATGTCTTAGGATGACCCAAAGGACATGTGTGCCACATTTGATGCTTTTTGGAGATTATTTTGGTGTCTTTTGAGTCAACGGTCAACAGTTTAGGTGGCCATTTTGGATTTTGTCCATAACTCACTTCCTGTTTAAGATTTTTTTGGGCACCCCTTCTAGGATGTTTTAGGATGACGCAAGGGACATCTGTATCAAATTTCATGCTTTTATCTGCCGCGTAACGATTTTTCACTTAGTACCCCCTACTATATGATTTGGTCAAACACATTCAGCACCACATCAAATGAAGTGACCAATAGGGGGGGTGGGGGTGGGGGCAGGCAGCTTTTTGTTGCTGTCGGACATAATCCTCTTATCTCCATATCCTAACTTTTTGTGTTTTTTCATAAATGAATGGCCTACTTGATCATACATACTACAATGTCACACAAAATTATCAAAAGTAGCTCTGTTAGGCCACAGATTTTTGGGCTTGTTTTTAAAGTGTAGTTGCTTATTTGGGCTTCCTAATGTTGTTTAAACCAGTGTTTTTTCATGTCAAGGGCCCCCAAATTGACATTCTAGCGGCCCGGTGCAGATTGTTGGGGTCTTACACTCTGGGTGTTGCAGGCCAATGAGAGTGAGTGTGGGGTGGGACTTCTGGGGGAAATGACGGTGCTGTTGTTGTTGTTGTGAGTCTTGCGCTACGAGAGATAAACGTTGTGATACTGACTTCCATGTTCGTAAGTTGGAATAATAATATAAAGACGGAGCCTCAAACCGTGCATTACGTCTTTGCCTCCATTTCCAGGAAACGTTACATTTACAGGTGTCAGAAGCAGTTGAGGAACGGTGGAGCGTGCCCTGACGTGAGGGACTCGAAGTGAAGCGCGAGGGCGCGCTTCTGAAAGGAGGGGGTAGTGTAGCGACCCCGCAAAAGACCTGGCCGTAACTCGTTCCTCCAAGGAAGCTAGCTCTCTTGGCGTTGCCGGAGTTCGATACGAGCTCGATGTGCGAAAACGATACAAAATGTATTTGTCGGCAGACCCCCATCTGAAAATATTTGTGGCAAGGACCCCTATACAAGATGTGTGTATTTAAAATGTTTCAAAAAAGTTCCACCTTTTTTACCCCAAGATAGGGGAAATAGCCGATGTATGGTGTAAAGTGCTCATGTTCCTTAATAGTCGCTTCTTTTTGTCTTGTTGTCATAGACCTGGTTTCTTATTTCTCTCACAAAAGCTGGCAACACTGCTACAGAGCCAGGACGTAAATATTTGGGCAAGACTGACATCATATTGACGACATCTGTCTTCCAAGCTAGTAATCTTTCAACGGTCAACAGACATTGTTGAAATCAGTTAAATATGGCGAGCTTTGAAAGCCTCTCATCAAGTTGCATGGAAGGCTTTCTAAAGATGAATATAAAAGATAAAGTTGAACATACCGTTATAGTGGGGGTCCCTGCTTCGCCTCTCTCTCTCAGCAAAGGAAAGGGTCCTTCGCCTGAAAAACGCTGAAGACCCTGTGCTCTATAGCAATTATTACAATCACAATAGAGCTTTAACCTTTTAACAAAACTTTTTTTTTGTTTAACCAAAGAATATATCTCTTACAGCACCTTTTTACATTAGCTTGACACCTGAAAAACAAACTTCAGCCACTGCCAAGAAAGCCACGTCCCCCTCTTTGCCACTGGCTGTTAAGTGGTACTGAAAATGTATTGTGGGTAGCCTACTTTACACTACAGTGGCATTTGGTATCTTTATTTTACCTTGACAGAAGAAGGTGAGCATGGCTCTTGTTTCAGAGAGTGCAGGCCATGTGTATGTGTTTTATTTTCTGGAGAGGTTGGGATGTGGATGTGGTGTGTCGTGAGGTGGGTTGTGTGTGTGTGAGGGGGAAGGGGGGCATAGGGGGCATATGATTTGATTTTTAAATAAAAACAGAGGGGGGACATTTTAAAACATTTCTTTAAACCATATACTTATGCTTCTTCGTATACGACAAATAGCGTAAATAGCCGATCTACAAGCTAACAAGATGTGATGCGATGCATTGTGCACATGTAGATCTATTTTTGAAATATATATTTTTTATTTTATAAAATTGTTATATAGTGACATAAATAAAAATAAATGATCAGAGGGGGTGATATCAGCAAATCCAACCAGGCTCAGTAGTCGTCACCCCGGCTCACCACCTCTTTGCAGGTGGGCCTGAGCAGGATGGTGTGCTCAAACTGAGCGGTGTAGCAGCCCTTGGAGTCACAGAGGGGTGGGTAGGCGTCCACAATGTCCAGTTCACACAGGTTCTTCAGCGCCAGCAGGTACTTGCTCTCGCCCATGCGGTCGAGCCAGCGGCGGCAGAAGGCCAGCGTGCCAAAGTTCTCGTTGATAACGTTCAGCAGGTGCTTGGCTCTAGGGAGCCTGATGGGGACGTGCCCGACGTCAAAGTTCTTCATGTAGTGAGAACATTCCATGTCGTCGTGCACCACGCCTTTTCCTGTGCTACCGAACGTCTCGATGGCATAGACCTCTCCTTCCTCCATCCTCGTTGCTTCTCCTCCCTTGACAATAGGTACGGACTTACCGGCGTGTATTCTGTACTGAGCGATTGCGTGACCGTTGAGATTTCGGATCGGCTTCACTCGATACGTTTTCCCGTCGAGCTCGACCTCGTACGACTCCATCACTTCTTGAATTGCCTCTCCGACGTCACAAAGACGCACGTCGATTCCGGCATTTCTGATCCCGGTGTTGGTGGCGTCTCTCACGGCCTCCAGCAGCCTGTCGTACCTTGGGTTAAAAGCAACGGTGAAGGCACAGTCGACGATCCGCCCGTTGACGTGTGTGCCGAAGTCTATCTTGCAGACGTCGTCGTACTGCAGGACGGTGGGGTCTCCCGCGTTGGGGGTGTAGTGGGCGGCGCAGTGGTTCAGGGAGCAGCCTGTGGGGAAGGCTAGGCCCGCGTTCAGCCCGTTCTCCTTGATCAGCTTGCGAGAACAGTTCTCCAGCCGCTCGCAGATCTCGATCATGGTCAAACCGGGTTTGATGAAGCCGCGGACATGCTGGCGGACCTGCCTGTGGACCTCGGCGGCCTGTCTGAAGTCGTTCCACATCTCCTCGTCGGCCCTGTCCCGCACGCGTCTCTCCTCGTTGGTGGTACGCCACACTGCACTACGACCATCCTGCACCACGGGGTATTCACACTCCTGTCCAACAGGGAATACTCTGTTTGGGTATAACTCACAGACTGGCACAGATGGGGGGTCAGTCTGAGTTTTAGGTCCTTTCTTCTTTTTTTCCTTCTTTTTCCCTGCTGTGTTTTCGCCACCATCATCCTCTCCATCAGCCTCCTCTTTCTCCCTGTCATCTAGAGCCTGTTTCTTCAGCTGCTTGGTTATGGTGGCCACCCCATCTACCTCTGCCTCGGTAGCTGGTGTTGCAGACTTGCTCTTCTTGTTTTTCTTCTTGTTTTTCTTCTTGGCCGTCTTCTGGGCCGGGTTGGTGTCCTCCACGCCATCGGTGTCCACGTGCAGGAACGCGTCCTCGTCCGGCTTCTGGTCTGGTACCTGGTACTCCTCTGCCACATTCATCATGATTGCAGATGCTAGTGGAAAAAAGTGCAGTTCATAAATGTTCAATGATCGCAGTCATCTGAATGTTTATCCAAGTAGGTTTTCAGAAATGTCTCTCCAAAAATCGTATTTTGATACAATAGTGCAGCACCTCTATGTAATATAAGGTTGGTTCCGGCTGTCAGAATATTTAGTGCAGGAACTGTTACCGTTAAGGCCAGTTTATGACATCATATTGATGATGTCAGGGATCTCCATATATGGGCATAAAGGGTCACAGATAGATAGATAGATAGATAGATAGATAGATAGATAGATAGATAGATAGATAGATAGATAGATAGATAGATAGATAGATATCACAAACACACACACTCAATCTCCACTCTACATTCACTGCAGTGGTTTTGATTACAGAGCACGTATGAACCCTGCCACACAAAAAAAGTTGGTACTTCAGCGGTTCTTTGCAATGGTTGAGGCGCTATATAACAGGTTCTCGAATGGGGGTACGGGTACCCCTAGGGGTATGTGGAGGCACTACAGAGGGTACGTGAGAGAGTGGAAAATGGCACAAATTGTCACTATTAGCTTGGATAATAGCAATTAATCCAAACTGCTTTTATTTCAATGGAAAATAGAACAGCAGTGAAATCCTCCAGGTCGGCATAGTACCGATGGCAGTGATGTACCAATAACGGTGTTAGCTTTCTGTTAGCATTAGAACTGTTTTGTCGGATAACTGAATCGAAATTCAGTGGTTCCGTTTGTGTAGTGTGTGACGTCATATCAGAACTCTGGCCAGATAAATATATACGGAGATGTAGATTCCTTTAAACACTGACTTCGTCCAAGGACGATAACGAGAGAAACGGAAACAGATTGAGACATAAAGATTGAGAGAAAGAGACAGGCAGAGAGAAAGAAGGAACAGGCTGGTAAATTTGCCAACACTGAGAAACACAGACAAGTAGAGTTTCACATTAACAACATTTAGATTTTTTTTTCAAATATATATATTATATATAATTAATCCAGGTGGAGGACCATGGACTCAGGGGAGGAATCCAAAAATGATGATGAACCTTTCACGCCTATTCTGAAAGACAGTAACAGACCTAAAAGCCTAACAGATGAAGAGATGAGCGATGAATTCTACATGGCTAATGCTCTGAACAGGTCTAAAAACCTAATAGTTGAAGAGATGGGCAGTGGATTTTACATGGCTAATGCTCTGAGCAGGTCTATAAGCCTAACAGTTGAAGAGATGGGCGATGAAGTCTACATGGATAATGCTCTGAACAGGTCTAAAAGCCTAACAGTTGAAGAGATAGGCGATGAATTCTACATGGATAATGCTCTGAACAGGTCTAAAAGCCTAACAGTTGAAGAGATAGGCGATGAATTCTACATGGATAATGCTCTGAACAGGCCTAAAAGCCTAACAGTTGAAGAGATGGGCCATGAATTCTACATAGATAATGCTCTGAACAGACCTAAAAGCCTAACAGTTGAAGAGATGGGCCATGAATTCTACATGGATAATGCTCTGAACAGACCTAAAAGCCTAACAGTTGAAGAGATGGGCCATGAATTCTACATGGATAATGCTCTGAACAGACCTAAAAGCCTAACAGTTGAAGAGATGGGCCATGAATTCTACATGGATAATGCTCTGAACAGACCTAAAAGCCTAACAGATGAAGAGATGGGTGATGGATTCTACATGGCTAATACCCTGCACAGACATAAAAGCCTAACAGATGAAGAGATGGGCAATGAATTCTGCATGGCTAATGCTCTGAACAGGTCTAAAAGCCTAACAGTTGAAGAGATGGGCGGTGAATTCTCCATGGCTAATACTCTGAACAGACCTAAAAGCCTAACAAGTGAAGAGATGGGCGATGAATTCTGTGTGGCTAATACTTTGAACAGGCCTAAAAGCCTAACAGATGAAGAGATCATCAAAGAATTGTGCATGGCTAAAACTCTGAAAAAGTCTAACAGCCTAACAGATGAAGAGATCATCAAAGAATTGCGCATAGCTAATGGAGTATATTATGGCACACAGGATTTGAGCTCAATTACTTCCCTGGAGATGTTCTTCAATGGTTTTCCCAGGATGGTTGGGCTTTGCCACTTTCAAAGGCTCTGCCAGCTAACAATAGTAAGTCAAAACATAAGAAACATCAAAGGCCTTGAATGTTGCCCTCTGCTCAGAGAGCTTTGGGTGGTCGAATGCCAACTGAAGGAGATATCTGGGATACAAGATTGCCTTCACCTACAAAAGCTCTATCTTTATGATAATCAGATCAGCGAAATTGAGAATTTAGAGTTGCATGTTTATCTTCAAGTGCTGTGGCTCAACAATAACTACATTACTGATATTGAGGGTCTGGATACACTTAAAGAACTGGAAGAACTAAACCTTGCTGACAACTGTATTGAAAACATAGGCCATAGCCTTGATTCGAATAAGAACCTTCAACACCTTAATCTATCTGGGAACAAAATCAGCTCCTTTAAGGAGCTGACCCTGCTGGCCAACTTGCCACATCTAAAAAAACTGGAACTGAAGGACCCCCTGTCAATCCCCAACCCGGTGTGCCTGCTCTTTAACTATGCAACCCATGTCCTTTACCACCTGCCTGGCCTCCAGCGACTTGACACCTATGATGTCTCGAGCAAGCAAGTGAAGCAAGCAGCCGAGTCCACAGTTATGAAAAAGATGATGTACTATAGCATGCGTGTCCGCACTGCTCAGAAGAGGAAACTGGCAGAGATCCAGGCCAGTCTTCTGGAGCAGAAGAAGAATGTGCTAGAACTGACCGTGGAGCGCATCAGGACCCTCCGTTATGCTATAAAAAATCTGGAGTGTGAATTCTCAGAGAGGCTACACTGCTGCAAGAAGTTACGCTGCAAGATGGAAACACTGAGGGGGAGGCTCAAACATTGGGACAGGAAGTTGGAAGAGATTGAAACCTGGTATAAGTACAGATTGTTTCAAGCTACAAGCAGGAATGCGTTTATGGTCAACTGCCTGTTGATAGAGCTGAAGACTTTGGGAAATGTTCGTTTTGAAGAAGGTTGCTCTGCAGATGCTTGGTTCATGTCCTGTCATGATCTTGTGCAATCCCGCTTTTCAGCTCCAGACTACTTGCATCATGGCATCACCGGTGTCAAGGTCAACCACATTATCCGCATCCACAATCGCGCTTTGATGCATCGATTTGATGATAAACTTCATAGCCTCTTAGGCTTTGAAGGATTCTTCTCTGTGTTCTCGCAAAACTCTAAACAACGACTGGACTACTTGTTTTACAGGTCTGACCCTGAAAGTGCCACTGAGCAGAATGGAACTTTATACATTGCAGAAGAAGGCTTTCAAAATCCAGAAATGTATAAGGCCTTAGGCAGAGAGGGCGCTGTGCCCTTATCCAATAGTCTGTTTGTGGCTGAACAGCCCAGGATTGAGTATGCACAGCGCCATGCCAGTCAGAGCTCCTCCAAACTAAGCAAGGACACTGTCCAGTTCAGATATGGTCAGATCATTCTTGCCAAAGTATTCTTTGGTCGATGCTTCCCTCTCCGGGAGGGAGACCCAGTAGACAGCAGTTGCTATCCCAAAGCCCACTCGGTTTATCGTAGTGTGCACAGTTGCTGTGCAGCGTCAATTCTCACACAAAGCCAGTGGTTTGTGTTTGACCATGAGCTGGTCTTGCCTGAGTACATCATTGACTTTGAGTATATCACCCAGCACCCAGCTCCGTCTGCCATCCCTAGCCTTGGCATGGGCCGAGATCAGATCTCCCTGGATGAGAAGACCCTCAATATGGAACCTGTGCTCAAACCGCGGCCCAAGATGTTGAGCCTGAATGAGGAGATTCTGCTTAATGTGGCCAAAGCTGATGTTCTCAGCCAGATCACTATACTGAATCTCAATGGCAACAGCCTGAATAAGCTAACAGAGATATCCCACCTGCAGGCACTGCGGCATCTGACCATCAGCTTCAACGAGCTGACACGCCTCGATGACATCTCACAAATGCCAAATCTGGAGTTTGTGGATGCCAGCCATAACCACTTAGCGACCCTGGAAGGGCTGAGGGGGCTGGGACTGCTGAAAGAACTGGACTTGCGCTGGAACAAGCTGACAAAAGCACGGGAGGAGACGACCGTGCTCAGAAAACATGCCCCCTCTCTTCAGAAACTGGACACTCGGCACAACCCTTGGCAGAGGCCGGAGACAGTCAGAATGACCATACTGGGTCGTCTCAAGGACCTCACACACTTGGATAATGTATTGGTGGCAGAGGACAAGGCTGTTGCTGTTCAGAGGGTTGCTGCCTCCATAATTAACCAGTCGTCTCTTCTAGCTCACTGCTGTACCGACAGTGATCAACCATGCAGCCTCAGCCTGCTTTCAACAGCCCAGCTCCTATGCCAAATCAGCCCAGCAACCTGGGACCTAAACAGAGAACCAGATCCTGGCTGGGGTTACAAGATCACAGCCCTGAATCTTGACGGCCAGGGGCTCTCCAGGCTGTCCAACCTGGATAAGCTGATCAACTTGCGTTGGGCTTCCTTCAACAACAATGACATTTCTAAACTGGAGGGACTGGACAAGTGCCTGCGCCTGGAGGAGCTGTCCCTCGATGACAACTGTATCACCAGTATGGATGGGCTGCCCAAACTGAGTCATCTGTCTAAACTCAGTCTGAATGGCAACAAGCTGTCTTGTCTGGAGGCCTCTGTCCTGGGCCAGCTGCCGTACCTGCACTTCCTGTCTGTGGAGAATAACTGCATCGATTCCATGTCTGGCGTCCAGAGGGCCCGCTCTCTCTTGGGGCTTTACATTGGCAACAACCATATCTGCACCACACGAGACATCTGTTATTTGAAGCCACTGAGAAAGCTTGTCATTCTCAATCTTTATGGGAACCCTTTCGTGGAGAAAACAGAACACTATCGAATTTATGTGGTGTTCAAACTGCCCTCCTTAAAAGCGCTGGACGGTATTGCAGTGGAAGTCACTGAGAAGGAGAATGCAAAGGAGGTGTTTGGGGGGCGGCTGACTCCAGATATGCTGGCAGAGAAGCTGGGAAACTCAAACTACTCAGTCTCAGATATTACTCACCTCACATGGTCCTGCTCCATTAGGATGGTGGACCTGGCTCCAGCAGACCTCTTCCAAAACCTGCACACTGTCAACTTCGAGCACAACAACCTCAAGTCATTTTCAGGCCTGATTGACCTGCCTAAGGTCAAGGTTCTAAAACTGAATTACAATTTCATTGATTCTATCCTACCCAGACAGCAGGTTCAGGCGCACCTGACCAACAGACAGATGTTATACCACAAAGTCACCTCCAGTGGCTATGGTCAGCAGATCAAGGGCAGCAGAGATGGCCCGGCGGAAAGCTTGGAGCCACTGATGGGCAGCCTAGAGGTGCTACATTTGAGTCATAATCGCATCTCCAATATGGCCAAGCTGCAGCTCAGCAGGTTCAAGAATCTTAAATCACTCTTCCTTCAAAGTAATGACATCAGCCAGGTGGAGGGCTTGGAGGGTTTGCTGTGTCTCAGGGAGCTGGTGCTGGACGGAAACCGTATCAATGCCCTCAGTCATAACTCCTTTATAGGCCAAATAGCACTGGTGGAGTTGCGTCTGGCAGAGAATCGCATCCGAGAGCTCAACCACTTGGATCCAATGGTTGAACTACATCGCCTGTTCCTTGACAAGAACAGTCTAAGGGATGTTACAGAACTTGACAAGCTAGAAGTCCTTCCCTCGCTGACTGAACTCTCTCTTACTGACAATCTGGTGAGCAGACGTTCCGTACACAGACTTGCGCTAGTGCAGCGTCTCTCCAGACTGCAGGTCCTGGATGGAGTAATGGTCACCCACGAAGAGAGGGCCGGGGCTGAACTCCTGAATACGGACACACTGTGCCCTGCAGCCTCTATGCCGTTACTGGATCTGTCTCCGCTCGGAAATATGTCTCTAAAGATGACAAGCCTGGGGGTACCGCAGAACTTCCTGGGACACAATGTCCCCCTGCCTTCCAACCTGGACAAAGCATCTCATCAAGACACATCCAAACACAAGAAGCAGAAACACAGTAGTGCTGCACGCAGTGGCCTAAAGGAGATGACCAGGTACATCTCTAATGGTGTGTCAGAGGAGAGAACCCAAAAGCAGACGACAGAGGCAGCAGAGCAGGTGAAGTCCGGTAAATGTCTCAAACAAACAAAGTTCAAAGTCTTAAAGTCACCAAACAAATCCAAAGTAAAAAGACAATTCCAGATTCAAATGATAGGGCAAGAGGGGCCAAAATAGGCAGCTGCAGGCAGGCAAGACAAGACAAGACAAGACTGAAACGACAGTTAAAACAAAATTAGACAATAGTGTTATACCTACTCATTACTGAACTATACTGAAAACGCTCTGCTATTTTTTTCTTCCACTAAACGTATTCATACTGGACTTCTAATACAGTTAGAAAGGAAGATCTGACATTCCAAATATTTGTAACAATTACATTGTGTTAAATGTATGACTATGGCTTGATCCTATTGTATTATATATTTCTGTTACTGTGTTTGCATCATGGGGGTGGACTCGGGCGTGTTCTCCCTTAGCCATGTACTATTGTGCTTAGAATAGTTGCAGAAGCGTATCAATGTAACTCTATCTTACCTGTTCACTTATCACATAAGTATTATTATTTGTTTACTGAAGCGATGACGATGAAGATAGGATCCTTTTTTTTGAGAATCGCTCTAGTACTATTATTAATATGAATTGTCAATTGTTTTTGTTAGCAGCAAGTTCCATTATCATTACTATTAGTTTTTTCTTACTAATGTCAATGATGATTAGGACCCTTTTTTCATTTTAATTTTATTTTGGGAATCACTGGCTCTACTGCTAATTGTTATTCTCAAAGTGAAAGATCCATTTTAGTCAGCTTTGGTAGCTCTGTTGTCTGTTAGAACTACGATTCCCAGAATACAGTTTGAAATAAAAACACTGACATACCGCTCCAAAACAACCACTGCAGGGTCCTAGTGCTGATATATTAAGTGTCTGTATGTATTAAAGGGATATTTCACTTTCAAACATGTTTGGGGTCATTTTAATGTCTCCTCTGGATTTTGTGAGCACCCCAGACAGTTTTTAAGTTGTTCAGTATTTATATATTTGATATTCATTTTATTAGACACGCCCCCTTCCTATACAAACCCATTGTAACTTCAAACTCCATTTTAACCATGTTAGATTCATTGAAAACAACCGTCCTTGGTTCTGGTGACTGATATTGTCCTTCTAACAATTGAGGGTCTGTGTATTTTCAAATACTTTTTCATTTATTTTATTTTATTTTATTTATTATTAGTATTTTTTTCATTTTCCTTATGAAAAGTGATTGAAAAAACACAACTTGGGTTTCCGATTAAGCTCTTAATTGACCGTTAAATAAACATACCGTTGACCACACCGCAATATTATTACACATAACGACAATACGTATATTTACAACCATTTAAATTATATTGATTTTTTTTATGAGTATAGGCTACATTAACTGTGGTTTTCCGACAGCCTACCTGTGAGCCTACTGACCTGTGCTGCGCCTCGAGGCAGCGAAACAGACATCCCTTGCAACATTTTGCGAAAAACGAAACACTTATCTCGCCCGCTTACTGAAAGTTTGGATTAATGAATCAAAAACAAAATGTATTTCAATGGAAAACAGAAGAGCAGAAAACTGTTTCTGTTGGAAGTAAGTGGATCCAGTGCCAGAGAAAGATTGTTCATGAACTGCAAAGGCACCTGCGCAAATTGACATTGTTAGGAGTCCATGGTGACAGTTTCTGTTGTATGGGTGACATCAGTCTTTCTATATAAGGGTGTCGTAGAAACCTTTAGACCTCTAAGTAGTCCGATGACGACCGAGAGCGAGAGTGACAGCGAGAGTGAGAGCGAGACAGAGAGAAGTAGACAGAGCATGAGAGAACTTCTTGCATCCAGTCTATACAGCACTACTTCAAGGTCCCCAGAGGGGGTTAGGTTAGATCACACTACCTTGGACAGCTTCCGTCAAGTCTATACAGCGGATCTCAACAGTCCCCAGAAGGGTTAGGTCACACTAACTTGGACAAGGGTGTCTCAATGGCTCCCATCACACCACTAGGAGCGGCAGGGGAAGGTGTTCCTTTGCCCCTGACCACCCCACCTGCAAGTTTCCCTCCAACCCTCCTTCAGCCTACACCACCACCCGCCACAACCTCTCTAGACATCAGCATGTTCTCTGAGGTAATGGATAGGATGAATGAGGGAGTGCATCTGATTCCGACCTTCATCAACTCGGATGGATCTGTTCAGTCGGTCATCCTTGCCAAGCATCTAGACAAGGTTAGATATGAGAACACCACTGGAGGCGAATACGAGCTCACTGAGGTCACCTCCTTCACGGATAGAGCGAGTGAGAATGATGGCGACAATTTGTCAGAGATCGTAGTGAATGCCAGCCAGAGCAATGAGAGCATTGTCACCAGCACCACCGACCGGAGCCCCGAACCACCGGCACCTCTGAACGAGACCTCCTTTACTATTCTTTACCAGGTAGTGTTTCCATTCCTGTTGGCCGGGTTCGGAACTGTGGCAGCGGGGTATGTACTAGACATTGTTCAGCACTGGAAGGTGTTTACAGATGTGACCTATATCTTCATACTGGTTCCAGGGTTAATGGGTCTCAAAGGTGACTTGGAGATGACACTGGCTTCAAGGCTCTCCACAGCAGCTAACATTGGTCAAATGGACCATGCCAAAGACATGTGGCAGAGGATCATAGGCAACTTGGCCCTCATCCAGGTCCAGGCCACTGTTTGCGGTTTCCTTGCCTCTATGGTTGCAGTTATTTATGGCTCTATCTCAGAGCAACAGTTCAGGCTGGGTCATGCAGTACTGCTTTGTGCGTCCAGCGTGGCCACTGCATTCATAGCCTCTCTGCTGCTAGGGCTGATGATGATTGGTGTGATCATTGCATCAAGGAAGGTGGGGATCAACCCTGATAATGTGACCACACCCCTGGCTTCCAGCCTGGGAGACCTCATCACCATTTCTCTGCTGGCAAGCATCTCAACTGGACTGTACAAGCAGCTAGAGAACAATTACTATGCCAACCCGTTAGTTTGTATGCTGTTCGTGGCATTGTGTCCTTTGTGGGTGCTCATCGCTAGGAGAGTCCCCTCCACCAGGGAGGTGCTTTACTCAGGCTGGAAGCCTGTCATCATCGCTATGTTCATCAGCAGTATTGGTGGTCTCATCCTAGAGAAGACTGTCTCCAATCCAAACTTCGATGGCATGGCTATCTTCACTCCAGTCATCAACGGGGTGGGAGGAAACCTAGTCGCAATTCAAGCCAGTAGAATCTCCACCTATCTGCACATGAACGGCCTCCCCATGGGGGCCCCAAACCCCAATGCCAAGAAGTGCCCCTCACCTTGCACCACCTTCTTTGGTTGCAAGTTGAACTCTCGTTCGGCCCGTATTCTCCTTCTCCTTGTTGCCCCGGGACACCTGCTCTTCCTCTTCACCATCACCGGTCTGAGGGGAGGTAACCCGACGTTCACCTTCGTCGTCTCCTACTTAACTGCAGCACTTCTGCAGGTGATGATCCTGCTCTACCTGGCTAACTGGATGGTCAACTGGCATTGGGGCCATGGGTCAGACCCTGACAGCTCCTCCATCCCCTACCTGACAGCCTTTGGGGATCTACTGGGGACCAGCTTCCTGGCCCTGTGCTTCCAGATCCTGTGGCTTACTGGGGAGAAGACTGCACACACATAGAAACGCGCACAACACACACATGAATTGCACTGCTGCACTTTGCATGGAACTCTGTCAACAGTCATAACAGCTACTGGCATGAAACACACATGTCACACCTCGTGTCGCAGGCTTCCAATTGATACCAAATCTCTGTGAAACTGCTTCCAGCAAGGCAGCAATCTGGATGAGTATACCTCATGCTGGAATGGACAACACACTCAAGATAAAAGGACACAGCGACCACCAGAGTCAGTTGGTTGCTTCTTTTGGTATTCGCTCTCGTTTTGAGGGACCTGCCAGTACACACCTGCTGACAGGTGTGTGACTGACACCTGAACATGGGTCCTGCAAACTATGCTACTCCCTCATTTTGCTATTCTACTAAATAACAAGGTCCTACAATTTTTTTTGTTCGTCATTATCGTAATGTTTTCATTCAGACGATTTTGTTTTGTTGGTAATTGCACATTTTATATGAAGAATGGATGTATGTCTGCTTTATTTTAGTAGGGCTAGTTCCTCATTATGTTCAATGAGGACTCTAGCCTGTGATAGAGCCTGTGATAAATTATCCCTCAAATTGAAACCTCCCATGCAATGCACTTAACTTATCTGGTGTGTATTTCTGTGCTGTTTTAAGGGGCCAGAGTAATATACAGTCTGTGCAGGGCACATATGGATATGAAATTAATTACATTATTCTTCTGTTTCACGTCAAGATTTTGTCAAATGGAAGATATATCACAGTTTTTTTTATTAAATATTAAATATTGTTATACCCTAGGTAAGATGAGGGTGACAGTGCGATGGGAGGAGCTGAGACGTTCTGAAAATGTAACGCCTACAAAGGCACCCACCTTCTGAGTCCCCTCCTCTGCTCCCTGTATACCCATCATGATTACGTGGCCAAACACACCTCAAACCAGTGTTGATTTCGTCGACTAAAACTATGACGAAACATTTTCGGCGACTATCCTTTTCTCACTGACAAAAACTAAGCTATGATGACTAAAACTAAGACTAAATGTATTGACGATTTCGTCAACAAATAAAAACTAGACTAAAATATTAATGAGGGACTAGTGGAGAAGAGATCCAGTAGAACTAAAAGACAAGTCATTTTATGCTTGGTTGCGCTCAGGTGTTGCATGCTGAACATAGCAGATCTACAAGCTCACAACGTGTCGCGCTGTGACGCGTTGTGAGCTTGTAGATCGGCTATTTTCAGCACTTGGTTTTCAGCAACCAAGTGTAAAATCAGCCATTACGACGATCAAGGCCCGCCCAAATACATTTTAGTCGACTAAATCAACTGTAGATTTAGTCGACTATAATCTTATGATATTTAGTCAACTAAAACTGTGTGTTATTCAATCTCCTGGAGGAACTCTGTAACTGCCTGACTCACCTGAGTATATATTTTCTTATATTACCAGGTTCCTTTAAGTAGCTGTACCTTGCTTGCTTCAAAGTATCAGTGCTGTATATAGTTAGTGTGCATAAAAGTAGTTTGTTTAAAAGCATTAGAGCTATATTGTGAGGTGTCATCTGATTGCCCTATCAGAGGGAGTTTCACCTGAACCAGCCCAATAGCCTTCTTGATAGTAGGGGAGGGGCCTCCAGTCCTGGCAGACGATTAGCAATCAGTTGAAGTAGTTTTAAACCACCTTTCAGAGCGACTTTAAACAGGCGACTTTGTCAAAGGCCAACAAAGGCAACAGGCGACTTTAAACAGGCGACTTTGTCAAAGGCCAACAAAGGCAACAGGCGACTTTAAACAGGCGACTTTGTCAAAGGCCAACAAAGGCAACAGGCGACTTTAAACAGGCGACTTTGTCAAAGGCCAACTAAGGCAACAGACGACTTTAAACAGGCGACTTTGTCAAAGGCCAACAAAGGCAACAGGCGACTTTAAACAGGCAACTTTGTCAAAGGCCAACAAAGGCAACAGGCGACTTTAAACAGGCGACTTTGTCAAAGGCCAACAAAGGCCAACAAAGGCAACAGGCGACTTTAAACAGGCGACTTTGTCAAAGGCCAACAAAGGCAACAGGCGACTTTAAACAGGCGATTTTGTCAAAGGCCAACAAAGGCAACAGGCGACTTTAAACAGGCGAGGCCAACAAAGACAACAGGCAACTTTAAACAGGCGACTTTGTCAAAGCCCGACTTCGTCAATGAACGACCTTCGACATTGAGGTCTTTCTTATCTTCATAAGCAGTATCATTGTATAGTGATATATATAGTAGTGTATAGTGTGTATATGTATAGTGATCTACAATGTGTTTTCTTCCTATTCCTGTCCTCTCCTCTTCCTGGTGGTCGCACAGACGCTGGGTCACACCCAGACGTCACGACACCACTAATCTCATCTATCCTACTCTTTCAACTCACGTTGAGCAAGTGGTAACAGGGGGGCTTTGGAATTGCCACTCGGCTGTGGTGAAAGGCAAAGCTGCTTTCATCTCAGGCTACGCATCCTTGCTCTCCCTCAACTTCCTTGCCCTAACTGAGACTTGGATCAGACCAGAAAACACTGCTACGCCTGCGGCTCTGTCAGATGCGTCAATCCTTGATTTTACGTAGGCTACTAAAGAACCCTAAACCTAACCCTAATCCTAACTTAACCCTAACCTCACAAACAATATGCCTAAACCTAATCCTAAACCTAAACCTAACAATAAACCGACCACAAAGTGGCCGTCCTAGGAGGACAACACCCCAAGAAGAGGGTTCCTCACCCTTGCTTCTCTGAGGAACCATAAGCTTTCTTCCAGAGATTAACAGGCAAGATTTGCACAACGGTACCACAGATCTATGTCAAAGTTGCAGGACCCATGCTCAGGTGCCAGTCACACACCTGTGACTGGCACACGTGTATACACATTGAATACATAGGACCTCATATGCTGCCACATGACAAGTATACAGTAGTTCACCTTCCACAAGGCCAGGGGCAGCAGGCACCATAGCAGCTACTTCCCCCATGCACATTGCACATGCAAGCACCTCGTGTGCTATGACTAATTTACTTTGCTTTACCTTCTATTTACTATTGTTGCTATTCTTAATTATTTCTCTGTTATTGTTGTTAAAATGTGGATCACTGGCTTCCTTTAAAACAGGCCTGAAAATCCACCTTTCAGGAGGCCAAAGGGGGAGGTAAATATCACTTCTCCCTTAGAAAGGTGACCCCCCCCCCCCCATTTTCTACTCTGTACATAGTGTTTTATAATTGTGATGATATTGTATTTTGGTGTTATTTTTTATGCTGTGTTGATTAATTGAATACATAGGACTTCAATGGAAACAAGTCCACAGGACTTTTTTGAATTATCCTTTTGTATGATTGTACTCATGCTGTTTGCATTTCTGTCTAATAAAGTATTCAATCAATAAAAAATTGCGTACTACACTGTCGAGGAACCAAAACCAAAGAATCTTACTCTTGTGTACTCATATATAAGATGTAACAATACAAATCTTGAATCTCCCACAAAGATATACCTCGCCACACTCTATGGAAAGCCTGGGTTATCCTCTTTGTAAAGCCTTTGTTTCCAGGAATCCACCATTGTCATGTTGAGCATGTTATGGGCAACTTTCTGTCAATAAACTCTGAAGCCATGTTTTACATTACCTGTGTGCGCTCATTGTTGGCAGGTGTGTGAGCAAAGTGGTTTTGGCAAGCACTCAATTTGGAAATTGCACATAATATGCAGAACGTTGATTTAAAACGAGCGCTCCCTAAAACCGCTTTGCTCGCATGCCTGCATGGCGATAATGAGAGCACACAGGTACTGCATGTGTAAAACAGCAAAAGAACAATTAGAAGAATCATGGCATGGAGTTTAATGACAAAGTTGCTCATAACATGACATGGATTTTTGTGAAACAAATGCTTAACAGAGACTAATGGGATAACTCAAGCATTCTGTTTAGAGTTGTTATATTGTTTAATACAATCAGAAGGGACTTTTCTGTCTCATGATTAGGGCTGTAACCCTAACCCCAACCCTTGAAGAAATAGCAACTTAGAGGTTGGATAGCCGTTAAGTTGCTTGCGTTCAAGTCTACAGTGTACGCTGTAACATTTTGTCTCATTGTCTACAGTGTAGATAAAATAAATTTAACTAACAAATGAAAGAAAAAATAAACAATGAACTCATTGTCTAAATTAGCAGTTAGCTTAACAGAGCCATGTGACTAAGATGCTGGATAAACTGAATCTATAAATCCAATCACATCATTATATCGGAAAAAATATTATTTAGTCACTTGTTAATACTTTTGGTCGGTTCAGTATTTATAAAACCCACAGACAGACTTAACCACTTTCACTTGTTGTCGGCGGCGTGTAGATCTGATCATTTTGTATGATGTATAATTTAAGTACGGCATACATTTACGAAGAGGAAAACATTTAAATATGGAGGTACAAGGTTTCTGCCTGACAGCAACAATGTCTTACATCAACATATCTTACTACACATTTCTAATGAATCCAACCTGCTTTTATTTCAATGGAAAACAACAGCACAGCAGAGAACATCAGTGGGACGTTTGACGAACCGCAAAGGCGCCTGACAAACTAAACTGGCATCCATGGCGATGGTTTGTGTTGTGTGTGACATTATATATAAGGTGATGTAGAGCCTTCAGACGTCAACTTAGTCCCATGATGAACGAAAGTGAAAGAGAGAAAGAAAGAGAGGTAGAGAGAGCAAGAGAGAATATCTCTTTGCATCGTCACGCTCCTTTGGGGTATTTCTCGTCGCAGTACATTTGGACATTTGTAATTGCTCGTCTGCAATTACTCATCCCACTTATTAGGAGCAGTGGGTGCCATTGATAAAGCACCCTGGGAGCGGTTAGGGGTCAAGTGTCTTGCTCAGGGACACTTGGACACATAAACCGCGGCTGAGGGGCAAACTGGGGACCTTCTGTTTCCCCATACTGTCCAAAGAGGGTTAGGGTCACACAATCTTTGACAAAGTTGTCTCCATGGCCCTCATCATACCACCAGGGGAAGGTGATCCCCTGGCCACCCCACCTGCAAGTTGTCCCCCATCCCTCCTTCAGCCTACACCCGCAACAACCTCTCTAGACATCAGCATCGACATGTCCTCTGGGGCAGTTGATGGGACGAATGAGGGAGTGCCTCTGATGCCAACCTTCCTCAACTCAAACAGCTCTGTTCACCCGGTGGTCATCCTTGCTGAGCACCCAGAAGAGGGCACCTCCTTTACGGACAGAGCAAGTGAGAACGATGACAACAATTTGACAGAGATAGCGGTGAATGCAGGCCAAAGCAATGAGAATGAAGACGCCGACCGGAGCCCCGAACCACCGGCACCTCTGAACGAGACCTGCTATACCATCCTTTACCAGGTAGTGTTTCCATTCCTGCTGGCCGGCTTGGGGAGTGTCGCAGCAGGGATGGTACTAGACCGCGTTCAGCACTGGAAGGTGTTTACAGAAGTGACCTATATCGTCATATTGGTTCCTGTGCTAATGGGGCTCAAAGGTGACTTGGAGATGACACTGGCTTCAAGACTCTCAACAGCAGCTAACAGTGGTCAGATGGACACAGCCCCAAACATGTGGCAGAGGATCATAGGCAACTTGGCCCTCATCGAAGTCCAGGCCACTGTTTGCGGTTTTGTTTCCTCTATAGCTGTAGTTATTTATGTCTCTATCTTAGAGCAACAGTTCAGGCTGGGTCATGCCGTACTGCTGTGTGCGTCCAGCGTGGCCACTGCATTCATAGCCTCTCTGCTGCTAGGGCTGATGATGATTGGTGTGATCATTGCATCAAGGAAGGTGGGGATCAACCCTGATAATGTGACCACGCCCCTGGCTTCCAGCCTGGGAGACCTCATCACAGTTTCTCTGCTGGCAAGCATCTCAACTGGACTGTACAAGCAGCTAGAGAACAATTACTATGCCAACCCGTTAGTGTGTATGCTGTTCGTGGCATTGTGTCCTTTGTGGGTGCTCATAGCTTGGAGAGTCCCCTCCACCAGGGAGGTGCTTTACTCAGGCTGGAAGCCTGTCATCATCGCTATGTTCATCAGCGGTATTGGTGGTCTCATCCTAGACAAGACCATTTCCAATCCAAACTTCGATGGCATGGCTATCTTCACTCCAGTCATCAACGGGGTGGGAGGAAACCTAGTCGCAATCCAGGCCAGTAGAATCTCCACCTATCTGCACATGAACGGCCTTCCCATGGGGGCCCCAAACCCCAATGCCAAGAAGTGCCCCTCACCTTGCACTACCTTCTTCGGTCCCAAGTTGAACTCTCGTTCGGCCCGTGTGCTCCTTCTCCTTGTTGCCCCGGGACACCTGCTCTTCCTCTTCACCATCACCGGTCTAACGGGAGGTAACCTGACTTTCATCTTTGTCGTCTTCTACTTAACTGCTGCACTTCTGCAGGTGATGATCCTGCTCTACCTGGCTGACTGGTTGGTCAACTGGAATTGGGGCCATGGGTCAGACCCCGACAGCTTTTCCATCCCCTACCTGACAGCCTTTGGGGATCTGCTGGGGACAGGCTTCCTGGCTCTGTGCTTCCAGATCCTGTGGCTTATAGGGGAGACTAAACACAAGGGGCCAGTATAATGGTATGTGCAGGGCACTATTTAAATACGTGTTGATTATTCGGTCTTTGAAAAACAGTTCTTCTGTTTGAGAACGAGAGTGAGACTCCTGATAAACAATATTGCGGTAGGAGTGCAGTGAGCCGACCAGTACTGCAAACAGTACTCCACGTCGAAGGATAAGAGTGGTTTCACCGTCATGGGAGAGTACAAGCCCTCTCCATAAGAACTTCTGTGGTACTCCACCAGCCAGGCTTCGCAGTAAGACTGACAACATATTGATAACACCGTGACATCTCGATGTCATTCACAAGGCTAGGCTACAGATTTGCACAGGGAAGCCACACCGTTATAGGCCCTCTAACTGTTGTCTCAGGCTTTTCAGAAGGTGGCATACCCGTTTCCTAATTCCGGTTAGATTTCCCATAGCTTCGTGTTGATTGGCTCTGCAGCTGATTTTGAACCAGAAACACATTTGAAGGTGTGATAGTGTGTTTCCGGTTCAAATCTGTTGCCGAGCTAATCAAACGAAGCTATGGGAGAACGACCTAGAACAGGAAACGGATATGCCACTTAATGAGAACCCGGAACTACAGCTATGGACTGAGCCTATTGTTTTTTCTTTATTAATGTTTTTTTTACATTCACAACAACATTCACATAAGACTTCTTCCCCGTATCCCCAACCCTCATCACATCTATCTAACTACAGTATAAATGTACCGAATCTCTATGTGCGTGCAGTGTTGCCAGATTTCGCAAGAGAAATAAGCAACCAGATCTATGAAAGCAAGCCCAAAAGAAGAAACTAACCCATGAGCACTTTAAACATATATACTGTCAGCTATTTGAAATAATTTTGAAACATTTTAACAACACAAATCTGGTACGGGGACTCCCTCCCTGGCACAAAATGTTTTCAGATGGGGGTCCGTGGACAATTACAAATTAATTTGGGGGTCCTTGACATGAAAATGTTTGAGAACCACTGGTTTAAACCGCATTTAGGAAGCAAGCCCGAATAAGCAACTACACTTAAGAAACAAGCCCAAATAAACCGCAACCCGCAACTACCGATATTTACAAGCGACTACAGGAAAAAAAAGCCTAAAGTCGCATATCTCTGCTGTCCGGCAGGAACCAGCTAACTCCAAAATGTTCATTTTTCAGGAAATGAAAAAAACGAAACAAAAATGTTAGGAGGTTTTGTTCATCTTTGATAAGAACAGCTGAATGGACCTCCAAGCTCACAATGAGGTTTGAGGTCAAAAGGGGGTGGAGCTTGGAGTCAGCAAAATCAGCTAACTCCACCCCCCTTTGCTGGTTTAGCAGAAAGTTTGAGGATCCAATGGAGTTAGCTGCTTTTGTCAGAAGCACTTTTTAATACTTTTCATTGGTTCAATCTTTTTTTTTACCAACACACAGACGTAAAGGGTGTTCAATAGCACTGATTTATGGGAAAAAAATGCAAAAGCGGAAACATTTTGTTAGCTGGTTCCTGCCAGACAGCAACGATTGCAACATGGCAACACTGCATGCCTGCGTGTCTGCCTGTCCCCCACATATATCTCTACAGCCGCCCGACCGATCGGCTTCAAACGTGGCGCATGTCGCAGTGGGAGTGCCGTGCCCGGTGTGAAGTCGGTCAGATCAGCGGATCTCCAAAAATGTCTATATAATCTACAAATCCCCATATATGGATCACTTAAGTCATCGGATGGGTATGACGTCATGTCGCAGACTGGCCTCTCCAAGTACTATGATAATGGATATTGCACCAAGCAGTGGTGTAAAGTACATTTACTCAATTACTGTACTTAAGTACAATTTTGAAGTATATATCTTTACTGGAGTATTTCCAGTTTTCAGTACTTTTACTTCTACTCCACTACATCTCAGAGGCAAATATTGTACTTTTACTCTACTACAATTATTTGAAAACTTTAGTTACTAGTTACTCGGCTGATATAAATTATTATATTATAAATCATACATTAACCACTTTGGCCCTATTTTATACATAGGCTATTTGAAAATAGCCGATCTACAAGCTTGTAGATCTGCTATTTTCAAACATTTTAGTACTTTTACTTTTGGTACTTTAAGTATATTTTGATGCCAATACTTTTGTACTTTTACTCAAGTAAATTTAGAATTCCGGACTTTTACTTGTAACAGAGTATTTCTCCATTGCAGTATTGATACTTTTATTAAGTAAAACAATTGAGTACATTTCCCACCACTGGCACTAAGTACTCTATAACAGGTACTCTGTGTTCCCAACAGGTAACGTTCAAGTCTGGCTATCTATCTACCTGTCTGTCTGTCTGTCTGTATCTATCTAAATCCAGGAATCTCTGTGTGTGTGTGTGTGTGTGTGTGTGTGTGTGTGTGTGGGGGTGTGTGTATGTATGTGTGTGTGTGTGTGTGTGTGTGTGTGTGTGTGTGTGTGTGTGTGTGTGTGTGTGTGTGTGTGTGTGTGTGTCACACAATCATCACTGATTGGTTAAATCTGTGTTAACTTTCATGAACATTGATGAAATCCCTGAACCCTCCCAGGTTGGTGTATCATACATGACTGCTGTCATAGACTGGCCTCCAAGTACTTTCAGGTCTGACGCCTCTAGATCACTGGTTTTCAACGTCAGGTCCGAGTGGACCCGTTTGTACACTGAGTTAAATTAACACTGAGGAGTTAAAATAACAAACATTTGTTATGACAAATGTAGTTGTGTTCAACGTATGTTCAGGAGTAGAGACCACCCTCTGCTTATCACGGCCACTCCCTGTTCTCAATCGCTTCCCTATCTACCACAAGGAAGCTTTCTCTAGATATATTGACATGACACTTATAGTCCATGAGCCAGACAAGATTTCATTATCGAAAGAGTGGGCAAAATCAAACATTTACGAAAATATGCCCGAATTTGTATAACTTTCCAGAATCAACATTGGAACATTGGAAAAAGCCAGAGTGAACATTCTTATTTCATTTTGTTAAGATGTTGGAGTCAAAAGTTTTTAACGAGGGAATATTCAATATCTGGCTCAATTTTGGGGCTCTGGCTCATGGACTAAATGCCTAATTTGCATATTTAAATATACAATTTCAGAAAACTTGTAATACGATAAATCATTGTCTTCATGCAAGTAATCAACTCAGGAAGTTTCATTATGATAACTCTTTTTTAAATGTTGTAATTTTTTCACCTGTCATGTACGTATGGGGAAAATAACAAAATGTGTGATAACTATGAAAAAGCTGCTCCTGTGGAAAGGTTATCATATATTTATTTACTCGTATTGACCCTATGAACAATTTAATATGGGTTTGGTTTTGCCCACTCTTTCGCTCAATTTTGGGGCTCTGGCTCATGGACTATTATGGGTGGCAAACCTCGCACCGGAAGTTTGATGAAATACATCGCAGTGGATGGAGCCAGCTGGACCAGCTCATGAACAAACATTATTTCGGAACTATTGCGACCTTTGTCATATAATCGGTTCAGGAATATAAAAGAAGACATATCACAGGTTGTTTTCGAACTTGCTTTTCGATGTGCACAGTACATAATTTTATTGAGGCATCTAAACAGCGTCAGATATAGTTTCTGTCTCAGAGATATCGCGAGATTTGGCTGCCAGACAGGAAATGGTGGACAGTCTCGCGATAGCCTAGAGCCGAGCTCATGCCTCCTTCAATGCAGGAGAGCTAGCAAGCCGCTTCTTATCACCTGACCCGGTAGGACGTAGCGCGTGGAAGGAACACGTTATTCCAACCAGTTCCTTTCCCCTCCATCAGGCGCCCCGGCTGACCAAGGAGGCAGTATAGAGACCAGGATTACTGCATGTTTTTGTGAGGGTACCCATACCCTAGGGGAGACAGGTAGAACATGCAAACTCCACACAGAGAGACCCTTTCACCAACCCCACCTAGGGTATGGGCACTGATGACGCGGAGGAGAGAACAAGTCCCCCAGCGCCCACAGCATCCCCGTACAGCGGTTATTGTATTACCGGCAAGGGCGTCTGTGCAAATCGGCGTTGTTGGGCATGCTCGGCAACCATTTGTGTTGTGTTTGACGTCAGATCAGATATCTAAGCCTATATAAGCTTTCACAATGCAATGCTCTACCTGCCACTGCAACGAATGAGATCATGTCTTCATACTTGGATCACTTTGTCAACACTGTGCAGAGCTACTCTGCACAAAACAAACTTGTGGAGCTCCATGAGTATATCAAAAAGAGCTCGGATACGCTGCAGAGACACATAACGAACCTGGACAACGTGTTGGGGATCCTGGACATGCATGACCACTCCATGGGAGTGCTGGCTGTTCTAGTTGCGAAGTTCTCCGGCATGTCAAACATCCCTGCCTTTGACACGCTCTTCTCCAAAGTCCAGCACTTCATGAGTACCTGCAAAGAGGCGCACATCAGAGAGGCATCAGACGTATTTGCTTCTCTCTGCCACAAGTTGACTGCTGCCCTCAAGGAGCGCAAACAGCCGTTGCGGGGGATTGTCGTTATAAAACAGGCAATAATCAAAATGCAGAAGGACACATGCCAGCTTACCTCAGTTCATACAGACCTGTGTGAACTGTGCTTGACAGCAAAGTGTTACAAGCCGGCCCTGCCCATACTAGACCTGGATATGATGGAAATCTGCAAGGAGAAGGGAGCGTACGATGGCAAGGACTTTCTACGTTACTACCACGCCGGGGGCATGATTTACACGTATCTGAAGAACTATGAAAGAGCACTGTATTTTTATGAACAGGCAATAACCATCCCAGCCATGACAGTGGACGCGACCATGGTGGATGCTTATAAAAAGTACATCCTGGTGTCACTCATACTCCACGGCAAAGTGCAGCAGCTGCCCAAATACACCGTGCAGATAGTAGGGAGGATCAAGCCCCAGTGCAACGTGTATCACGACTTGGCCCAGGCGTACACCAACAACAACCACGCCGAGCTCCGTAGCCTGGCCAACAGACACAGCGAGACGTTCAAGCGAGACAGCACCACGGATCTGGTCAAGCAGTGTCTCTACTCCCTCTATAAGAAGAACATCCAGAGGCTGACAAAGACTTTCCTGACGCTCTCCTTGCAGGACATGGCGAGTCGAGTGCAGCTATCTAGCCCGCAGGACGCCGAGAAATATGTCTTGAACATGATTGAAGACGGCGAGATATACGCCACCATCAACCAAAAGGACGGTATGGTCTGTTTCCATGACAGCCCCGAAAAGTACAACAACCCTGCAATGCTCCACAGAATTGACCAGGAGATGTCGAAGTGCAGGGAGCTGGATGAGATACTAAAGTCTAAGGATCAGCAGATCACGATGAACGAAGCATTTGTGCGGAAGAGCATTGGACAACAGGAGGAAGATTGGCGGACATAGTAAGGCTCCTGTTTTGCTCTAACACACCTGCCAGTAAAGAAAGAACCAAATTAATCATCATCGTTCCACACTTTTCTGGCGATGTTGGTAGCAAGACATCAAGTTACTCCTGAGAGGCACAGAGGTGGGAAGGAAGAAAGAATGTTACCCAACACCCAAAGCATTCTCCCTGGGAAGAATTTTTTTTTTTCCCTTCTTTTCTTTTTTCCTTCTTTTCTTTTTTGCGTCTCTCTCTCTCTCTCTAAGAGGAGCGTGCACGTGAGACGTCTGGAAGACAGGTTTGTTTGTCTGCCTAACCGAGGCTAATAACGGAGTGATCACCACCACGTTTCTTGTGCATGGTTGCCACTAGACCAAGGAAGTTAGATATTAAACTTTTATAATGGAACCAAATGGGGGGTCAGATCAGTCTGAAATCTTGCCCAAATATAGAGTCATACATCAGATCAGTCATAGATGACTGACATCACAAACTGGCCACATGAGGTCTGAGATCCACACAGGGAGACTCGGAGCCACGCCATTATTAAGCAATGACTGTGTGGCTTTGCGGGAGGCGCAAGCTGTCTACAAGAGGGTCTGGTTCGTCTATATGTGTGTGTCTTGTGCGTTTGTCCGGAGCTGATCTTGCAAACCGCTGGACTGATCAGCAGCACCAGATTTCTTGTGCATACTGCCAGACTAGGCCAATTGTTTTATGTTTTTTGAAATATATAATTTTAATATAAATTTACAGTAATATAATGGATATATACAAAACAACATTATCATTTGACCATAGTATAATAAAAAGGGGCTTGGATAGTCATACTTCATAGATACGTCCAATGGCTGTCCAATGGCCATGTGAAGTCCGAGATCTAAATTGGAGCTATGCCGTTCCCAAGGGGATCTCAAGATCCTCAAGATCATCCCATTTATTACAGCTTGGCTCTGCAGGGGTCTATAAAAGAGGTTTGGTCTGTTTGTTCAGTGCCAGATTTATTGTGAATACTGCCAGAAGGCCACACATTATTCTTTGAAACTTTTTTTTTATTGAAGTCAAATCCAGTCTGATCGGGACAAAAACTAGACCACATTTTGAGTCATATGTCATAGACAACTGATGTCATAGGCTGGTCATATGACATCCAAGATCCACATTGGAGCCACACCGTTCTCAGGATTTGAAATGCAAAAACAAACCATCAAACATTCTAATGTAAAATATGGACATCAGTCAAGGAAATAAATATAATTGTGGAATGATGATGATGATGTTATTCATTGGTCTTGAACACACCAAAGAGAAAACATTAAGACAATAAATGGCTCAATAAAATGTTTTATTATCAATGTTCAGGTGGGGGCACCACTGCTGCATTAGCAAACCAAAAATAAAAACTTATTTTGAATAAACAAGTCCAGTTGCCTTCTCATGTCCATTAATTGAAAGGGCAGGTAACTCATCTCTCCACTGGCAATGGAATAAATCTGATACATTCTACTGTTGAGACACAGAGAAGACAGAAGAGAGAGAACTGCAAGATGTTCTTTGGGTTCTATGACCAACACCACTGACCCTCCTTCACTTCCATCTCCGCCCATCGTGGCCGTGGCCCCCGACCCTAGATGGGCAGACAGAGTCCAGCTGCATGTGACACCTGCTGGTGTCCCAGAGCGGCGTCAAGGTCCGAGGTGGAACGGGGGAATAGAGAGGGTTCTGCTGGAAATCCATCTGGCCGAAAAGGAGGTGCACATCAGAGGGTTTCTTTCTGCTTCTGTGTCAAATTATAAATATATATATATATATATTTTTTTTAACTTACATTTTTATCCCGCGATTTTGTAACCCTATTTTTTACACCCAGTGCCAATTGTCTATGTAATCCTGGGCACTACCTTCCCTCTGCCAACCTAGGGAGGCCAGGGCCGAGCTCATGCCTCCTTCAATGCATGAGAGCCAACTGACCTTCTTGTCACCTGACAGGGGAGAGTTTCCCTGGTTGGACGTAGCGCGTGGAAGGAACACGTTATTCCAACCAGTTCCCTTCCCCTCCATCAGGCGCCCCGGCTGGCCAGGGGGAGGCACTAGGCAGTATAGTGACCAGGATTACTGCATGTTTTTGTGAGGGTACCTACCCTAGGAGACACGGGGAGAACATACAAACTCCACACAGAAAGGCCCTTTCGCCAACCCCACCTAGGGTATGGGCACTGATGACGCGGAGGAGAGAACACGCCCCCAGCGCCCACAGCGTCCCCTGCGGGAATCGAACCCAGGACCTTCTAGCTGTGAGGCAACAGCACTAACGACTGTGCCACCGTGCCCCCTTATAAATATTTACAGACAAAAACAATAATGGCTCAGGGTGGAAAATACCAAAAACAACAAAATGATCTACTTTATTACTATATAAATTATAAATAGAGGGAACAAAAATAAACATTATTTAGGTACCTGCACTTTTTTTTTTTGACTGGATAATATGGATTATTAAAAAAAAACTGCTCCTCCTAACCAAATATGCAATAATACCATGAACCAAGTGAACCAGTATTTACAGTAACTATTAGTGCAGTAACTGTTGTCAAGCTGCTACAATGTACTATGACGTCAGTCTCCGTTGTCAGAGTACTTGGTGGCCAGTCTTTGACAGCAGTCACAGGATTCTCCATACAGTATATGGGCATACCAATCATCAAACCCATTTTCAGAGTACTTGGAAACCAGTCTATGACGCCCCAACTTGGGAGATCGAGGATCTCCACATTTGGACAAAAAGGGACACACAAACACACATTTAGAGATTAACTCATTGACTGCCCAAGGCTCACACTGCCATTGATGAATTGACGAGTGTGTGGTGTTTTCAATGGTTTACGCTGGAGGGTGCTGTTCGCCAACCTAAGAGTGATCCTATGACTTCTGGAGAACAGTAGACCCAGAAATAATGTGATCACAACAAACCCAGCCCTGTCGGATCTAATGTTAAAGGACTTAAAGGAATGTTAAAATACTGTACATTTCAATTGCTTTTTGGCGAAAACAACCCACATTCAACTGTCCGTGTCCCTTTTGTCTCCATATTATATGGAGATGTCTGTTTCTGGCTGTCTACCTGTGTCCCTTTTATGCCCATATATGGAGATTTCTGTATTTGTCAGTCCTTGTCCTTTTTATGCCCATACTGTATATAGAGATCCCATCAGTATATACCCATATATTGGAATGGCCATATATGGGAATATTGGTTGGATCTGCTGTTCTAGACAACTGGATATCTGAACGACTCGACGGCGGGCATCGCACTCCCTCGAGTCCTTGCCGCTGCGCACGCTGAGTTTGAAGTTGTTCAGTCTAATGCACATGACCATATGGGTATAGCGGCCGGTCGGATATGTGGCTCTTAACAACCGGATCTCTGTATCTGTCAGTCCTTGTCTCTTTTGTGCCCATATATGGAGCTGACTGATTTGTTTGCGCCTGATGCCATGACGACACATTCGGCGTAGTTGCGATGGGAACCCCTTTTATGGTTATGGCTGAGTCATAATAGTGAATTAAGCCAATTTAAATATAAGAAATATATAAAATATACTAGAATGTATGACAGAGCAACTTTCACCGAGTAACATTTGACAAGGACTATCTATACTTTGACTCAAGTACTGTGGTTGAGTTCTTTGTCCAACGCTGGCATTTAGGCGTGCATGGCAACGGTTTGTGTTGTTACTTGTTTGTGACATCAGACCAGAGCACTCTGGCCAGCCTATGTAAGGAGTAGATGACTTAAAACATCCATTTGGACATGGTCACAGAATGGATCACTACCAAATGGTGTGTGCTTGCTTTACTTCTCCTTTCGGGTGTTGCCGGAGGAGGACGCACTGAAACAGCTACATCGAGTGACTGCATTTGCGGGAGCCATGTGTATGGTATGCGTCTGGAGAGAAGCGACAAACCCGCCGCTACCACCGATGATGGTGTCCTCCAGGTGACTGAGGGGAGTGCTGTTCAGCTCCGGTTTTACGGGGTGCAGTTTAACTCGGAAACGTGGACAGGAATACGCTTCACGGAATTCATGGGGAATGATGAGGACGGGGTTAGTGATAACGTAGACACGGCAAATATGACTTGTGTCGATTTCACTAAAGATATCAGCATCGGAAACCGAATGGAGGTCAGTGGTACAGGGACGACAGGAGTTATTAGTATAAACATTAAACCACTTCGCAAGAATGAGGTTAAGAAGGGATATGCACTGTGCACCGTGAGTGTAGATGGGAGCAGGTGGGTGCTCATGGGAGAGAGTCATGGCAGGATCCTGGTGGTTGAGGAGGAGCATTATTTTCTTCCCCTGTGGTTGCTGATAATCAGCATCCCCTGCTTGTTTGTACTGTCCGCTATATTTAGTGGGTTGAACCTGGGGCTTATGGGATTGGATCCACTGGAGCTCCGCATTGTCCAGACCTGTGGAACCGATGAAGAGAAGAAATATGCTCGAGAAATTGAGCCCATCCGCAGAAAAGGGAACTATTTGCTCTGTTCCCTCCTTATAGGCAACGTCCTAGTGAACACAACACTTACCATTCTGCTCGACAGTCTTATAGGCTCTGGGCTGGGTACAGTGGTCGCCTCCACTATTGGCATTGTTGCCCTTGGTGAGATTGCACCCCAAGCAATATGCTCCCGCCACGGACTGGCCGTGGGAGCCAAAACAATACCATTAACAAAATTTGTTATGTTTCTGACTTTCCCAGTGTCGTACCCTGTGAGCAAGCTCCTGGATGTGTTACTGGGACAAGAGATTGGTACCGTCTACACTAGGGAGAAGTTTGTAGGAATGCTCAAAGTGACTGAGCCCTATAATGGCCTTGTCAAAGAGGAGATGAACATGATGCTTGGAGCCCTTGAGTTCAGGACCAAAATTGTAGAGGATGTAATGACGGCCTTGCCTGATTGCTTCATGATTCAAGTAGATGAACTACTAGATTTCGAAACCATTTCAGAGATCACAGAGAGTGGATACACACGGATCCCAGTTTTTGAGGGTGAACGGACCAACATTGTCAATATTCTGTATGTGAAAGATCTGGCGTTTGTGGACCCTGATGACAAATCCCCTTTGAAGACAATCATAAATACGTATAAGCATACCCTACAATTTGTCTTCCATGACACAAAGCTGGATGCTATGCTGGAGGAGTTCAAGAAAGGAAAATCCCACTTGGCCATTGTCCAGAAGGTAAACAATGAGCGGGAGGGGGATCCCTTCTACGAAATGGTGGGATTGGTCACGTTAGAGGACATCATCGAGGAGATCATTAAATCAGAGATCTTGGACGAATCAGACCTTTACACTGACAACAGAACCAGGAAAAGGGTGAACCCCAATCGGCATAAGCGTGACATCTCTGCCTTCAAACAAGACGGTGATAGCACAGTGAACATTTCTCCACAGCTGATGCTAGCAGCACAACGGTTCCTGGCCACAGAGGTGAGGTTGTTCAGCCCTTCCCAAATCTCTGAGAGGGTCTTGGTGAAGATCCTGCAGTACCCACAAGTGATCCAGGAAATCAAATGCGATGAAAAAGATCCCCCACCACAGCACTTTATCTACCAACGAGGTAAACCTGTAGACTACTTTATACTAATTCTGCAGGGTCAAGTGGAGGTGGAGGTAGGCGATGAAAACATGAAGTTTGTAACTGGTCCATTCTCTTTCTATGGAGAAATGGCTCTTAACGTGCCATCAGTCGAATCCCATTCTGCCGATGCTCCGGAAAGCAGCTCTGTCTACGGTAGCAAAACACCGAATCCAGGCACCCCCTTCCAATATACAACAGATTTCTGCATGCGTGCTCTCACAGATCTGCAGTTTGTTAAGATCACTCGTGCCCAGTACCAAAACGGTCTTCTAGCATCCAGGATGTCACCCGTGGCCACCCCGTCTGCAAGATGTCCCCAGTCCCTCCTTCAACCTACGCCACCACCCACCACAACCTCTATGGAGGTATGCATCGACATGCCCAACAGCTCTGTTCACCCAGAGGAGATTAGACAGGAGGCCGGGGGCGAGTATGTGTTGTAATAATCCCTCAGAGCCATGTACACTAGCTCTGCTCTAATCTGAACTACTAGTCGCCTTTCTCCTTTGGACAGGTTCACAGCTCCTCTGTCTTGGCGACTGCTACACTCCTAACCAATACACGACGACACAGGTCACATATCACACCAGTGCTCGCTGCTCTAAATTGTACTTATCCAATGTAGAATTGATTTTAAAAAAATGTATCACTATACTGGCTTGCCCCTCTTTATATATCACATACAGTATCTGAATTACTGCATGACAAAGTGAGATCTCTCGGGTCTTCTGACCAAGAATCGCTGACTTTCAGTCGTGACATTTTTTTCTTTAATCCCTAAAATCAACTCTCTGGGTCCCTACACTTAGGTATCAGCGACACAACTGGTTTGTTTGTCTGCATATCTGAGAGGGGGAATTGTCTCCCGGCAGACGCCCCAAGACGATTGCTTTCAAATTCCTCTCATCATCCATGTTGAGCCAGAGATAACGACGACAGACTTTGCTACGTTCAATCATCCAGGGCAGCTGCATGTGGCCTCCCAGGCTCTCCACCATAGAGTTACCTTGGCACCCGTCAACGCCGGTGGTGGTTGGAGTTAGTTCCTCCTAAAGAGGAAGTTACTGTTATGATGTCCAGATTACAGAAGTGGTGGAAAAAGTACTCAAAGGTTTTACTTGAGTAAAAGTATCAATACTGCAATGTAGAAGTGCTGTTACAAGTAAAAGTCCAGAATTCAAAATTTACTTGAGTAAAAGTACAAAAGTATTGGTATCAAAATGTGCTTAAAGTACCAAGAGTAAAAGTCCAAAAACTGTTTAAAAATTGCAGATCTACAAGCTCACAACGCGTCGCGATGCGATGCGTTGTGAGCTTGTAGATCGGCTATTTTCAAATAGCCTAGGTATAAAATAGGGCTAAAGTGGTTAATGTATGTTTTATAATGTAATAATGTATATATGCAAAGTAACTAGTAACTAAGGTTTTCGAATAATTGCTGTGGAGTAAAAATACAATATTTGCCTCTGAGATGTAGTGGAGTAAAAGTAAAAGTATTGACAATTGGAAATACTCTAGTAAAGTAAAAGTACCTCAAAATTGTACTTAAGTACAAGTACAAGTCTTGGCCTGTAAAAACGTTAAACGTGGTATATACACCACGTATATATACCACTGGCATAGCGGTCCAGGCACCTAGGCTCAGTGCAGCCCGACAGTGTGTCGCGGGTTCGAGTCCCGATCCCGACGGCCTTTGCTGCATGTCACTCCCCATCTCTTTCCCCATTACCTGTCAGACTACTGTCCTGTCAATAAAGGCATAAAAGCCCTAAAATAATTTAAAATGATTTGCTGCTGTGAGCATTTTCTGCATTAACACATATACACGGATAAACATGTTGACATATTTTATTTTTTTTATTTACAAATATAACAAATAGATTTGTCAAATCTACTGCGAACACAAATGTGATAAAGTGTCATTTAGAATATAGAGCAAAAATATAGAGCAAATCGATCAATATACAAGCCGTTTTAGAACTCGGCCGTCCTCCTTGGGGAACAAAGGTGGTTTACTTTTCTGGCACCACTTAAACATTAATTACACAGGTGTCTCAATGAATACCTGACTGCCTTTCCAATGGCAATCGTCTCTCACTTAAGTTGCACATAATCAGCGCCCGTGAGAGAATTGTCTCGTGGTACATATAAAGTTCAAAAGCAAAATTTGGCTAAATCAGCACAAAGGTATGTATTTCCAGTGGGTGAAAAGGGTGACTCAGGCTGAAGTGACAGGAGAACGTGTCTTTGTGATGTGCATCACTGTCACATGAGTGAAATCAGCAATGCTCTGCTGGGACATCCCAGTGATGTAGCTCAGGCCCTCCACCACCTGTTATAAACCAAATGAAAGAGTGAGGCGCAGAGTTGCAGTGTTGTAAAGTAACTAAGTACATTTACTCAAGTACTGTACTTAAGTTCAATATTGAGGTATTTTTTTTACTTTACTGGAGTATTTCCAATTTTCTGTAGTTTTACTCCACTACTGTACATCTCAGATGCAAATTATTGTACTTTTAATCCACTGCGATTATTTGAAAACTTTAGTTACTAGTTACTTTGTAGATTTTGATTATTATTACAAAACATGCATTAACCACTTCAGCCCACCAAGATTTGTATACATTTTGTACATTTGGAAACTTGTCAAATGGGAAATTCTGCATAATGAGCACTTTCTACTTTTGGGACTATAAGTACATTTTGATACCAATACTTTAGTACTTTTACTCAAGTCAATTTTGAATTCCGGACTTTTACTGTACTTGTAACAGAGTATTTTTACATTGCAGTATTGATACTTTAACTTACATCTGCTTATAATAAGCAACTTTGGGCTTTGCTTTTCTGTAAAGTTGCTTGTAAATATTGGTAGTTGCTTATTTGGGTTTGCTTCCTAATGTAGTGTAAACCAGTGGTTCTCAAACATTTTTATGTCAAGGACCGCCAAATTAATATGCATTAAAAATGTTCTGCCAGTCACCCCATTCCTAATTTGTGTTGTTAAAATGTTTCAAGAAATATTCAAGATTTTCTTTTGAAAATAGCAGCATATGTTTAAAGTGCTCGTGTGGCATATAGTCGCTTCCTTTGGACTTGTTTTCATAGACCTCGTTGCTTATTTCTCTCGCAGCATCTGGCAACAGTGGTAAGTTGCACATGGGTGTCGCACACCAGAAACTGCCAATCTAAAAGCGTGGCTATTTCTGGTGTGCGACACCGTGCGCAACTAAGTATAAATGTATAGTATACATTAAGATTATGAGAGATATGTTGTGTGCAAAGCTGACATTTTGGGCTGAGTTGTTACTAGATGTAAGAGGTAAGGTCAGAGGATCATTGTAATGGTTAGGGTACATCGAGTAGTCATGGCAATCCACCAAGTATCAGATTTGAAGATATTTTAGGAAAAAACTAATCAATTCATTCATATGAATGGTTATGCTGAATGTTTTACCTGTTCCCATTTGCTGATGTTGAGGATGTATGTAGCTACTGCGATCACGCCAACACCGAGAAGCATACAGTCTTTAGTCACAGGTACAAAGTTCTCTCTGTTTAAAAGAAATGCATATACAGTATATAAATCATTCTAATTCTATAGGAGGGCAGTGATGTGTCTGTAATACACGTACTGTACACAACACACATACAACTCCCACTCTCCCCCCACAATGTTGTAGCTCAGATTGTGTCTGTTTAACATGGTGGGAGTGTATGTCCTTGTTGATGGTGCTATGCTTGCTGACCGTTCTGTGTTGCTCGATTGTTTTATTTATTGTTATTGTTATTGCTAACAATAAATAAGATCATCTAAATTACATGATGCATCTTAAGGGGTTTATTTACATATGGAAATAAATAGATATGTAAAAATAGGCTTTCATGTCATCCAGATTTATGAATAATAGGTCACCATAGTTACTCAATACATTTGAGTGCTACAGACACAAATCTACTAAAGTCTAATTTACACTCAAGTAGAATAATGGTTTCATTGCAACACGGAATTAGCTTCAGTTATTTTAGGCTAGCAACACTGTCGTGCGATGGAGTTTGAATTAAGCTCATGCCCACAAATCTCCCAAATCATCCAAACTTTGCAGTATACAACCATTCATAAATATAAAAGGGCATTACCTCTGCGCTCTAGATGGACTGAGGCACTCAGTGGTGGCCATTAGCAGGGAGTCATAGATGGCAGTCTTCTCTAGGCAAATGAACTTGAGAACATGGCAGCACAGTGGATGTAGACGCTCAACAGGGATCGATGACTCATTGTGTCCTATGAAAGTACATGTTTTTCCTCATCAATGTGGTTGCTCTATATATGATTACAATTATGATTATTGTTTTCACCAGGAGATCATGCATTTGCTCCGTCTGTCTGTGAGTGTCACATTGTACACTCTGCCAACGGTCACCAGAGATTTCGACCCAGGACGATTCGACCCGGACCATTCGACCCGCTTTCGACCCGCTTGGACCTGACATTTCGACCCGGACCGCGAGAGAGAGAGACAGAGAGAGACAGAGAGAGAGAGAGAGACGACAGAGACGTAATAATAATAATATGTACATTGATTTACCAAACAATTATTATTTGTCTGTCAGGGTGAAACAAGCCCAAAGGCTTTCAAGCACAGCCATTGAGATAAAGTATAGTTTTGGACCATGACGGAGGCGCGCCGAATCAGCAGACCTTGAGGCCAAGGAGTCGCGCCCGAGCGCCTCCAGGCGCGAGTGCCTGCGACGACCGGCCGATGGTCTGCTATTCGACTAAGCGCCGTCCGAGTTATGTACCGATAGGCACAGAATCGTAAATAATATTGGTGGGGACTGCGTTACACAAACGCAGCACACTCCCAAAGCTGGCGCCGCCGGCAGCTCCGCGGAGCTGTAAGGCATACATTATTATTTCATTTAGAAAAGAAGGTTTACAAAAAAACTTCTTTAAAAAAAAGTATGCAACTGGGGGAGCATGCTTACAATATTTACTCTTAAATATACTCAGGACCTCACCGTCACCTTGTACCTTCAGGACCTCACCACCGTCACCTTGTATTCTACTACCCTCTAGGGGTTACACAGATAATTCGACCCGGTAAATTTGGGTCGAGCTGACTCAAATTCGCGGCTGGGCGAATTGTCCTGGGTCGAAATCTCTGGTGACCCTGCCAACAGGCCAAGGACCTCAATTCTTAAATATTATTCTAATCAATGACAACTATGTCATTAAAATAATAATAATAATGTTTGCAGAGCAATCAACCCTCCAGGCTATGGTATAAGCGTCCAACTACTAACTAGCCAAATACAACACTCCTGTTTCTCCAAGCTCATGGGATGTACCAGAACTACTGGAAATTGCAAACATACACGTTTGCCAGTGCAAGCTGAGTATTTGATGTTAGATTAACACAAGTCTCGCAAGCCAGACTGTTGCCTCGCATCATTTTCAAATGCTTCGGAGATTGTGGAATAGTTGTCTGGCCACACGGGACGAGATTAACAACCAAATATACATTTATGAACATGACAACGAACCCCCAAAATTGCGAGTTTACAGTGCAGACACTCACCAAAGCAGAGTGAAAGATGGAGAGAGGAACACAATGTGTATGAGTTCATGCTTACTCTGCTTATGAGCGTCTGCTAAATGCCTGAAATATCCTTATAATTGTAGCAGGAGAGGGAGGAAGACAGCAGATACGATGCACAATCTTTCATGGCTGTAGAATAGATAGAATTCTAGCTGTGCATACATCACTATTATTATTAAGTTATGCCTCCAAGCAGAGATTTTGAGGTCTGCTGGATGCACCTAGTTTGACTGATCATCACAGAAGACAATTAATCACATCCCCTTCAGTACATAATATGAACTATGAATTGAGTACAAAGGACCCCAATGGAAACAAGCCAATGGCTTTCTTAGGTTTTTTAATTCCTATTAGCTGACCTTGTATTTGAACTGTACTTTCATGTGCTTTTTTTCTGCAAACTTTCAATCAATCAATCAATCAATCAATCAATCAATCAATGAGACAAATTGACACGTCCTGTTACTTTGTGTAGGCTAAATTGTGTCCAGATGTGATGGCTTACCAAGCACCTCCAAAAGAGTTTCCACGGATGTCAGAGCACTTGGGACATTTAGATTGAATTCAAGTGTTTTCAAAATCCTTAATTCTGACTCCAGAAGGGCTTGCTTGGAGACTTTGTGGCCCATCGAGTGAAGAAACTGCACGCCGATATTGAGGTCAACAATCTTGAGAAAGAGCAAAATGTATTTTAGAACCTAGAAGCCTGATAAAGATGTACAAGACCTCGAAGGTTGGTGGATTGTGGGAGGTGTCACAACATAACTTACATTATTGTGCAAAGACAGTTTACTTGCAATCTGTACACAGGAGAAGACGATCAGTGTGTATTCGTTCCTCAGCTTTTCAAAAACGACATCCTCATGGTTAATTGACTGATCTGCAGCAGCACCTTGAGCTGTCAGAGTAGTGAACACATCTTCAAGGTGCTTGATCATGAACCTGGAGAGACAGTGGTTTGGATAAAGGTTTGTTGCGACTCTTAAAGGGCAAGACCACTTTGGTAGAGGTTTGGGTTGTGTAGTTACCTTGCCATGATGTAACTCCAAAGGTGGGCAAGAAATAAAAAAATAATTGCTCCATTGATTAGAAATTGATAATTCAAAATATGCTCCCCATTGACTTACATTTTATGGTAAAACAGCTCTCAAAGTCACTCTTTTAGCACGTAAACGAACGCAAACAAAGTTGATTCAGACAATATAGAACATCACCAAACCCAGTACTGTTTTTTTTTTAATACAAATGTCAACTTCCTGTTGATTTTGCCATTTTTAATAAGTAAAAAGAAAACCTGGACTGGATCCGCGGATCCGGATCCAGATCTTCAAATAGTAAAATCAACAGGAGGTTGACATTTGTATTTAAAAAAAAAACCAGTACTGGGTTTGGTGATGCTCTATATTGTCTGAATCAGCTTTGTTTGTGTTCATTTATGTGCTAAAAGAGTGACTTTGAGAGCTGTTTTACCGTACAATGTAAGTCAATGAGGAGCATATTTTTGAATTATCAATTTCTAATCAATGGAGCAATTATTTTTGATTTCTTGCCCACCTTTGGAGTTACATCATGGCAAGGTAGATACACAACCCAAACCTCTACCAAAGTGGTCTTACCCTTTAACATTAAATAGTATGATAGAACGGAACTGCAGTATTGTTTATTTTTCATCTTACCTTTCAAGTATTTCAATGGCATGGTATCCAACCATGGGATCAAGTCTCATCTCCTCTGTCATCAGGAAGATGCATTCTGGGAGGCACAGGGAGGAAGAGAGTCAGGTGACCATACAGTAGCCAAGTAGATAACGGCATTGTACTAATCATATGATGTCGTATGCCATGACGTAAATTCATGCCGAGTAGGATTCCTAACTTCTCTTTTCTTCTGTGCCAATATGCACTGTTAAAGGAGTAGTTCACCCAAGAAATCACTTATTTCACTTTCACTAAATCACTTTATTTATTCTATCCATTACACACCCCATGAATTCATGAATTTGTTTTGGTTTTTGTCACATTCCTAAGCCAATAATTTGATGACCGGGTGTATTTTATTTTGGGGTGAACTACTCCTTTAACCCATTAAGACCTGAGGCGATTCTTTAAAAAAAATCTAAATCCTAACAGTTTTTTTAAAAAAAAAGAAAAAGAAAAAAAGAAAAAAGATTTTTCAAAAATAGCAGATCTACAAGCTCGTAGCGCGGCACTCGGTGCCGCGCTATGAGCTTGTATATCTGCTATTTTTGAATAGCCAAAGACATCTAAAGTGACACAGATGCGTTCCAGGTATCAATGTGTGCAAATGTACTTTATTACCTATACTTAGGAAAAAAATGTTTTACAATTACAATATTCAGGTTATTTTGCTCTCCTGTGTTGTAAACGTGTGCCAGTCTACCAATGGGCTACATACAGTATTTTAGCATGTCAATATTCTACCAATTCTAATTAAATGTAATTTATGGTAAGAATTGTTTGGTTCTCAATGTGGGGTCCTTTTCCAAGGGGGTCCCCGGCTAAATGATTAATAGGAACCAAATGAAATGGACCCTTATGGGAACTTATGGGGTCTGTAACTCATAGAGTTACAGACCCAGAGTTACAGGAGAGTCTCTTACCATTTACAATTTAGGCATTTAGCAGACGCTCTTAATCCAGAGCGATTTACAGTAAGCAAGGACAACAGGAGGTAATACATCAAATGCATAGAGATAGTTATCTAGGATCGTGTGTAAACCAAGAACCTATCAGTCTAAACCATTGGTTCTCAAAGTGGGGTTCCGGGGACCCCCAGGGGTCCCTGAGGGAGTTCCAGGGGGTCCCCAGCTAAATGATGGATAGTTAGGAACCAAATGGACCCTCGTGGGTCTGTAACTCTGAGAGTGTACAAATGGTTCCATTTGTACACTCTCAGAGTTCAATTAACATTGATTTTACAATATAAACTGGGGTCCCAGAGACAGAAATGCCATTAAATGGGGGTCCGTAGCCCTAATGCGTGTCAAACTGGGGGGGTCCTTGAAATTAAAATGGTTGAAAATCACTGCTAGAGCCGTAAAAAATCTTCTCTTATGCGTGTCCCTGATATATCTTTTGAAATGGGGGTCCGCGGGCTAATAAGTGTCAATTGGGGGGTCCTTGACATGAAAAGGTTTGAGAACCACTGGTCTAAACAGTATGATGTAAAAAAAATAAAAATAAAATCAATAATCTGCATCTCTTATGGGTCCATTTGGTTCCATTTGTACACTCTCTGAGTTACAATAACCCAGGATTTTATATTGTACATTTTGGGGTCCCAGAGGAGAAGAAAATGGTAGTGTCATATGGGGGTCTGTGGCCCTAATGCATATCAAACTGGGGGTCCTTGAAAGGATAACGGTTGAGAATCACTGGTCTGTTTAGAAGTCAGCATCCTCTACATTAGCGTCAGTGGATTATCAAACTTGTTAGAATTCTGAGGGGGGAACATTTCTGAAAGTAGCAGGCCTAACTGCCATAAGAGGTAAGTTAGCTGTAAATTAGTTCAATTCAGTGGTGGAAACTAAGTAACTAAGTACATTTACTTTTGAGGTATTTGTACTTTACTTGAGTATTTCCTTTTACTTCTAAACCACTACATCTCGGATCCAAATATTGTACTTTTAGTCCACAATACTTTTATTTGAACACTTTAGTTACTAGTTACTTTGTAGTTTCAGTGTGAACTGACAATAAAGTATTATCGTATCGTATCGTATTACAAAACATACATTAACCACTTCAGCCCTGCATATATTTACCTCAAAATTACCTTAAAAAAAAGACCTCAACATTGTACTGTAAGTACGGCACTTGAGTACATCTACTGTACTTAGTTACTTTACACCACTGCCTAACTGCCACAAGAAGTACGTTAAGGTTACATTATTAGTTAAAATTTGCCCTCAATCATGTTATATTATACTCACCTAGCTGTAGAATACAACTCTCGTAGACGTATTTATAATTCTGACGTTTTCAATCTACGAGAGTTGTAGGGTTCACCCCCCATGGACACAGGGAGTTTCAGCACTATACCCCGTAGACACTCCAAACATGTACACATTGAAAATAAAGGTGCTTACCCCCACGCCCGAAATGTTAACTCTCGCTACGGGGTAGTAGTTTAATGTAATAATCCATATTTTTCAATAAAGAAGTGTTTTAATGCCGTCTGTGGCCGAACGCCATTTTTTCCACCCTCGTTTACTTCCTGTTTACATTGAGTGTAATTCCGGGTTTCACCAGATAGGCGCGTCACTACCGCCCATTGGGAACTTCCGACAGAATCGGCCACAGACGGCATTAAAACACTTCTTTATTGAAAGATATGTATTATTACATTAAACTACTACCCCGTAGCGAGAGTTAACATTTGGGGCGTGGGGGTAAGCACCTTTATTTTCGATTTGTACATGTTTGGAGTGTCGGGGGGCATAGTGCTGAAAGTCCCTGTGTCCATGGGGGGTGAACCCTACAACTCTCGTAGATTGAAAACGTCAGAATCATAAATACGTCTACGAGAGTTGTATTCTACAGCTAATACTCACCAATCAGCTTGGTGTTGTCTTTGAAAGCCCCGCTACATGGTAACAAGCTGTTGAGGCTGTGTGTGTTCAGCTCGTTGACATCCAGGAGGACATCAGACATGACGTCACATGAAGAGAAACCAAACCGAACACTTGACCTGGCCATTTTACCTGGGTTTTTAAACACCAACCAACCGTCTTTTTGCACACAAAAGGTTGTGTTTTACTAATAATACTAATAATGCCTTGGTCTAAAAACTAAATACCCTCATTTAGGTAAGGTAAAAGACCAAATTGATCACAACATTTGTGTCGAATTGTATAAACGAGTTAACAATTTCCAAAAGATGGCGCTGTTGCCCTTTCAACGGTTGAGACGGGGAATCATTTGGATGTTGCACCACCTGCTTGTCTCCCACCATAGATCGTCCGGCTACACTTTTATATTATAACTCTATGAATATAACTCTATGGGCTGCCTACACACTATGATTAATAGATTTATCTGACAACTACTTGTCTTTCATTACATTCCTTTATGTTTTCACAAAGTAATAATACAAATAGATTGTATTTATCAGCGTATTTTGACCTATTCTGGTTTATATAATTTCCTTAAAATGAAAATAAATAAATACATAAATAAATGAAATAAAAACAACCTTTAGTTTAAAATAAATGTCTTAAAAACACATAAGCAACCATGTCATTACATTTCCATCAGGCTTTCTTCTATGTATATTAGTGGTCAGCATGATCACTCACTAGCCCAGTGGTTCTCAACCTGTGGGTCGGGGGGTCCCCATGCACCATAGATTGTATGAAATAGGTCCCCACATGATTTTAAGGGGGTCCCCAGGTGACTTTTCAATACCTTAAAAAAAAAAGGAAAACGACCATTAGCCTACTGCACCAAAAGTAATCAACAAACTATACTATACAAACTGGTGAAACATTGGCCAAGTTGTCAAATAAAATAAAAAAAGAAAGAGGCAAACAAAATTAAAATAGCAGATCTACAAGCTCTCAACGCCTTGTAGATCTGCTATTTTCACAACATTTATCTGTAGAACAGAGTCAAACTAAATTGAATGCCTCAACTCCTACATTGCCAAGTGCTTATATCAGGGTGGGGGGGGGGGGGGGGGGGGTTCAAATATTCACCATTCAAATATTAACCAAAACTCCAAAGGCTGATATTTTTTATGCACCTCATGCAAAGTGATGGAGATTGAGAGTATCATTTCCACACCAAAACATTTTCAGTTACCCAATTACTGTACCCATTCACAATCAATAATGAGCACCCCCCCCCCCTGTCCATTGAGTTCAATGGACCACTAGACTAGAGCTTGTATTGAGTTCAATGGACAGGTGGCGCCATCTTAAGTGAGGGTTTCAGTTATTACTTTCAATGGTGTGACGTCACGTTCTCTTTGCCAGACCCAAGGGGTCGGGCTTACATGAGGCTTTGTATCTGTTTCGTCCATACATGGGCAGGGGTCATTTGTCCTCCGGCCCCAGCCAAAAAATAGTTCGTGACGTCCCCTTTCGTCACGAACTATTCATGACATCATGAACTTCAGTTATAAAGTGGTTTGTAGGTGTGTTACATACTAGGACTTCATTTTGGGTCTGGCAGAACCAGGTCTCCTGGTCTTGTTCTATATACAGTAGGCCTAATAAGCTGATATTCCACCTGAACACGTCTTTGCATCCCCAATTAAATATTAATTATATTCATATTAATAACAGTAATATTGAACACGTTCATGATTGCACTTTTGGTGCAATTTACATAATGCGCAAGCTCTCAAATCACTCCTTTCTTGAAACATGTAAATTCGTTGAGCTGCAAGGCACGGTGAACGTGATTTATTTTTCTGGTTGCTGTTCATGGGCTGCTACACATCTCATTGATTATAATTTTCTTATGGCACGCCTAATTGCCTAATAGTGTGTGTGTGTGTGTGTGTGTGTGTGTGTGTGTGTGTGTGTGTGTGTGTGTGTGTGTGTGTGTGTGTGTGTGTGTGTGTGTGTGTGTGTGTGTGTGTGTGTGTGCGCGTGAGAGCGTGCCTGCCTGCCTGCCTGCCTGCCTGCCTTTGATTGATTGATTGATTGATTGAATACTTTATATAGAAAGACATGGTAAAAGTACATGGAAGTACAATTCACAATACAAGGTCCTCTAAACTGGATCGCTCTTAAAAGCACAATGGCTTATTTAAAATGAGATCCCCGTGCACTCAAATTATGATGACATTTAAGAGGACATGCAAATATACACTACTATGCAGAACGTCATACAATCAGTTTACAGGTTACTGGTATGAAAAACAAGAAATATGTACAATAGACAGTTTTAGGAGGAGGGGAGGGGGGGTGGGGGGTAGGTTAAGATTTTGACAGGGGCCAATTTGGAATTGCAGCCTCCTGAAGGTGATTCTTTACGGCAGTTTTGAAAGTGAGTATAGTTTTACACTCCTTTACTCCTTTAGGTGGGGCATTCCAAATTTTTGTTGAATAGCATGAGAAAGAGTTCATTCCCTTGTTTGTGCCAAATCTGGGTTGAACATGATCAGTGGAGCTGCCTCTGGTGTTATGATTGTGGACTTCATTTACGTTTTGGAAGTATTTTGACAAATACAGGGGGATCCCAATGTTGTGTCGAATCTTGTAGACTAGGCCCATAGCCAGTTGCCGTACTCTGTCCTCAGCCCTGAGCCATCCAACCCCAAAGTGAGCAGGGGTTTGATGGGTTGTATGATTGAGGCCAAGAAGTAGCCTTACCAGTTTGTTTTGGGATGTCTGGGGCCTTGTTTTTAAGGCCTTAGTGGTGCTGTGATACCATGAGAAGCATGCATAGTCGAAATGACAATGGATGAGGGCCCCTGCGAGAATCTTCAGGGTATTCTTACTGACTAGAAAGTTGATCCTGTACAGAAAACGTGTTCTTTGATTGACCTTTTTGGTGACTCTTTCTGCCATCTTATCACCGGAGAGGTTTGCCTCCAAGATGGAACCCAGGTAGGTAATTTCCTCCTTTCTTGTGATAACATCATCACCCGCTTTGATTGTGAAGCTCTCAGCCTTGTTAAGGTTAACACTAGACCCAAAGAGAATGGATTCGTTTTTACCCAGGTGTAATGATAGTTTGTTGTCAGAGAGCCAGATGCGGATCGTATCGAGTTCAGAGCTGAGAGATTTTTCAACCTGCAGCCTGTCCCTGTCCGAGACCAGCAGAGCCGAGTCATCTGCGAACAGGAACAGGTTGCAGTCGCAAGCTGATGACATATCGTTCACATATATCAGGAACAGTAAAGGTCCTAGTATACTTCCTTGCGGAACGCCACAACTCACTGGGAGGGGGGGGGCAGGGTTCCGTTTACTTCAACCACCTGTTCCCTCCCCTACAGATAGGATCTCATCCAGCTAGCCGACATATCATCAAAACCAATTGTTTTTAGTTTATCATGCAGAATTGGGTGATTAACAGTGTCAAAGGCCTTCTGGAGGTCCAGCATGACCATGCCGCAATATTTGCCCTTGTCGACCTCTTGTTTGATGTAGTCGTTCAAATAGAGAAGGCATGATTCAGTAGAGGGTTTTTTTCTGAAGCCAGATTGGAATTTGTAAATTAGATTTTTGTCCGCAAGATACTTATCAACCTGTTCATAAACTATTTTTTCCATGACTTTCGAGATGGAGCTAAGAATAGAAATAGGGCGGTAGTTGCCGGGGTCTAATTTGCTTCCTTTTTTGTACAGTGGGGTCACTCTTGCTATTTTGAAGTCGCTAGGGACCCGTCCCTGTTTGATGGAGAGGTTTATTATGTGGGTGATGATTGGAGCAATGGAGGCGGCTGAGTCTTTTAGAAATTTGGAGGGAATATCGTCGAGGCCTGTGGCTCGGTGTTGTTGTAGTGCGCAAACATTTTTAAACACCTCATCTGTTGTCACCATGGTGAGTTTAAAATCATTTTTGCGTACACCTTGTTTTTCGTAAAATGCGTCAACATGCTCTTTACCGTAGCTCCCTGAGTGAGGGGGTAGTTTATCAACCAGTTCTGAGGCTATGGTCGTAAAGATGTTGAGGATTTTACTCACTTCATCTGTCTGTCTGTCTGTCTGTCTGTCTGTCTGTCTGTCTGTCTGTCTGTCTGTCTGTCTGTCTGTCTGTCTGTCTGTCTGTCTGTCTGTCTGTCTGTCTGTCTGTCTGTCTGTCTGTCTGTCTGTCTGTCTGTCTGGGTGCGTGCGTGCGTGCGTGCGTGCGTGCGTGCGTGCGTGCGTGCGTGCGTGCGTGCGTGCGTGCGTGCGTTTGTGTGTGTGTGTGTGTGTGTGTGTGTGTGTGTGTGTGTGTGTGTGTGTGTGTGTGTGTGTGTGTGTGTGTGTGTGCGTGCGCGACTGCGCGTGTCTCTGTCTGTCTGTCTGTCTGTCTGTCTGTCTGTCTGTCTGTCTGTCTGTCTGTCTGTCTGTCTGTCTGCGTGCGTGCGTGCGTGCGTGCGTGCGTGCGTGCGTGCGTGCGTGCGTGCGTGCGTGCGTGCGTGCGTGCGTGCGTGCGTGCGTGCGTGCGTGCGTGTGTGCGTTTGTGTGTGTGTGTGTGTGTGTGTGTGTGTGTGTGTGTGTGTGTGTGTGTGTGTGTGTGTGTGTGTGTGTGTGTGTGTGTGTGTGTGTGTGTGTGTGTGTGTGTGTGCGTGCGCGACTGCGCGTGTCTCTGTCTGTCTGTCTGTCTGTCTGTCTGTCTCTTTCTCTCTCTCTCTCTCTCTCACAAAACAATCAAAATGAAATAATGTGTACCCTACAATTAAAGGTGAATATAGGGTAGAATAAGGAAGTGTGTGTGTGTGTGTGTGTGTGTGTGTGTGTGTGTGTGTGTGTGTGTGTGTGTGTGTGTGTGTGTGTGTGTGTGTGTGTGTGTGTGTGTGTGTGTGTGTGTGTGTGTGTGTGTGTGTGTGCGCGCGTCTGTGTGCGTGCGTGCGCCTCTTTCGCCCTCTGTATTCAGTGACACACATACAGTACACACATGATGTCAGTACAGTATAGGGTGAGTTAGATAAACTGCAGGTGAATTCGCAACATTGCAATGTTGTAATGTTTGTAATAAATCACACACAAAGTTGTAAAGTCTAGTCCCAATGGAACACATACAGACCTTTTTTTTCCACGGCAGCCATATTGATGCAAGTGTTTGTGTAATGTTACTTCCTTCACAGGTGTTACTCATGATACACCAAGGATTTAAGTTGTGTTCCATTGAGGTCAAACAGAGTCAGGATGTGCTGCTATTGTGCATGTTGGCCATAGATGTTGCCTCACTGTAAAAAGGGTCTCTGCTGCACAAAATGGAACAGAGACTTAATTAGCATCATTAATAACACCTGTGTGTTATGTTATGTATGTCAGTATGGCTGCTGTGAATAAAAGGCCTATTACAATGTGTCGCGTGCAACGCGTTGTAAGCTTGTAGATCGGCAATATTCAATATCATCACAAATATAAAACACTATATGTACAGAGTAGAAAAAGGGGGGGGGGGAGGGAATGGGGGTAAAGGAAAAAGGGGGGGGGGGGGTTGGGCGCCTAAGGGAGAAGTGATCTACCTCCCTCTTTGGCCTCCTGGGTTCTGTCTGGAACCAAAAAATGGTTCTTCTATGCTATGGTATCATTCTGAAGAAGCAGTCTCGGTTCCATTTGTCACCTTTTGTTTTTCTATGGGTACTAGGCAGCAGGTGCATTGATTTCCCTGTCCAGAGCTACATGCTATACATTACTAGCTTCATCAAACCCCCCCCTGTGTTTTAGTAAAGAGGTTGTTTCCATTTATACTCGAGTCTGCACCACTCTGCATGCTCACATTGCAGTGAATAACACAGTGGTTCTCAAAGTGGGGTCCGGGGGGGGGGGGGGGGTCTCCAGCAAAACGCGTTAATACAGCATCGCAATCATGCATGCAATCATTTTGACCACTTTATCCATATCTTATACATCGTGAGCTTGAATATCTGCTATTTTGGAAATGTTTTTAACATTTTTAATCATTTTTAATTTTGGACAACATATCTTTGCTTCTGGGTGGCCTAATACATATCAATTTGGGGATCCTGGACATGAATATGTTTCAGAACCACTGGTATAACATACATACAGGTTTCTCTTGTTACATGATACAGTATGCATTATATTTAAAGGGGTATCGTGTGTGCACGCAGACAACGTTGTGTGCACAGAGCAAGTGCGAGAAAGATTAACATTTGGTTCAGGGAGGTCGTCTGGGAATCGAAAGGTCCCCGGTTCAAATCCCCCCTCCAGGCTTAGTATCCAAACAAGTGTCCTTGAACCAGAGACACTGATCCCCAACCGCTCCCCATGGGCACTGTATTAATAGCGCCTACTGCTCCTAAAACTTAGGATGGGTCACTGCAGAGGATGCAATTTCAGGTAAGTACAAATGTACTCTGCAAATACCCCCAACAACAAGAAATGTGGTTAAATGCCCTATTGAGAACTGTAATGAGGACGAATCTATTGAACGCCTGCTTGTAGACTGTCAGAGGTCACAGTACGTTTGGGGGGAAATGGCACAAATTGGGTTTAATGTAAATGTCACTTATTATAATGCTGCAATGTATGGGGCTTTTGAGGAAAAAACAGGGCTTTCTCTGTTGCTGCCCCCCCCCCTCCTCTGGAATACCCCCCCAACCACCTAAAAAATGCCCCCTCCCTCCTCCCCTCCTCTCCTTCCCAGCTGAGGTCTGGATAAGATGCCCCCCCAACCCATGCTTAACCTTTTATCTTTTAATCTAGCACATATCTTTCATTTTTTTGTCAGTCAGTCAGTCAGTCAGTCAGTCAGTCAGTCAGTCAGTCAGTCTCCTTATAATAGAGGAATGTGTTACTTTGGCATTCATCATGCTGTGTCTACAGTAAGTTTTTTTTCTTACCATGTAATCTGTAATCTGTAATATTTTTTTAATTTCCCTCACAGGATCAATAATAAAGGTTTTATCTTATCTTGTGTCACTGCAAATCAATACAAAGTTAAGTTAAAAGTATTTTCCATGATGACAATGCCCCCATGCTCAGTGGCACTGAATGCTTTGATTATGAACATGTGGAATTATGAAATTGTATTATGCTCTGACCTTTACAGTCTCTAGATTTAGTTAAACAACCAGTTAAACAACCTTTAGAATAGCCTGAATAGCTCTTCTCTTCTGGTTGCTCATTGTGGCCCAACACCTTACTTTGTTTACACTTTGCTGTTTAATTGTCAACTGGCTGCACATTGAAACACCAGCATTCAAAACATGTGGAATCACCCAGAAATTGTAATGCACAGAGAGACAGACAGACAGACAGACAGACAGACAGACAGACAGACAGACAGACAGACAGACAGACAGACAGACAGACAGACAGACAGACAGACAGACAGACAGACAGACAGACAGACAGACAGACAGACAGACAGACAGACAGACAGACAGACAGACAGACAGACAGACAGACAGACAGACAGACAGACAGACAGAGACATAGAGTGAGAGAGAGAGACACACACACACACACACACACACACACACACACACACACACACACACACACACACACACACACACACACACACACACACACACACACACACACACACACACACACACACACACACACACACACACACACACACACACACACACACACACACACACACACACACACACACATCCTACATACACCTTTAATTGTAGGGTACACATTATTTTATTTTGATTGTTTTCTTCCACCCTGGCTTTGGGAGGACAGCACCATACATACATACATACATACATACATACATACATACATACATACATACATACATACATACATACATACATACATACATACATACATACATACATACATACATACATACATACATACATACATACATACATACATACATACATACATACATACATACATACATACATACATACATACATACATACATACACACAGTACAGTCAGAGGCAGAGAGAGCACCATACATACAGCTCATGAGAGACTCAATTGAATTGAGAGAGAGAGAGAGAGAGAGAGAGAGAGAGAGAGAGAGAGAGAGAGAGAGAGAGAGAGAGAGAGAGAGAGAGAGAGAGAGAGAGAGAGAGAGATAGAGAAAGAGTGAGTGAGAGAGAGAGAGAGAATGAGAGAGTGAGAGAGAGAGAGAGAGAGAGAGAGAGAGAGAGAGAGAGAGAGAGAGAGAGAGAGAGAGAGAGAGAGAGAGAGAGAGAGAGAGAGAGAGAGAGAGGCACAGACCAGACAGACCAGAGTCACCATCATGCATCTTTTTCTTGGCCAGACGATCCTATCTACAACGCCCCGCCCTCCGTACCTATAGGGGGTCGCTCATTGGCTGGGGGCGGCAGTATAAAGTTCTCTCTCCGTTCATATAGGTCAGTCAGTATCAGTGTGAGTGAGTAGACAGACAGAGTTGTTCTGGTCGCTTTACTCGCTTCTTCTTGCCTGTGGTTGGATCAGCGTTCATTCAGCACCATCGTGAGGAGGACAGCACCATACACACACACACACACACACACACACACACACACACACACACACACACACACACACACACACACACACACACACACACACACACACACACACACACTGTACAGTCAGAGGCAGAGAGAGCACCATACATACAGCTCATGAGAGGAGAGAGAGAGAGCCCATTGACTGACTGACTGACTGACTGAGGTCTGAGGCATCATTGGCTTCTATCCGAGGATCCTAAAGTCTCATTTGATTTATTCGGACTGTGTTTGTTCTTTTGGCCGCGATATTATTATAGTCCAGTTTCTGCATTAGTTTCATTCATTCACAATGAAGGAGAGAAGGATCAGCCATCAGCCCTTCATAGCCAGGTGTAAACTAGTGCTCGTCGGGGACGTCCAATGCGGTAAAACAGCGATGTTACAAGTCCTGGCGAAGGATTCCTATCCAGAGGTAGGTTATGTTTTTATTATATTTATATTTAGGTAGGCTATAGCTGTAAGTAATAAACTAGTTGCAGATCATAAACGTCACACTGTAGTATATGCTGGATGATACATTACAGGTTACAATTTTAACTACTTAAACCAGTGGTTTTCAACCTTTTTTATGCCAAGGACCCCTAAATTGAAATACATTTGGCCACGGACCCCCCATCTAGAAAATGTTTTGATCCAGGGACCCCCAGAAGCAAAGATTTGAGTTACAAATGTTGGCTTGCAAATGTTCGATATACATGCACACATTTTCAAGATTTTTCAAAAAATAGCAGATCTACAAGCTCATAGTGCGGCACTCGGTGCTGCGCTATATGAGCTTGTAGATCTAGATTTTTGAATAGCCAAAGCTAAGTGGTAAAAATGATTGTGACGCTATGTTAACTAATTTCGCTGGGGACCCCCTGGTAACCCCTCCAAGGACCACTGGTGGTCCCCGGACCACTGGTTGAGAACCACTGACTTAAACCCCATATTGGTAACGTCGGATTCCCTATCAGGGCTCTATGTTAGTGTCTTTTCTGTTTTCTGCTATTGTGGGGAAAAGCTTTCGCTGAAAATAGCAGATCGACAAGCTCACATATGCGACGCAACGCCTGGCGTTGTGAGCTTGTAGATCTGCATAATATCACATTAGTAGGCCGAATTTTCTTCCATAAAGTGAAGTACAAATCATGAACGCTCCCATGAATGCAGCTCAGGCATCCTAAACTCATTGCGTTGTCCATCCATACAGACATACTGTATCCCTAGTAGTCTAAAGCATTGGTTCTCAAAGTGGGGTCCGGGGACCCCCAGGGGTCCTTGTGGGGGTACCAGAGGGTCCCCAGCAAAATGTGTTAATATAGCATCACAATAATTTTAGCTTTGGCTATTCAAAAATAGCAGATCTACAAGCTCATAGCACGGCACCGAGTGCCGCACTATGAGCTTGTAGATCTGCTATTTTTGGTTTAGCCAAAGCCAAATACATATCATTTATTTTGGGGGTCCTTGGGCATGAAATAGTTTGAGAACCACTGTTCTAAAGTATAGACATATCCCTATACGGTATCCTAAAGTCATTGCATTGTCCATCCATAGACGTATGTCCCTACGGTGTTTGAGAACTACACAGCCTGTCTGGAGATCGAGGAGCAGCGTGTGGAGCTCAGTCTCTGGGACACATCAGGTGAGGATCATACTCTCTCCTCTACAGTCAAACATGTCCTTTTTTACAACATCACAGTTAAATGAACGAATGCAAGAAGAGTGGGCACTAAGTGGGCACCTCGATGTCAAATTTGCTATTTTGTCCAAAATGTAAAAAAAAATGGTGTTAAGTAATGTAAAGTATACATGATGTGAACATGCACAGTACATTATTATCAGACTTAAATGTATCCTTCTTTTGCCCAAAATGATTGGTTGCACAGGTTTTGTAGCAACTGAAGAAATATTAGACCTTAATTGGCAAGTGTTCAATCATGTTCTAATCATGTATACTTGACATTACTTAAGTTTTCCAAATATTTTATTTTTTAACATTTTTGGATCAAATAGCCAATTTCACATGGAGGTGCCCACTCTTCCTTAGTTCCCACTCTTCCTGTTACCAAATGAACACTAAATATTTAGATGTTGGGGTTAAATGTAGTGTGTGACCAGCACCTCTCTTAACCACATTAACCCATGACATTGTAAGGGAACATTTTCAAAGATTTTCAAAAAATGCAAAAAAAAATAAATTTATTATGCTTAATTTCTTTCCTTTTTCAATGTTTTTTTTAATTAATAGAGAAAATAAATGTATAAGCCCAGCTATTTTGCTATTTTTAAAATAGGGTTTAAGTGGTTGGCCTAAGCAAGCCTATCTGTATCTGTCACTTTATTTCTTAAAAAAAAAAAAAAAAAAAACAATCAAAGCCTCTGTGACGGAAATCTGTGGCTGTGCTCAACCAGGAAAGATCAGAAGGCAGTTTCAGGAACATTGTGACTTTAAAGTGTCAAAGGTAGCCTCTGTGAAACCCATCAGTTTACCCTTCCCAAACTCCAGACAATGCAATCAGCCCCAGAGATGGTAAACAAGTGCAAATGAAGGTCTATCGCCTCTATTGTGTCTTGCCGTCTTGTTATCTTTGCAGAGACTGGCTTTAAGTGTTCCCGGTGTTTCTGTTGATCCAGTTACAGTATTGTTCTGCTGTTTAGCACCTCGGTGAGAGTCTACTGCTCTGGCAAGGCGGCACAGAATCACAACTCAATTCAATTCAAATGGGGGCTTTATTGGCGCGAGAAAACATACGTTTACATGGCCCGAGCAGATGTGAAATTAACCCATTAAAACCGGGAACGCATCTGTGTAACCACTTTAACCATTATTTTATACTTTGGCTATTAAAGAATAGCAGATATACAAGCTCATAGCGTGGCACCGAGTGCCGCGCTATGAGCTTGTAGATCTGCTATTTTTTTTAAATCGTGAAAATGTTTTTTTAACTCAAATCTTGGCTTCTGGGGGGGTCCCTGGAACAACATATTTTGAGATGGGGGTCCTCGGCCAAATACATTTTGGGGGAAGACATTTGTAGAATCCCCAGAAGCAAAGATTTGAGTTAAAAAAATAATAATTATTATTTAAAAATATATACAGTATGTATTCAAAGATTTGCAAAAAAAAAAATCATGATTTAAAAAAAAAAAATGCAGATCTACAAGCTCATTGCGCAATGAGCTTGTATAGCTGCTATTTTTTTAATAGCCAAAGTATAAGCAAATGGTTAAAGTGGTTAAAATCTAAAATGACAGCTGTTTTCCCAGTCTTAATGGGTTAAAAGGGAATACAGAAATGTGCAAGCAGAGCTGTGTCACGCTCACACATTGCAACTTAGAAAAACTAGCTTAGGAAACCATGAGAATTGTGCCTTTACTGTTAGAAATAGTTGTATATGTAAGCAAGGATAAGTTGGCATAAAGCTTTTGACGCAAATAGCAGCAGTATTTCAAGATTTTTGCAGTCACTAGTTGGTATACAATGGTTGAGACAAATAGCAGCAATTGTCTTTAACCCATGCATTTTAGATTTCTCTGGCTCTTCAAAAATAGCAGATATACAAGCTCATAGCGCGGCACCGAGTGCCTCGCTACGAGCTTGTAGATCTGCTATTTTTGAGAAATCGTGAAAATGGGTGCAAATCTATGAATAATATATATATGTTTTTTTAAAACTAACATTTGTAACTCAAATCTTTGCTTCTGGGGGTCCCTGGAACAAAATATTGTTCCAGGGACCCCCCAGAAGCAAAGATTTGAGTTAAAAATGTTATATATTAAAATAATATATATATTCAAAGATTTGCACAAATGTTCGTGATTTTTCAAAAATAGCAGATCTACAAGCTCATAGCGCGGCACCGAGTGCTGCGCTATAAGCTTGTATATCTGCTATTTTTGAATAGCAGAAGTATAAAATAATGGTTATAGCTAAAATCTAAAATGACACACCGATGCGTTCACGGATTGAATGGGTTAAATATTTCAGTAAAAAAAAAAAAACGCTCGGTGAATTACACAGTCTTCTGTTCTCAAAGTTGTCTTTGTAACGATTTGATTATTCGCTGCGCCACAGGCCAGGTGGTGGATCATGTCTCGACCTCTTTTATCTACACTGTTTTACACCAGACCTAACGCTGTGTAGCCTGTACATTAATTCAGCCGTGAGATGGACTGCTTTACATTAATAATTCATAAGCACCACCACCACCCGTTTTTTTAAAATTCCACACAGCTCCCAAACCCCAGCATTCATTTGGAATGCAGCAGTGCTTCTATGCTGTTAGTGTAGCCTATTCCAAAGACACTGTGAGGTTGTGTCTATTGTAACCACATGTCAACGAACCCTATAGCGTCCCTATTCGGATCATGTCCTAATGCAGTGGTTCTCACCCTTTTCAGGCCGCGACCCCCCCAAAATAACCATATTTGAACTGGGGACCCCCCACCCTGATAAACACTTGGAATTGTAGGAGTTGGGGCATTCGAATTTAGTTTGACTCGGTTCCACAGATAAATATTGTGAAAATAGCAGATCTACAAGCTCACAACGCCTTGCAATGCGAGGTGTTGTGAGCTTGTAGATTGACTATTTTCCAAAAAAATGCTTCTTTCTTATATATTATTTGACAATTTGGCCAATGTTTGACCAGTTTTTATAGTGTAGTTTGTTGATTACGTTTGATGCAGCAACGGTCTTATTTATTTTCTTTCTTCCCTTTTTTTGGTTAAAAAGGTCTTAACCTATGTCACCAAACGTATCATATATGATACACACATTACACAGATTTTTTAATAAATCAGTGTAATCAATACTTGGACCAAGAACCTGTTGTATCATATCTGACACATCCCCACTTCCCCCTGGACCATACCATTTGCACTGCAGGTAGTTACAGAGCCTCAGGTGGTCTGACCCAAAATGGCTGCCATCAACTAAACAGGAGAGGTTGATGCACTACTAACAAACAATTATTTTTTAAGCAGTTCGGGTACGTTTTCCTAGTATATCTTTACTAATATTTTGAAATAAGTGTTGGATAACTTGAATGCACTTAAGAGCTCTCAAAATTTAGCATTTGAGTTTGTTTTTTATGATGTCAAAAGTGTTTGTATCATATTTGATACTACAGGTCTATAGTCCTTTACGATTTGTATCATATTTGATACTACAGGTCTAAAAGATTTTTTTTTTGTAATGTTAAAACCGACTTGATTTATTTTTTTGTTTCAAAATTTTATCCCACGATTTTGTAACCCTATTTTTTACACCCAGTGCCAATCTCTATGTAATCCTGGGCACTACACTCCCTCTGCCAACCTAGGGAGGCCAGGGCCGAGCTCATGCCTCCTTCAATGCATGAGAGCCAACTGACCTTCTTATCACCTGACAGGGGAGAGTTTCCCTGGTTGGACGTAGCGCGTGGAAGGAACACGTTATTCCAACCAGTTCCTTTCCCCTCCATCAGGCGCCCCGGCTGGCCAGGGGGAGGCAGTAAAACCGACTTGAAATACCCCTTTTAATACCCCTTGTATCAAATATGATACAACAAATAAATGATACAAAGGAATGTTAAAAAAAATAAAACAAAATCAAAAATGTTTTAGGACCCAATAAAGTGTCCCTTTTCAAAATTTTGGAATTTTCTGACCTTTCCTTCATAGTTCAGGTTCTAGAGGGTTAAAAGTCCTTAGATTGTCACTTCGATGTTATATGGGGACCCCCAAAAAAATCATGTGGGGACCCCCCCTGGGGGTCCCGACCCACAGGTTGAGAACCACTGTCATAATGGACGGACATCCGACGGTGATAGGCGAACATAATGCGAAAATAGCCGATTTATAAGCTCACAATGTCTGACGCGTTGTGTGATCATGTTTTCCGGCAAAGAGATTTGGTGTTTAGGGAAATAAGGATGGGACCTAAGTATAGACTCCTGGGGAACCCTGGTCAATGAAGTATAGGGTTTAAGGGGTTAAGAAGTCCACGTGCTATAGTTTCCAGAATAGCTTTTTGCTTCATGCTCAGGTATATACAATGTGTTTGAAAATGTTATCTAGTGTGTGTAGACTTTACACTTCACTAAATTCCTGTGGGAAACAAAACCCAATCATAACATCTTCAGATAGTCCTTTATTTCCATAACAATAAAAACAATGAGCAAAGTTCCTTCTGATAAGAATTAGCTTCCTCCTGGCACCCTTTAAACTAATTAACCCTAATTAGACCTAATTAATTAACATACATTACACATACATCTATAACTGCCTATCAGGGAAACATTGATAGGAAACAACTTGCACTTTATTGAAGCAATCTGAGTCTAGCAGAAAAAAACAACTATTTTAAAACTATAATTATTAATAATCCTATAGCTAGTTTCTATCATCAAAACATTTGTAATGTTTTGAATTGGCTGATATGACATTGTGTTGTGAGTAGTAAGGAGACATATACAATTCCGGAGTTAATATAGCATCAAAATGTCAAAAGTAATTTTGACCACTTTAACCCTATTTTATGCTTCAGCTATTCAAAAACATGCGTTGCACGATATTGCAATGTTGGCCGATATCCGATAATATGCAGGGTCAAATCGGCCGATACCGATACCAATCTATTACATTATTATATATTATTAATATTGAGCTCATTGCAGAGCTCTTTCTTTTTTTTTCATTTTCAAGGCCATTAACGGTCACATTATTATCGCGTCAATATCGGTAAAATATCCGTCAATATTGGTCAATATCGGGGAGAAAATATCGGTCAATATCGGTGAAAAACAGAATTATTTTGACATCGGTTCGATACCGATATTGCATTTTTAATGAAATATCGTACGATATCAATATGCTACCGGTGATATGGTACTTCACTAGTTGGGAGCTTGTTGTAGATCGGCTGATTTTGAACAATTTGTGGAAAATTGTAAGAAATTAAATCATTTTGAATAATTCTTTTCTCAAATTTTCTCTTTTGAGGATCATCCCTGTCACAAAACATTTTCAAATGGTGGTCCGTGGCCAAATACATAATTTGGGGGTCTTTGACCTTGACATGAACATGTTTGAGAACCACTGACCACTAAACAATCAATTACTAAAAGAAAAAAAACAAAACAAGTCGGATGGCTTTCATAACAGCCAAGGCATTCTGGGTAGAGGAAGCCGGACCCTGCCAGTTGGCCAGAGGACGGCTTGTTGCACAGGGACGAGGGTTGCCTCGCACACAGGGGGTGGAAGTGTGTGTGTGTGTGTGTATGTGGTGTGTGTGCGTGTGTGTGTGTGTGTGTGTGTGTGTGTGTGTGTGTGTGTGTGTGTGTGTGTGTGTGTGTGTGTGCGTGTGCGTGTGTGTGTGTGCGCGTGTGCGTGTGCGCGTGTGCGTGTGCGTGTGTGTGTGTGTGTGTTATTTTCGGCGACTGCAAACAGAAGGCACAGCGGAGGGATACCGAGCAAGGAAGACATGCATGACCTGCCCACCGCCTCAAACTGTGCACTGACTAAAAAAGAAAATAGCCATTATTATGTAAAAGAAACTGCTACCACAATTGTCTAGCACAGTGGCTCTCAAACTTGTTTTATGTCAAGGACCCCCAAAATTATGGGGTTTTTTTTGGCTGCGGACACCCTCTCTAAAAAAAAAATTTGTGCCAGGATTTTTCAAAAATAACAGATCTACAAGCTCATAGCGCGGCGCTCGATGCCGCCCTATGAGCTTGTAGACCAAGTATAGACCCCCTTGGGACCCCAGTCAATTAATTGGCTAGCATTCAGTACTAGCGTTGATACTTGCTGCTGGGCAGTCAGTCATCCCCCCCCCAGAGAAAATAATGACATAAGATGCAATTAAACTCTCACCACACATACATTACAAAATACCTTTCACTCTCCACATTTATGTTGATTCTCGCGTTTGTCATAATTTCAGACATAGACAGAGTATTTTTGCCATTTGTCTATGTCGGGTAGAAACCTCATAATGTCCAAAACTGTTACTTTTCAGGATTCAAGTTCAAAAATAGCTTGAAACGCGTCGCTTCGCACTGCGTTTAATTGCAGATACTTTTGTGTGACGCTGATCAAGTAGGGCGCTAATTTACCCCAAAACATTAAAATATGGAGGTTTTCTGCCCCGACAGCATGGCATTGATGGTTAATTCTTCTTGTGCCCTTTTCCCTGGGATGGTTTGGTCCAGACAGTTCAGTCTGGGATGGTTTGGTCCAGACAGTTCAGTTCAGTGGGTTCATGTGGTCTGTGTGGCACGTTGCGTAATACAGAGAGATGCCGCAGCCTCATTTAAATTCTGTAGTACAACGGTGTCACTTGTTCACTTCTGTTTTTGGCAAGCGATACCGTCGCACGATGCGGAAATTAAATTAAATGATGATGAAACCAATAGGCACGATTTTGTAGTTTTGTTTTCAGTACAGGTTAAAAACTACAGAAGGGTCAAAACGTGGCAGGCTGTCCTTATTTTACTCTGCGATGTAAGCAACGCAGCTGCAGCTAATACAATTAATTATGGCCGTGTTCGATTTAGGTGTGCCAATCGTTTCTCGTACCAATATCTGTTAACATCTTTTAAAAAGTGGTTTTCAAAGTGGTTTTCATGCCCCTTTAAGGAACTGTAACAATTTGGCGTTCGTGGAATCATTGCTGGTACTCCTACTTCTTGCCATAATTGACGATTGATGATTGTCATTATGTCCTCCACTGTAATGACCAAATATGGACATCCATGACATCCTATGACATATGACTTCCTCCCATCACGGGGAGCATAGTATAAAAGGAGCGTGGGATATCTTTCACAGATCACATGAGCAATCGTTAAGGGTGAGTATTGCTAACAGTTGTGAGCTGAAACCCCCGACTTATCGCCGCAACCCATTGATGTAAGTCCATTCCATCATACAGTGAGTGGGTAGGTGTGGCAATGCTGCGCTGGACAGTTCATCGGAAAGGAGGGCGGAAGACGCACCGTGTTGCTGTTGCAGTGGAGCACAAGGTGTACTCATTTGGAGGCTGCTCCAACATGGCCAACAAGGAGCAGATGGAAGTGAATGTCTTAAACACGGCGTCTTTGGACTGGATGAAGTTAACCCCTGCAGTGACATCTGGAAGAGGAGAACTTCCCCCTGAGGTTCCCTCCAGGCGTGTGGACCACACCGCCGTGCTGGTAGAATATGTCATCTACGTCTGGGGAGGGTATCCTTACTGCAACAGGCTTTATGCATTTGATGTGGACGCCCACAGATGGTTTAAGACCAAGGTTTCTGGGGCCGTTCCAGAGGGGAGGACGCGACCACTCGGCCTGTGTCCAGGGGAAGGCTGTGTACATCTATGGAGGCCAAAGCCAGCAGACTATCACTAATGACATCTACAAGCTGGACACCACCACAATGGTCTGGTCTTCAATTAACCCATTGAGACCTGGAACTGTCTCATTTTTAGATTTGAGCTAAAAAGCATTATTTTACACTTTGGGCTATTCAAAAATAGCAGATATACAAGCTCATAGCGCGGCACCGAGTGCCGCGCTACGAGCTTGTAGATCTGCTATTTTTTAAAATTCGTGAAAATCTTTGAAAATATATATTTTTAAAGCGAACATTTTTAACTCAAATCTTTGCTTCTGGGGGGTCCCTGGAACAAAATATTTTGATGGGGGTCCGCGGCCAAATACATATCATTTTGGGGGTCCTTGACATGAAAAGGTTTGAGAACCACTGATATAGAAACATACATTTTTCAGAAAACTGTTGAGATTTAGGAGACATGTAGAATCGGCTTCAGGTCTCAATGGGTTAACGCCAGGGGCACTCCACCACCTGCTTCACAAGGTCACTCTGCCAACGTCATCGGGACAAAGATGTTTGTATTCGAGGGCTGGGAAGGACACGACTATCACGACTTACAATCAAATATCAGTGCGTTTGACACAGAGACCAACTGCTGGCTGAACACGTCTTCTGTACAGCTTCATGCAGGAGAATGGTGTCATTCACCCTTTACCTACAATGGAGAGCTGTACACATTTGATGGCTGGTACAATACCTTCCATGATCTGTGGAAATTCAACCCAGAGACCTTCTCCTGGAAGAAGGTTGAGCCCAAGGGGAAACGCCGGGGCTTGTATGGGAGGGCTGGTATGTGCTGTTGCATGGTGGGGGATCGTATCATCCTCTTTGGAGGATACAAAGACAGATCCACACACTCTGATGACCTGTTCGTCTTAGACTTGAGTCCTAGTCTCAAGACGCTATGCAAGCTAGCAGTCACTCAGTACGGACTGGAGCAGTCTGGAGAACTCCCACACAACCTCAGGTTGGAACTGGTAGCCATGACAACCAACAACAACAGAAAAAGTTCCAGACAAGAGAACAAAAGGTCCGTGGACTAATGCATGTCAAACTGGGGGTCCTTGAAATTAAAACGTGTGACAACCACTGCAATGAGTTGCGGGTATGTGTTTGCAACGCTATTCACTATCCTCACTCCTACAAGGTTATGTAAAGAAGGAAAGGACATCTATATTAGAAGGTTATTAACGAAAACGAACGAAATAACGAAAACTAAAATTAAAAAAATGATTGTTAACTGAAAGACTTAGAGGCTTATTTTGATTAACTTTTTAATCTTTACTAGTGTTGATGCCCATTCAGAACGTATATCAGTTCAGTTATGCAACCCGTTGCATACCCGCTGTACGTGTTACCAAAGTACTTAGCGGAGTACCCATTCATTATCACAGTACTTGGAGGCCAGTCTATGATGTCAGTACTATGATACAGGGATCTCTATATATGGAGATTTGTGGATTTATAGATATTTTTGGAGAACCGCTGATCTGTGACTGGACAACAATTCACAAAATGGCCAATCACATTTGGGTAGCAGGAGCATTCTCATTGGATTGACCTGTATTCGTTCAAAGAACCACTAAAGCGGTCACATGTGTGCTGTATATCATTGGTTCTCAAAGTGGGGTCCGGGGACCCCCAGGGGTCCTTGGGGGAGTTCCAGGGGGTCCCCAGCTAAATGATGGTTAGTTAGGACCCAAATCGACTTGTATGGGTCTGTAACTCTGAGAGTGTACAAATGGAACCAAATGGACCCTAACGGGTCCACTTGGTTCCATTTGTACACTCTCAGAGTTAAATGAACATTGATTTTACAATATAAATTGCGGTCCCAGAGATAGAAATACCATTAAATGGGGGTCCGTAGCCTAATGCATGTCAAACTGGGGGTCCTTGAAATTAAATGGTTGAGAATCACTGCTAGAGCCGTAAAAATCTTCTCTAATGGGGGTCCCTGCCCTGGCATATGTTTTCAAATGGGGGTCTGCGGGCTAATAAGTGTTAATTTGGGGTCCTTAACATGAAAAAGTTTGAGAACCGCTGCTGTATGTGTGTACTGTGCACACAGAGGTTGTGTAATCCGAGCGTTGTCTGTTTCCTGAGCGTTGCGGCACCATGGATGACTCTGTGTCAGTGTCTGGTTGTTAAGAGTTGTTCTAATACCAGTATCGTCGTAATAGCTGCCGATATACTGCCTAAAATGCTGGCATCGGCAAGTATGTCAGTCTAGACCCGAGGGCCCCTGGACCCCACTTTGAGAACCACTGTCCTAGATTGTTTTTAAATTACACACTGGTATCGGATCGGAAGGAAAAAGTGGTATCGGTACATCTCTACTGGTTGTCCTCTAGAATTGATGGATGACAGCTCAAAGGATGGATTCTGAATGTCAGTTTCCCATTGTAAAATGTAATATCCAGGCTGAGTATAGGAAGGCTTTATGAGCAGGGCTGGGCGATATATATACAGTATCAAGATTATATCAATGTTTGTGATATGAGACCTATCCAGGTTCTGTGCCTATATAGCCTATACTCTGTACTTAAAGGGATAGTTCACCCAAAGCATTACTTTATTTCCATCGATTAGTCACCCTGCATGGAGACTTCAATTCATGGATATCTTTTTGTTTTTGTCGCATTCCTAAGCCAATAATTTGATGATCAACGGACCGGTAGGCAGCGGTTCCGGTAGGAGACACAAAGGAGACTCTTTGTTGTGTCTCCTACCGGAACCGCTGCCGTTCATCAAATCTTTTGAAAGAACATTTTTAACTCAAATCTTTGCTTCTGGAGGTCCCTGGGACAAAACATTTTACAAATGTTTGCTTTAAAAAATTCATTCGAAGATTTGCACACATTTTCACGATTTTTCGCTACGAGCTTGTAGATCTGCTATTTTTGAATAGCCAAAGACATCTAAAATGACAGAGATGCATCCCAGAGATGCGATTGAATGGGTTAAAAATAAGCGAAATGGGTTGACTATTCGATCTAGAAAAAAAAGTCATTTTGGGGGTGAACTATCCCTTTAATTATCATATCAGGTACAGTATAGACCGGTGATCTGATAGCTTGGCTGATGTCCAAATATTTGACCTGCTTATTATATCCGTGTTCTTTTTAGGAAGCTCAAAGCCCCTGGTGCATAGCTGGCTCCCAGTCAGAGTAGGAAATGAGCCACTTGACTTGAATTCTTTAGAAGCTAATAATGACGTGCCCAAAAATAGACATGCCATTATCGAGCATGCCAGTGGTTAAATGGGTGTGTGTGTGTGTGTGTGTGTGTGTGTGTGTGTGTGTGTGTGTGCGTGTGTGCGTGTGTGCGTGTGCGCGTGTGCGCGTGTGATGATTAGGAAGCAGGAGAAAACACAATAGAGAACGGACGGACATCCTCTCACACTCTCGTTTTAGCACAGGATACTTCCTGTGAGTTAAGAGGGTCACACATAGTTGTGTGATTTATTAAAATGCTTCCTTCACAGAAGTATGAATGCTCTGCTCTCAATAGAGACAGCAGTCACACGTACACTACGGTCAGAGCAATGATATTAATCATGTATGTTATAGCAGTGGTTCTCAAACTTTTTCATGTCAAGGACCCCCAAAAATGATATGTATATGGCTGCCGACCTCCATTCTCAAAAATATTTTGTGCCAGGGATTTTTCGTGGGACCGCGCTATGAGCCGCGCTATGAGCTTGTAGATCTGCTATTTTTGAATAGCCAAAGTATAAAAATATGGTTAAAATGATTGTGACGCTATATTAATACATTTCTCAAGAAGAATTCACCCGGAACCCCCTCAAGGGACCCCTGGGGGTCCCCGGACCCCACTTTGAGAACCAATGTCTTTAAAGCATAAGTATATCGTCTCTGTTGGGTGGAAACCTCATGTGTCCAAAACTGTTACTTTTCAGGATTTAGATTCGAAAGTAGCAGATCCACGAGGATCTGTAGATCTGCTACTTTTGAGGCTTTTTGAGTGTGACGCTGTAGTATGATCAAGTAGGGCGTTAATTTACCCCCCAAAAAAACACAAAAAGGTTAGAATATGGAGAGAAGAGCTTTCTGCCCGACAGATATGAATAAGATACAGACTGGTAATTTGCGCGTAACTCTTTTGCAGCTGCTTTCTCTTGTTATTAACCCATTAAATAACTGTCATTTTTAGATTTGAGCTAAAAAGCATTATTTTACACTTTGGGCTATTCAAAAATAGCAGATCTACAAGCTCATAGCGCGGCACCGAGTGCCGCGCTATGAGCTTGTAGATCTGCTATTTTTGAAAAATCGTGAAAATGTGTGCAAATCTTTGAATATATATATTTTTAAAGCGAACATTTTAACTCAGATCGTTGCTTCTGGGGGGTCCCTGGAACAAAATATTTTGATGGGGGTCCGCGGCCAAATACATATCATTTTTGGGGTCCTTGACATGAAAAAGATTGAGCACCGCTGATATAGAAACATAAGCTTTTCAGAAAACTGTTGGGATTTAGGAGACATGTAGAATCGGCTTCAGGTTTCAATGGGTTAATGAGCAACTTTGCTACAACGTGTGTCTCAACGGCCTAAAATAGGCGGATGAGCTTGTAGATTGGCTATTTTCGGCGAGTGACAGCATCGTGCAACAGTATAAATCAGGCTTTTAGTGACCCACCTGCTAACTGTGCTATCTGTGTCTATATCTACCCCAATCTGTGTCTATATCTACCCCAATCTGTGTCTATATCTACCCCAATCTGTGTCTATATCTACCCCAATCTGTGTCTAAATCTACCCCAGTCCCTTCACACAATGGTAGCAATATTGTGCTTTTAACCCATTAAGACCGGGAAAGGCTCTGTATCATTTTAAGATTTCTTTGGGTTATTCAAAAATAGCAGATATACAAGCTCATTGTATATCTGTGAGCACTCTGTGCCGCGCTATGAGCTTGTAGATCTGCTTTTTTTTATTTTTAAATCTTGAACATTTTGCGCAAATTTTTGAATATATATATATTTTGTAACGGGAACATTTGTAACTCAAATCTTCGCTTCATGGGGGTCCCTGGAACTAAATATTTTGAGATGGGGGTCCGTGGCCAAATACATATCATTTTGGGGGTCCTTGACATGAAAAAGTTTGAGCACCACTGATACTGTAGCAACATACGTTTTTCAGAAAACTGTTGGGATTGAGAACACATACGTACACACTTTTCACAATTTTTTGAATTGCCCAAAGAAATTTAAAAAATGACACGTTCACGGTTTTAATGGGTTAATAATCTGGTAGCATGAGTAATATTGTCAACTGAGTCAACTCACACTGTAACTGTAACCACATGTACTTTGTTGATGTGGTTCCCTATAGGGGTCTGTACTTGGTCCCCTCCTTTTCCCCCCTCTAGTCTACACTAAATCCCTTCGAAAACAGCCTCATCTCGAATACACACAGAAAGATAAAGGTGCCAACTGGAACAAAAAATGGTTCTTCAGAGTGATGCCATACAAGAACTATTTTTGGTTCCTTTCGGACCATTTATTTAAATGGTTATATAAAGAACCCAAACACCTTAAACCGTATGAACTTCATCAACCGGCTGAAATGTGTTTGTCGAAAATAGCAGATCTACAAGCTCACAACGCAGCTTGTAGATCTGCTATTTTCGTCTGCCTATCAAGACATGGTTTAAGAGTTCAACGGTTCCTCAAAGAACTTTGACAAAAAAAAGGTTCTATAGAACTAGATGAGAAACATGAACCATTCACTAGATCAAATGGTTCTTTAGTAGTTGTTGGTTCTCTGTGGAACCATATAGCCTTTTAAAGTACCATTTAAGAACCATTATTTTTATGTGTGTAGCCGAACTTGCAGTTCATATTGTTCTCCGATTTCAGGCTATACAAGATGCAAAATCAGCCTAAAATCTTGTTTAGGATGTGTTTTGTTTCACTCCAAAGTGTGTGTGGAGTAATAATGATAATAAAGCCAAAATAACTAACAGTATAGATGTTAAAACAGTCTCCCGTAACACAGAGATCTGTCTCTTTTATCTCCCCTCTCGTCGAGTGAGATTTCTCGACTCAAACAGAAGATGTGTTAGTTATCACGTGCTGTGACTCTGTGCGTCGATTTACATTAACTGTGTCATTTTAGATTTGAGCTATAAGCATTATTTTATTCTTTGGCTACTCAAAAATAGCAGATCTACAAGCTCATAGCGCGGCACCGAGTGCCGCGCTATGAGCTGGTAGATCTGCTATTTTTGAAAAATCTTGAACATTTTGTGCAAATCTTTGAACACATATATATTTTTGAAACAACATTTTTAACTCAAATCTTTGCTTCCGGGGGTCCCTGGAACAAAATATTTCACGAATGTTCGCTATGAACTTGTATATCTGCTATTTTTTTATGGCCAAAGACCTCTAAAATGACAGCGATGCGTTCCCGGTATTTCACCAAGTTCTCCCTGAGAACTTGGTGAAATGACGTTCTCTCTTATCAGTTGTGTGCAGTTGTGTCGGTGCTTGAACCGTGTGCACGTGTGAGCAGAATGCTTGATGGGTTCATGCTGCCTACCGTGGTGGCTGCCATGGTTACCGGTTTGGGCGGTGGGGAGGAGGAGGAGGGGCTGGCCAGCCAGAGAAAGCCTGTTATGCACATGTTTTGGCAACTTCAAAGCGACTACTTGATGCTGTTATGGTGTTTGGACCTACTGTATAGTTCCCTTCCACATGGATAACATGCTTGTTCTATATTAATCACGTTAACCTTGGCATTCCTATTGTAGGCAAACATGTTGTTTATCTACCAGCTCAGAATGCATCACATCGTGACACGCTGTGAGCTTGTAAATCGCCTATCTCTGCTGGGTAGCTGTTTGGCCAAGTATATCGTCTCTGTCGGGTGGGAAACCTCATATCTCCAAAACTGTTGCTTTTCAGGATTCAAATTCAAAATTTGCTTTTGTGTGACACTGTGTATCACATAGGGCGAGAAAAAAAAACACGAAAAGCTAGCAAATGGAGATTCTTCATCACGGTTAAGTAATGCTTTCACGGTTTTTTTTTTTTATTTAAAAAATTTTATCCCGCGATTTTTGTAACCCATTTTTTTTTCACCCGGTGCCAATTTCCTAAGTGATCCTGGGCACTACACCAGCCCTACACCAGTATTACACCTGTCACCCCACAGTAGGGAGGCCAGGGCCGAGCTCATGCTTCCTTCAGGCATGAGAGCCAACTGACCTTCTTGTCACCTGACAGGGGGGAGTTTCCCTGGTTGGACGTAGCGCGTGGAAGGAACACGTTATTCCAACCAGTTCCCTTCCCCTCCATCAGGCGCCCCGGATGTCATGGGGAAGGCGGTATAGTGACCAGGATTACTACATGTTTTTGTGAGGGTATTAACTACCCTAGGAGACACGGGGAGAACATGCAAACTCCACACAGAGTAGGCCCTTTCGCCAACCCCACCTAGGGTATGGGCGCTGATGACGCGGAGGAGAAGACACGCCCCCAGTGCCCACAGCGTCCCCGGCGGGAATCGAACCCAGGACCTTCTAGCTGTGAGGCGACAGCGCTACCGACTGTGCCACCGTGCCCCCTATGCTTTCACGGTTTTAATGGGTTTAGTCATAACCCATTAAAACCGGGAAAGCATCTGTGTCATTTTAGATTCTTGTGATGGCTATTCAAAAATAACTTTTATGTTTTTGAAATTTTCGAAATTGCGAGAACTACTGATTTCGAAGGCATTCGTAGAATTGGCTGTGACGTTGCTAAGCTTTTCGCTCTGTGTGTCTTTGTGTGCAGGTTCTCCCTACTACGACAACGTCAGGCCGCTGTGCTACAGCGACTCGGACGCAGTGCTGCTGTGCTTTGACATCAGCCGTCCTGACACCGTGGACACGGCACTGAAGAAGGTATGGAAACAAACCACCACGTCAAAACCGTGTCTCCACTTGACAACTTCACTTTCTCCACCGGTTGTAGACGGTGCCTTAGTAGCTTTGTTCTATATTCTACTAGCCTCCAAAAATGATTCCCCTAGTTTAAAATGTGTTTGGTATAATCGTTTAGTTTCTTTTGGTATAATAATCATTTGGTATGTCCATCTTTTATTAACTAATTACTAACTAATTGATTCGCATTATGTGGGGAACAAAAACAATGCGACGCCAACCGCAACATGGCTCAGTTTTAGAATGAACACCAGGCTTTCCTCCTTGGTGGATAGCCTGGTGATGCGAGGTTACTATTCTACAGTCATTCGGTCCCCATCATTGTCTTCTTTATTATTTTCCAACCAGCGTAGCTGCATTGGGGTTATGGTCATGCCCGAGTCATGGTGACGACGTGGTCCGCCCGCCGGCCTTCCTTAAGCCAATTTTAATATAGGATATATTATTGTTATTCCATGCATCTACCTTCAGGTAGTGGTGGAATGTAAATAAGAACATTTAATCCAGTACTGTATTTAAATGATAGGTTAAGCTAAATCAGCCTCACCTTAACCAGCTGCAATATTACAGTGATGAAAACATTTATGCATTACTAATTCGTTCATTCGTTCATTCTGCATAATGAGTTTGGTACTACCTAAGTATAATTTGATGCCAATACTCTGTGTGTCCAAGAGTGTGTGTTCCTTGTTGTATGTAATTGTATGATTTTCTATGGAGTCTGCAATAAAGACATTCATTCATTCATTCCCTTACAGTGGAAGGCTGAGATCCTGGATTTTTGCCCAAACACGAGGATCCTGCTTATCGGCTGCAAGACAGACCTTCGCACAGACGTATGCACGGTCATGGAGCTGTCTCATCACAAGCACACGCCCGTCTCCCACGAACAGGTTTGTCTCATGAATGATTACTCTTCCTTTCTCTGTCTTATCTCTGTTGGCCCTTCCACTTTCTTGTATGAATAAATCTTATCTACCAGTAAGTCAGTCAGTTTATTGGATAATAATGGATTCATCAAGAAAAGATCATTTCTTGTAATAATGATATAATATATTATATAATATGTAATATATATAATATGTAATAATTATATTATTTCTAATTTCTTGCACATTTCTGACAGGTGCTCTTTTATGGTGGTTTTGAATGAGGGTAGGGAGTCACAGTTTGTGATGGCTGGTGGTAGGGCATTCCACGTTTTGGTGGCATGATAGTTGAATGAATTCATCCCCGTGTTTGTGCCAAATCTGGGGGGGAATGAGATCAGTGGAGCTCCCTCTGGTGTTGTGCCCGTGGGCGTTTCTCACTCTTTTGAAGTAGTTAGACACAGTGGTGGAACAAGTACTCGGATATTTTACTTAAGTAAAAGTAGCAGTACCACAATATAAAAGTACTCTGCTACAAGTAAAAGGCCTGTGTTCAAAATGTTACTTGAGTAAAAGTACAAAAGTATTGGCTTCAAAATATACTTAAAGTACCAAAAGTAAAAGTACTAAAATGCTTGAAAATAGCAGGTGTACAAGCTCACAACGTGTCGCGATGCGACGTAGATCGTCTATTTTCTAAAAGCCTATTTATGAAATAGGGCTAAAGTGGTCAATGTATGTTTTATAATGTAATAGTTTATATCTGCAAAGTAACCAGAAAATAAAGTTTTCAAATAATTCTAGTCGAGTAAAAGTACAATATTTGCCTCTGAGATGTAGTGGAGTAGAAGTAAAAGTATTGAAAATTGGAAATATAAAGTAAAAATACATCAAAATTGTATTTAAGTACACTACTTGAGTAAATGCACTTAGTTACTTCACACCACTGGTTAGACAGGTACATGGGCACTGGTCCCTTGAGTATCTTGAAAACCAGGCCAACTGCAAAGTTGCTGCTGTACTCTGTCCTCTACCCTGAGCCATCCCACCCTATATAATGAGCCTCATCCGTTACCGTATATATAAATACTCTCCTCTCCTCGTTTGCAGGGCTCGTCCTTGGCCAAACAGCTGGGAGCGGAGGTCTACCTGGAGTGCTCGGCCTTCACGTCGGAGAAGAGCGTCCACGGCGCGTTCCGCACCGCCGCCCTGGCCTGCATGAACAAGCTGCAGCCGCCCGCCAAGCCCAGCCCCGTGCGCCGTCTCTCCAAGAGGCTCCTCCACCTGCCCAGCAAGGCCGAGCTGCTCTCCTGCACCTTCAGCAAGGACAAGGCCAAAGGATGCACCATCATGTAGGACGGAGCCCTTTCACATGGACGTGGTGTATAGACCTCTGCACGGGACCCCCCGTGGACTTTGACTTGGTTCCTGCAGTGGGAAAAGGGGGGCTTGGCAGGGGAAGTAATTGGGAGGCATAATCTGCAATTCTTTTTTTTAGTCCCTTTTTTCTTTTCTTTGTTATAATGGTGGAGAAGACAGGAAATGAAGGACAGAAAAGGGGGGAAGGACGATAATGCACCACAGGTCTCCAGCTGGAATCGAAATCGGGGGATGTTGCAATTATGTAGTCGACGCAGCCCCCTGTAATTAAAAGAATCGTGTTGACTTCTCTCTCTCCTCCCCAGCCTGACTGAAATGCATCTTTATGGAAGCCCACTGCTATCTATTCATGACTTACTTACTACTGATGAGATGCTGGTGTCGTTGTTCATCGCTGGTCATCAGTTCAGCTTGTGCTGCAGACTTCATTTTGATTCAGAAAAAACGTTAAATATTACAACTCGATAAATGGAATTCTGTGTTTAGAATAATCCCTTATGGGGGCGCAGTCGGTAGTGCTGTCGCCTCACAGCTAGAAAAGTCCTGAGTTCGATTCCCACCGGGGACGCTGTGGGCGCTGGGGGGCGTGTTCTCTCCTCCGCGTCATCAGTGCCCATACCCTAGTAGGTGGGGTTGGAGAAAGGGCCTTTCTGTGTGGAGTTTGCATGTTCTCCCCGTGTCCCCTAGGGTAGGTACCCTCACAAAAAAACATGCAGTAATCATGGTCGATTTTTTGTGTTCGATTTCTTTCTTACTTTTTGAAAATGTTTTGAAATAATAAAAATGGGCCCTCGACCCTCAAATGGGTCCCGACCCACTGTTTGGGAAACAGCTTCTGTAATGGTTGAATGATCACCACGTCGTTGACCCTTCACAGTATTTCTCTTAGGATATTAAATGTGTCAGCGCTGACCGGAGGAGACATGGGGCGCGGGGGAGGTTTGGCAAAACATGGTGCTCTTTAGCGAAGGCAGTAAGAGCACAAACACATCTGAAGGTAGCGGGGGGGGGGGGGCAAAACGTGATTCAACACTCACATGGACCGCAGACTGGGACAATAGACATCCAGGGCCATACACAGTCAAATCCTCAGTGTTAATTTAACCCATTGAGACCTGAAGCCGATTCTACAAATGCCCTCTAAATCCCAACAGTTTTCTGAAAAATGTTTGTTTCTATATCAGTGGTTCTCAAACGTTTTCATGTCAAGGACCCCTAAAATGATATGTATTTGGCCGCCGACCCCCATCTCAAAATATGTTGTTCCAGGGACCCCCCCAGAAGCAAAGAATAGAGTTAAAAAATGTTCGCTTTAAAACAATATATATTCAAAGATTTGCACAAATGTTCATGATTTTTCAAAAATAGCAGATCTACAAGCTCATAGCGCGGCACTCGGTGCAGCGCTATGAGCTTGTAGATCTGCTATTTTTGAATAGCCAAAGTGTAAAATAATGCTTTTTAGCTAAAAATCTAAAAATGACACAGATGCGTCCCAGGTCTTATGGGTTAACTCAGAGAGTGCAAAGTACAAATGTAACCAAATGGACCCTCACGGATCCATTTGTAGCTCTCTGAGTTACCACAGTTAGTAACTCTCTGAGTTACAAACTGTGGGTTAAAGAATGTAGAAACCCTGGTTTCAACCATGCCTGTTAGCTCATTCTTATTCACCTCAGGCGTTAAAGCAGCACTACGTTACTTTCCTCTTGTACCCTGGATTTGAACCCGGTTTCCTGCGCAAGAGAAATATTTTGTTTTACCATTGAGCTAATAGAGCCAGCCTGCTTGCTCAGGGGATAACTTGAATCTTGACCATCAGGTCAAAATTTGTGTTGTGTGTCTAGGTGAGACATGACCTTTGACACGATCTAAATGTCTCAATAGAAGAGCGGGCAGACTAAATACAACCACCCCCATTGTATAAGTTATATTGTATTAACATACTCTACCATACAGATTGGACAAAATTACATTTTATTCATACAAAAAAAGTTGCATAGTGCTGCTTTGAGTTGAGCTGTCTCTCAATCTTTTAGATTGTGTGTTATCGTCTTTCTTTTAACTTATTATTTTGCTGTAACGGCTGCTTCATGGATACCAGTGTCTGCACTAGAAACTCAAAATCTTGTTTAAAAGATATGAAAAAAAAATGTGCTTTTTCTTTTATTCTTGCGCTCCATCCATATCCACCTGGATGGATTTATTTTGATTTGCTTAAGGGGGGAAAAAGTCCAGATAATCTTTATTTTCAAATCTCCTGTGAGAGAGAGAGAGAAAACTAAAATCCTGAACTTGGAGTAAATTTGAAATAGTCTTGCACAAACAAGCTGACTTATGAGAGAGAGATAGACCTCTACTAATCCCACAAGGGGGGGGGGGGGTTCAGTTTCAGTTTCACCCAGCTGATGGCTGCTCAGATTGTCATGATGAGCGGGGGAGGGGGGGGGGGGCGTCTGTTTGGGGGGTTAAGTGTCTTGCACAGGGAGGTACACTTCGACATTTATGGTGAACTTGTGTTTACCGGCCTGCCTCTCATACCTGCTGAGCCTGTGGTGTTAATTATCAACCTTTTTTCTGGATCTAGGGCCCACTCGACAATCTCCAAATCGTTCTCGCCAGCCTGTCGGCCGCCGTGTTAAGGGGTCAGATGGGTGGGCCGTGTGCATTTTCAGAGGACGTTCCGATCAATCAATGTATTGTGTTATTGTGGTATACTTTAAGTTCCTCTTTATCGGTGTCACAATGAATGGAGCGAGGAACGATTGAATTGAAACACACAAACAGGCCGGTCCTGTTGTCCTTTCTCTGTTTATTTCTATGTTTTTTTGTTTACACATTTTAAAGCAGGGGTCTTGAACAGGGGGTCCAGGACCCCTAGGCGGGGGGTCCTCAGAGTTTTTTTCTTTTTACATTAACCACTGAGGAGAACTTTAGCCAAAGAGAGCGTATTTTTAGGCAAAGAGGCGTAGAGGGGAAAAAGAGCAGACCAAGTACTGAGCCAAAGGTCAAGTTTACTTATTGAGGGTTGAAGTGGTTAAATGTCTGAAAATACACAATAACATGAACCCAACATACATGTAGTGGGGGTCCTTGCTTCATCTCTCTCTCTCTCTCAGCTATAAGGGGTCCTCCTTGCCCTGAACAACATTGAAGACCCCTGCTTTAAAGTATTTCTTGATATATGTTTTTTATGTATTAATTCTATAATTCTTTTTTTTTGGGGGGGGGGGTCCTCAAGAAATAATTTGATAATGACTCCCATCGCTTTCCCCGGGTATAATACCTCTAACTGCTTGTCCTCCTGGCTGTTTTTCATACGTGTTGATGTGTTTGGTATGTTCTTGTATTGGCTGCAGTCTCCAGGCTTCAGCCTGCTTGTTGTTGACAGCCTTGGCTAATGGAAGGACTTGATGATTTGTAGAGCTTGTTGCACAGGAGCGCCGCACGCAGTTCTCTGGACGTACCCAACCAACACTGGAATTTAATGAGTTGCCTAGCAACGCTGTGAGCATGAAGCTGGGAGAGAGAGAGAAAGATGGCTCTGTCCCTGAAGATGCCATCACCTTCTATTTGTTGCTTTGGACGGGAACGACCACAAAGGTGACAGGCTGGGTTTTTTAGAGAGACAAATGTAATTGCTTAACCACTTGAGCCACATGTGTGACTATTCTGAGGCAAACAACGTGCTTAAGAGGAGGTTTATTTATAAATGTTTTAGTTTTAAACAACACGTTTCAAAAGAGCAAACAAACAAAGCAAAGACCGTGTTTGTCTCTGCTTTCATTTCGCTTACATCTTGGCCGGTTGCTGTTTTATTCCTTACTTGCAGTGCTCAACCGCTTATAGGCGAAAATGTTCAAAAATCTTTGTACAATGTTTGAACATTTTCACCCATAATGACATGCCGAATATTTTTCAAAGATGGCCAACCTACAAGCAGACACGTTGTGAACTTGCAGGCTATTTTCAAAGAAATTGCAAAAGATTTGCACCTGTAATGGCAAAATAGGGACGCAACTGGGTTAAAGTCGTTTATTTCACACTACGGTGTCGCTTGGCGACAATAGCCGATCTTCATGTTCATCCAAAATATTCTCAAAGAATGTTAGACCTACTGAGGGGAAGAAAACGGTTTGTGTTAATTTATTGATTCAATTCTGTACTGGTAATTTTGGTCATATACTGTTATGTTCATAAAATCATTATTGGAATAAATATTTCTGATGTCTTTCCTAGTACATGTTTTTTTTCCTTCTTTGCTTAAAAAATATTAAAATACAAAAAAAACTTAAAGGAGATCTTCACCCATTTTCAACCTTGTCTTCATGTAATTAGTCCTCATTTTAAGATGGTACCATTTCAGTCTACTCAGTGTGTGTCTCATTAATGGGCTGTGTGGTGGTATCACCGGTAGGCAGGTTTCTGAACTGCACTCCTCTGAAACACATCGAGTAGACAGAAATGGTTAGAAATTAGTGAGGACCAATTATGTGAAGATAAGGTTGAAAATAGGCAACGTGTGCTCCTTTAACATCGGTCTTTACAGAGAGTTGATACGGTTCAAGGTTCAACTTTATTTGTAAAGTAAAAGGCACATGAAATTCATTGTGCACTAAAAACCAACACAGCAGCTACAGCCAAAAGAGTAACGATGTTAAAGAGTGTCAAATGTGATCCGTGTTAAAAACTGAGCTGCTTAAATACATTAACGATATAAAAAATCTAAACTACCTAAAAGTGAGAAATACAAACTGCATTGTCATAAGTCCAATACACAGACATGTGGCCATATAGGCCATATGTAATGTTCAGTGTGTGTTCATAAGTCTGATGGCAGCCAAGAAGAAAGTGCTCCATTGTCCTTTTGTGCGGCTGGCAAGGCTGGGATACTGCTGATAATTAATGGCTATTGCAGGAAAGGGGGAAAAAAGTCATTTATTTTTTACAGCAACACATCAATGGTCATTTCAAGCTAGGTCAGATGTCAGAAACTCCATCTCCTCACCAATGATTACTGTACTCTCAGGCAAGATTTGATATGAGAACAATAAGTGCCAGGAGGTCTATGAAATTACTTGATACAGAATTACTTGATAAGCTGTAATTTACGCTATAATCATCAATTCTCGATTTGAAGATGTAAGGAAAACAAAACTCAAGTGCAACGTGAGCAAAGTAATTGTGCGAATTTGGTCTTTTGCCAGAATTCTAAACCATATATTTAATTGATCATAGTCTCCCAGGGGTCTGTATTATGTACGTGGTTTGCTTCATTTTCCCCCTCTACAGCAGTGGTTCCCAAACTGTGGGTCGGGATCCCCAGGGGGGTTCCCAAATAATTTTGGGGGGTCCCCATGATGATTAGCTTAACAAGCTAATCATCAGCTAGCTAACTATCTGCAACATTGTTTTCTCACTCAACAGTAAACAAACCAACATAAAGTATAAGTGTATACATGGTATCTGCACATTTCTAAAGTGACAATTGATTGACTTTTAAGACCTTTTTAACACCAAATTGGCCAAATTGTCGAATATTACGTAAGAAAGAGGCAGACATTGTGAAAATAGCCGATCTACAAGCACATTCACAATGTTTATCTGTGGAACCGAGTCAAACTAAATGTAATGCCTACAATTCCAAGTGCTTGTCAGGGTGGGGGGTCCCCAGTTCAAACGGGATAATTTTGGGGTGTCACAGCCTGAAAGCTTTGGGAACCCTTGCTCTACACACCACCCCGGCCCGAATAGGGACACTATAGGGTTCCAGTGGTTTAGCCTGGTAAACCCTCCCTCCGGAAATCTCATTTCTATTTGATTCCAGGAGTGAGTCTGGCCTGATTGCCCATTGTGGGGGTTTCTAGTGGAATTACCAGCTAACCGAGCCTATCAGCGTCGTCGCACATCGTTCTGTGATTGACAGCGACAGTTGGCCAATCAGGTGGCGAGTTCGAGTGAGCCCGAATGGCACCGAGTGCAGCCTGAATGCTGCCGACAAAACACGAACGGCAGCCATCTTTTCTGTCCGCTATTTTCTCCGCTATTTTTTTACTTCAAAAAGCTCTCAAACTTCTATTTTGAGGCACGGAATTTACTTATAAGATATTGTTTGGCTAGAATTTAGTTGTTTAACTTCATATATGTGGTCAATTAATCATGACAGAGCCTATTTAAAAATACAAATTTAGAGAACCGGTAGGGGCGGGCAGTGACACCCATGTATCCGAATAAGGCAATTTGGGCATGGCCGTCTCAAAAGTCCCGTTGCGTCACATTAGACTGGTGAACTGCTGATTGGCTGAAGGGGAAAAACGATCATTGGCTGAAGGGGTTGTCAGTCAACGGTATTACTCCCGCCCAACTCCAGCCCACAGCCAATATTGCAGAATGGGCGATCAGGCCAGACTCACTCCTGGAATCAAATAGAAATGAGATTTCCGGAGGGAGGGTTTACCAGGCTACCAGTGGTTAGTGGGTCCATTAGAATTTCAGGGCTACAACTGAATATTAGAATTGTGCTTCACGGCCTGGGCCGCAGCTTGGCGGTCCAGGCACCCTAGGCTGCTATGCCAGCTTGAAAGCGTGTTGCGAGTTCGACTCCCGATCCCGATGACCTTTACTGCGTGTCACCCCCTCATCTCACTCCCCATTTCCTGTCAGCCCACTGTAATCTATCAATAAAAGGCAAAATACCAAAGAAATACCTTAAAAAATAATTGTGTATCACTTCAGCTAGGATAGGTCCTTGAAGATAAGGATGATTCCTCTTCAATATTATGTAATATGCAGTTATAAATATGCAGGGATTCAAATACATTTGGACTTGTCTCATTTGTTAAGAATGAATGGGGACATTTTTCACTTGGGCTGAGATGACATTCATGCAAATGAAGATAAGTAGCCGCGTTAAATTAGTACAAAGGTATATTTTGGGGAAACACGGAAAATTCAAGGTCCCCCTCCATATGTGGAGGAATGTCTGATAACTTGCCGGTACATTGTGTGTTTTGTCTGTAAGAGAAAGATTGATGTTGCATCGTTATCGCTGAGCCAAGGGCACAGTGATGTTTCTCCACCCGGGTCCAAAGACCAAGGTTACAAATTGTTGCTATCGGCAGAAACCTCTTATCTCTATATTTTATAAATGAATGCCCTCCTAGATCGTACTACAGTGTCCCACCAAAAGCATCAAAAGTAGCAGATCTACAAGCTCGAAACGCGGGGGGCGAAGCGACGTGTTTTGAGCTTGTAGATCTGCAACTTTTGCTGTTTTTGAATTTGAATCCTGAAAACAGTTTTGGACATATGAGGTTTCCACCCGACAGAGATGAAATGACAGATCACTGGATGTCTGACTGCACAGCCAACTGATACCCTGAATCCTGTATATAATCCATCACTGACTTTTACTACATTACATAATAGGGAACTATAACTAATATTTCATTCCAGTATAAACAACAGTGGTGGTTCAAGGTGGTCTTTGTTTTCTTGTGTTCAGGTTCATAAGAGTAAAAGGTATTTTTGTTCAGGCAGCATGTCTTCAGATATTGCAGCAGCATGAGTAATAATAACAACAGTAATTAGAAACAAGAAATGATTTGAATAAATCATTATGCCACTAGGCTTCTTCTCTGCCTTTTCTATACAGTATGTGAACAATCCGCTCAATGGAACAAATCAGCCTGTAGCCTATATATTCCCGGCTCTGCATAATGTCTGTGTATTGTTTTCCCCATTGTTTATGCCAGTGGTTCGCCAACGTGTTCTTGTCAAGGACCCCCAAAATTATGTATTTTTTTGGCAGCGGCCCTGTCTCAAAAACTATTTTTGTGCCAGGATTTTTCAGAAAAGAGCAGATATACAAGCTCATAGCCACGCTATGAGCTTGTATATCTGCTATTTTTGAATAGCCAAAGTATAAAATATGGTTAAAGTGTCACGTGACGGGTTTTCCCCCCAGTATTCAGGGAGAGGGTTTAAAGGTGATTATGTGACCTACAATTACATGATGGTTGTGGGTTCTGCTGTATGTATGGTGTCAAAACAAACCTATATGGACTCATGGTGAGTAGACATGGATGCATGAATGACGCTTCAGCGATCACCCCTCCCCCACAGCACACACGCACACGCACACACACACGCACACGCACACGCACACGCACACGCACACACACACACACACACACACACACACACACACACACACACACACACACACAGTACATTTAATTGTTTTTGTTTCAAATTAATACATTGAATTAATGTTGTTGCTTTCAGCAATGAATTAGTATGGAAAGCAATTTGTATAATTCCAAGTGCAATATGTGTGTATTAATAACAGAGAGAATATGTGTGTATTAATAACAGAGAATATGTGTGTATTAATAACAGAGAGAATAACACTTTATTATTAATCCCCCAAGGGTAAAAAATAAACCATGGTGTTACAGAAGCATCGAATAAGAAGAGGGAAAAGGTGCACAGTAGATAATAAACATAGTAAGATTGAGGTGAGGCGAGGGCCTGACATTCCATGATGATTCGGGGGCGGTGGGAGGTGCAGCAACAGTGAAGAGGGGGGGGGGGTCTGGTCTCAGACAGTGTATAGTCTGCTTGCTGTTGGCAGAGGAGGAGAGCCTGCCCTGCACCACTCCGTGTTGGCAGGGACGTGCAGGGAATGTTAGAGGGGCAGGGGCTGAGATTTCTAAAAGGGCACTTTTGGTGAAAATATCGGCTATTTTCGGTGCACGATGCCGCACTCAACTAAGAATAATCAAGATTCAAGCCAATACTTGAGATGCAATTATTTCAACATAAAATGCTGCATTCAAGTTCAGGAGAGTTTGGAAAAGGCAATTCTCTTGAATGCTGTGTTCAGGGCATTTTCATTTCTTTCATAGTAGTAAGTGCTACATTCATGGTCTGGAGAGGGCACTTTTACAGACAGGAAAACAAGCCCCCTTTGATGTCTATGTGTGCACGTGCCTGCGTCATGGTCCTGGGGAGAATGCTCCCCTATTGCCACAGCTCATCATAGTGTAACCTTCCCAAAATAATGGCCTATGTAATTTTTTTGAGGAATTGTTTTTTTTTTTGTTGCCTAAATCAGCTCTTCATAACACTGGCCACCACTGGTAAAATCGCCTATAGCCTATCCTTATTGAAAAGATCATGCTGTTTCTGTCTTTCACTCAATAGGGGCAATGTCGGTTGCAAGTTGATGATGTCGTTTGTCCATGTGTAGTGTAGCCCTATGGAATTTAAGGAATGCATGTGAAAATGAAAAACAACTTAATACTTCCTAAGGCTAATATGAACATCAAATCAATATTTTGATAAATGTTTTGCACATGCATTCCATAAATTCCATCCTTTATGCGTGCGTGCGTGCGTGCGTCGGTGCGTGCGTGCGTGCGTGCGTGCGTGCGTGCGTGCGTGCGTGCGTGCGTGCGTGCGTGCGTGCGTGCGTGCGTGCGTGCGTGCGTGTGTGTGTGTGTTATTTCCTGCAATCACACTCTGTTCAATGGCGATGATATGATCATGATAAAGCAGCGGAATGTCTGTAATGTTTTCTGCTTATCAGACACAGGAGGATACAGGATCCACATTGACCCAGATACTTTCTGTATCCTCAACCTTTATCCCTAAAAAGACAAGGAAGGTTAGTCTGTACAGGCTAAGTGTATTTGTATCAGGATGTTGTCGTACAGATTTCCCTTAGTGTTAGATTTTCTCTGGTGAGTAGGCTACAATGGAACAGGGATTCAATCATTTTTTTGGATGGATTAGTCTTATTTGTCTCTGTAGATTTGATCCCTTGTTTGTTTGCTGGTTCCTTTGTTCTTTCTTTATTATTGTCTTTCTTTACACACACACGTGCACGTGCACGCACGCACACACACACACACGCACACACACGCACACGCACACACACACACACACACACACACACACACACACACACACACACACACACACACACACACACACACACACACACACACATATATATATATATATTTCGATTGCCCAACATGAGTTGTATGTCTTGGCAAATTTAGGCAAGTATGTGGGAGCAACATATTGTACCCAGTCAGCCATGTCTGGCTGCTTCAAGGCATAATTATGATGCATGGCGATACGATGCATATAGACCGCGTCATGATCCCATCTTCTGCCCTTTGGCAACAGCTTCTGTAGGAAACAGTGGCGTTACAAATGGCAAAATATGGCAAATGGCAAGATATGGCAAGTGGCAATATATATGGCAAATTTGTATACTCTCAGAGTTATGGAAGTCCTTGAAATTCGAGAACCACTGGCCTATAGGTTTTCTGCCCCTTCAATGAAGGCCAGTACTGACTACTGAATGAGCCTGGTCACCAGAGAAAACCACAAAATGTTGCATGAGAACATGCAATGAAATGGTCCGGACCATGTCCAGTCAAACCTCCATTTTATGTAGCCTGATTGATTGAATACTTGAAGTCCCGCAAAGAGTCTCCTTTGTGTCGCCTACCGCAACCGCTATCTACCAGTCCGCTAGTCATCAAATGATTGGCTTAGGAATGTGACAAAAAAAAAAAAATCCATGAATTCAAGTCTCCATGGGGTGACACTAATCGATAGGAAAAAAAGTTGTTTTGGGGGTGAACTATCCCTTTAAGCTCAGGAAGCAGAGATGTTGTGGGATGATTTCCAGGAGGGTTCTCCTCTCCTCTCCCTACAGCTCTCCTCTCCTCTCCCTACAGTCTGAGACCCTGTCTGGGAGGAGTCAGGCAAAATGGACGCTCATTACCAAACGAGCTCAATGTCATCTATCATATATGGCAGGGCAGACACTATGCATAATAATAACACACACACACTGTGGGCTCACACGCACGCACGCACACACACACACACACACACACACACACACACACACACACACACACACACACACACACACACACACACACACACACACACACACACACACACACACACACACACGTACACACACACGTACACACACAGGTTTGTTGTTACTATACTTGTGAGGACATCAACATTTTTGGACAATGTTATTTTTAATGAAATTTTGCCATTTTTAAACGTAAGCCGAAAAATAGCAGATCTACAAGCTCAACAACGTGTCGCACTGCGACACGCTGTGAGCTTATAGATCGGCTATTTTCCAGTGCATGACACCGGCACGCAATTATGTATACATCATGTTTAACTCTAATTCCAGCCCCCTAAACCTAACCTATAAATGTCCTAATACTAATCCTAACCCCAACCTGAATCTTTTCCTAAAAATACATTTTAACCATAAAATCCACAGGAAAATGCTCCTCACAATGTCTATTATTTCTGAAATTATAGTACTTGTGGAGACATATGGCTCCTCTCACAAGTATAGTCATACAAAACACACACACAGGCACGCACGCACGCACGCACGCACGCACGCACGCACGCACGCACGCACACACACACACACACACACACACACACACACACACACACACACACACACACCATACTGTATGAGATACAGCACTGCGACAGTAGGGTGGTTAGGGGGGAGATGGCTGCCTGCCGAAGGGGAGGGAGGGGGCTATGCTGCAAGATTACTGATGAGCTATCTGCAAAAAAAAGACTTATTCCACCAGACTGTATGTATGGTGTCAAAACAAACCTATATGGACTCATGGTGAGTAGACATGGATGCATGAATGACGCTTCAGCGATCACCCCTCCCCCACAGCACACACGCACACGCACACACACACGCACACGCACACGCACACGCACACGCACACACACACACACACACACACACACACACACACACACACACACACACACACAGTACATTTAATTGTTTTTGTTTCAAATTAATACATTGAATTAATGTTGTTGCTTTCAGCAATGAATTAGTATGGAAAGCAATTTGTATAATTCCAAGTGCAATATGTGTGTATTAATAACAGAGAGAATATGTGTGTATTAATAACAGAGAATATGTGTGTATTAATAACAGAGAGAATAACACTTTATTATTAATCCCCCAAGGGTAAAAAATAAACCATGGTGTTACAGAAGCATCGAATAAGAAGAGGGAAAAGGTGCACAGTAGATAATAAACATAGTAAGATTGAGGTGAGGCGAGGGCCTGACATTCCATGATGATTCGGGGGCGGTGGGAGGTGCAGCAACAGTGAAGAGGGGGGGGGGGTCTGGTCTCAGACAGTGTATAGTCTGCTTGCTGTTGGCAGAGGAGGAGAGCCTGCCCTGCACCACTCCGTGTTGGCAGGGACGTGCAGGGAATGTTAGAGGGGCAGGGGCTGAGATTTCTAAAAGGGCACTTTTGGTGAAAATATCGGCTATTTTCGGTGCACGATGCCGCACTCAACTAAGAATAATCAAGATTCAAGCCAATACTTGAGATGCAATTATTTCAACATAAAATGCTGCATTCAAGTTCAGGAGAGTTTGGAAAAGGCAATTCTCTTGAATGCTGTGTTCAGGGCATTTTCATTTCTTTCATAGTAGTAAGTGCTACATTCATGGTCTGGAGAGGGCACTTTTACAGACAGGAAAACAAGCCCCCTTTGATGTCTATGTGTGCACGTGCCTGCGTCATGGTCCTGGGGAGAATGCTCCCCTATTGCCACAGCTCATCATAGTGTAACCTTCCCAAAATAATGGCCTATGTAATTTTTTTGAGGAATTGTTTTTTTTTTTGTTGCCTAAATCAGCTCTTCATAACACTGGCCACCACTGGTAAAATCGCCTATAGCCTATCCTTATTGAAAAGATCATGCTGTTTCTGTCTTTCACTCAATAGGGGCAATGTCGGTTGCAAGTTGATGATGTCGTTTGTCCATGTGTAGTGTAGCCCTATGGAATTTAAGGAATGCATGTGAAAATGAAAAACAACTTAATACTTCCTAAGGCTAATATGAACATCAAATCAATATTTTGATAAATGTTTTGCACATGCATTCCATAAATTCCATCCTTTATGCGTGCGTGCGTGCGTGCGTCTCGGTGCGTGCGTGCGTGCGTGCGTGCGTGCGTGCGTGCGTGCGTGCGTGCGTGCGTGCGTGCGTGCGTGCGTGCGTGCGTGCGTGCGTGCGTGCGTGCGTGTGTGTGTGTGTTATTTCCTGCAATCACACTCTGTTCAATGGCGATGATATGATCATGATAAAGCAGCGGAATGTCTGTAATGTTTTCTGCTTATCAGACACAGGAGGATACAGGATCCACATTGACCCAGATACTTTCTGTATCCTCAACCTTTATCCCTAAAAAGACAAGGAAGGTTAGTCTGTACAGGCTAAGTGTATTTGTATCAGGATGTTGTCGTACAGATTTCCCTTAGTGTTAGATTTTCTCTGGTGAGTAGGCTACAATGGAACAGGGATTCAATCATTTTTTTGGATGGATTAGTCTTATTTGTCTCTGTAGATTTGATCCCTTGTTTGTTTGCTGGTTCCTTTGTTCTTTCTTTATTATTGTCTTTCTTTACACACACACGTGCACGTGCACGCACGCACACACACACACACGCACACACACGCACACGCACACACACACACACACACACACACACACACACACACACACACACACACACACACACACACACACACACACACACACATATATATATATATATTTCGATTGCCCAACATGAGTTGTATGTCTTGGCAAATTTAGGCAAGTATGTGGGAGCAACATATTGTACCCAGTCAGCCATGTCTGGCTGCTTCAAGGCATAATTATGATGCATGGCGATACGATGCATATAGACCGCGTCATGATCCCATCTTCTGCCCTTTGGCAACAGCTTCTGTAGGAAACAGTGGCGTTACAAATGGCAAAATATGGCAAATGGCAAGATATGGCAAGTGGCAATATATATGGCAAATTTGTATACTCTCAGAGTTATGGAAGTCCTTGAAATTCGAGAACCACTGGCCTATAGGTTTTCTGCCCCTTCAATGAAGGCCAGTACTGACTACTGAATGAGCCTGGTCACCAGAGAAAACCACAAAATGTTGCATGAGAACATGCAATGAAATGGTCCGGACCATGTCCAGTCAAACCTCCATTTTATGTAGCCTGATTGATTGAATACTTGAAGTCCCGCAAAGAGTCTCCTTTGTGTCGCCTACCGCAACCGCTATCTACCAGTCCGCTAGTCATCAAATGATTGGCTTAGGAATGTGACAAAAAAAAAAAAATCCATGAATTCAAGTCTCCATGGGGTGACACTAATCGATAGGAAAAAAAGTTGTTTTGGGGGTGAACTATCCCTTTAAGCTCAGGAAGCAGAGATGTTGTGGGATGATTTCCAGGAGGGTTCTCCTCTCCTCTCCCTACAGCTCTCCTCTCCTCTCCCTACAGTCTGAGACCCTGTCTGGGAGGAGTCAGGCAAAATGGACGCTCATTACCAAACGAGCTCAATGTCATCTATCATATATGGCAGGGCAGACACTATGCATAATAATAACACACACACACTGTGGGCT
>NC_137614.1:49526346-49623092 GCF_963280865.1 Gymnoscopelus braueri
ATGTGTGTTTGTTGTAACTTTTTTAAACTTCTTCTGTGTTTAGCTGACCTTTGATCTGAATTTTATTCATTTCACTGTTTTGTTATTATTGTTTTTTGTTGTTTTTGTTGTTGTTTTTAACATACTACGTACTGTAGCACATCAGTCACATATGACGGACCAACCGTGGGAGAATTCAGTGTCTCTAGCCTAAAATTGGCAAACGGGAGGGCCGGCGGACGGACCATGATCACGCCATAACGCTCATGTCACCGTGACTCAGCCATAACCATATACGGAATTCCCAATGCAGCTATGCCCAAATATGGAGTGCGTTGTCTAACCTCAATGTGTCGTCATGGCATCAGGCGCAAACTAATCAGTCAGCTACAGTACATATGCCGGCCAGACATATATGACTCAGACATAGTCCTAATACTGTATTCACCTGTTTCCTAGGCTTTCCACTTCCTGTGTGTTTTCCACTTCCTGTCGATTTGATCCAATGAAATCCAATGAAACCTGGTCAGATGACTAATGATATCCAATGAAATCCGACAGGAAGTGGAAAACACACAGCCTAGGAAACAGGTGAATAGATGCCGGCCGGCAGCCCGTCACTATGATTCAGCCATTAGACATTTTATTCTAAATTACATATTTTTTTCTAAATATCCACAGGTTGACAAACTAAACATAGCTACGGTTGTGGACACTTTATTTTATATTGTGAAAATGTCCATAGACATTTTCCAGAGACAAAAGGTCTATGTGGTAATAAAAACATTATACATATAAAAAAGTCAAATGTTGGATATGGAGTCTATATCACAGTAAAATATTATTACCCAGGTCATTTTTTACTCCGGTTATGTGTTTGACTACTAACAATATTATAATTACAGTACATGTTAGAATTGATCGCATTGAAAATCCATCAGGAAAATTCTTGTTTGATGTTTAGAGTCGTGTCCCAGAGGATGGAAGAAGTTTGGATGCAGCTGTTATTACATTTCTACTGAAAAGAAAACCTGGGAGGAAAGTAGAAAACAATGTCTGAGGACAGTAGCAGATCTGGTGGTCATTAACAGTAAAGAAGAACAGGTTAGTGTTGATTGATGCATGTGATGTAATTATATGATTATAGCGAAACATTTACAGTATAGTGTGAATGAGAAAAAATAAATAATGGTTCAATCATTGATAAATCATCAGGAATTCATCAGAGGATTGAAACTTGAGATTGTAGGACCTTGGATTGGTCTGAAAAAGACTGGGGGCAAATGGACGTGGGTGGATGGAACACCATTGACAACACAGTGAGACATTTTACAAGTTTTTCTATTGTAATTCTATCAAAGTCACTGTATATGAGTGACTGAGTGGATATGGTTAAAATATATGTTGTTTATTCTGCAGGTATTGGGCCATTGAACAGCCTGAGCTTAAAGACAATTATAACTGTGCAAGATGGGGGCAAGGTGGATGGTATAGTAGGACATGTTCACCCATAAGTATACATAACCATAATACCAACTGGATCTGTGAGAAGAGATGTTTCTCTTAATTGCATTGATGAAGCTACAGCTTAGTGTCCTGCTTTGTAAAGTTAAACTGTAGTATCATTAGAATTAGAATTAGAAAACCCTTTTATTTTAAAAGATGTACAAATGCTGTAACCATAATCACATTAATACAAGGAAAATAGTTAATGTTTTCATCTTCAATTTGGAAATATGGAACACATGAGAATGTTGTTCATTGAGAGCAGTACAGTTCATCATTCAAGACTGCTCATCTCCGAGCTCAGAGACCAGGATTCTGCTGTGCATTGACTTCTAGACAAACACCACTGCACCAGGTCACAATCTACAGCTGTGTAGATTGTGACGTGATTGACCAATTTAATTACATTTTAGTTTCTTTTATTCTATGTGCTATAGGTAATCTTTTTGATATTTTATTTTGTAATGTTCTCACACTGTTGAGTAGGCTTTAAGTACAATAATTTCAATAGATTCAATTTAATAGATTATTGTACTGTAACAAGGTTTTTCTTAAACTGGGCCATGTAAGTATCTAATAAAACTTTACTCTATTAATATGAATCAACAATTCTGACTTATGGAGAAATACATGACGTACCTGCTAATACGCTGTATTTAAATGATGTTACATGTATTCTAATGGGCTTGGGTCCAGAATAAAACATGTATTCTCAAACTTATTTTGTCTTTTCACTTTACTTGCAGATATGTGTATGAGTTCAGACATAAGGTGCAACAAAATGTTTGTAAAAAATCATTTTAATACCTAAAAAAAAATTAAAGAAAGAAAAGAAATAGAACTTTACTGAATCAAAAGTAATCAACAAACTATACCATAAAAACTGGTCAAACATTGGCCAAATTGTCAAATAGTATAAGAAAGAGGGGGAAAAAAATACCGTTTCGAGGTGTTGTGAGCTTGTAGATCTGCTATTTTCACAACATTTATCACAATGTAATGCCTCAACTCCTACATTCCAAGTGCTTATCAGGGTGGGGGCCCAGTTCAAATATGATTATTTTTGTGGGTCACGGCCTGCAAAGGTTGAGAACCACTGATATAGGGGATCAGATCCAAATGAAAGCATCTTGTGTTAAAATACTGCTAGTGACCACATGTACAAGCCATTTATTCATTATAAATGATGTCATTGCTATCTACAACACTGCACTGTCACCACTATTTTGTCTTTGTGTTAAAGCCTCACTATGTAACGTTTTCTTTATGAATAAAATGTAATTTTGTCCAATCTGTATGGTAGAGTATGTTCATACAATATAACTTATACAATGGGGGTGGTTATATTTTGTCTCCCTGCTCTTCTATTGAGACATTTAGATTGTGTCAAAGGTCATGTCTCACCTATAAGATCTGACAAAAAAATATGACCTGATGGTCAATATTCTATTTATTGCCCAAGCAAGCATGCAGGGCAGGCTCTATTAGCTCAATGGTAAAAATGTCAGCACAAAAATGTCAGCGCAGGAAACCGGATTCAAATCCAGGATAGAAGAGGAAAGATACTCAGTGCTGCTTTAACTGTGTTTAGAGACACAGTAATAATTAAATGCATAGTGACATGCAAACAGAGGCAACAGGGCTCCATGTTTAAGGTGTTGGAGCAGGACAATAATTATTTTGTATTCTACAAACCTCTGTCCTTCTGTCTGACAAACGTTTTTCCATGTCCACGCATGCAGCATGGCCATGCGCGGACACAGGGTCCCCAGAGTATGTTAGCTTTTGGTAATAACAGCGTTAGCGTGTTGTTTACACACTGATACAACGGATTGTGTGTGTGTGTGTGTGTGTGTGTGTGTGTGTGTGTGTGTGTGTGTGTGTGTGTGTGTGTGTGTGTGTGTGTGTGTGTGTGTGTGTGTGTGTATGTGTGTGTGTGTGTGTGTGTGTGTGTGTGTGTAGACGAATCTTGGCTTGGTTTCAAAACCAAATTCATTCAAATTTTGGACAGTGTGGCTCCCATGAAAACCATCAGGGTCAAAACCCGCCCGGTACCATGGATGAATTCGGACATCCTTACTGCCATGAAGGTCAGAAATAAAAAGTGTTCTGAGCTTCATAAAGGTAGGATCAAACTCGCCAGGTGTTTTAACAAAGGTCTCGAATCCCACGTAGCTAAACTTGAAAAAGAAAGAAACAAGCTAAGAAACAAGGTTAATGGCATGCTCGAATTAGCAGAAAAAAGCTTCCTCGATGACAAAATTGAGGAAAATAAAAGCAAACCACGAGAGCTTTGGAAGCTATTCAACAACCTACTAGGCTGCAGCAAGAAATTGAAAATCAGGTTTACAAACATAAGCCTCAAGGTGAATGACACTCTCATCATATCCAAACATGAAGTGAGTAAAATCCTCAACATATTCTTCACGACCATAACCTCAGATTTGGTTGAAAAACTACCCCCTCACTCTGGGTGCTATGGTGAAGAGCATATTGACTCATTTTACAAAAAACAGGGTGTACGCAAAGATGATTTTAAACTCTCCCCTGTGAAAACAGAAGAGGTGTTTAAAAAATTTAGTGCTCTTCATCAACACAAAGCCACAGGCCTCGACAATATCCCCGCCAAATTTCTAAAAGACTCGGCCGCCTCCATTGCTCCAATCATTACCCACATAATAAACCTCTCCATCATACAGGGACGGGTCCCTAACGATTTCAAAAAAGCAAGGGTGACCCCTCTGTACAAAAAAGTAAACAAATTAGACCCTGGCAACTACCGCCCTATTTCTATTCTTAGCTCCATCTCGAAAGTCATGGAAAAAATAGTCTATGAACAGGTCGATAAGTATCTTGCCGAAAAAAATCTAATCTACAAATTCCAATCTGGTTTCAGAACAAACCACTCCACTGACACATGCCTTCTCTATTTGAACGACTCTATCAAACAAGATGTCGACAAGGGCAAATATTGCGGCATGGTCATGCTGGACCTCCAGAAGGCCTTTGACACCGTCAATCACCCAATTATGATCAATAAGCTCAAAGCAATAGGTTTTGATGATACGTCAGTGAACTGGATGAGATCCTACCTGGAAGGGAGGGAGCAAGTGGTGGAAGTAAACGGCACCCAGTCCCCCCCCCTCCCTGTGACTTGTGGTGTCCCACAAGGAAGTATACTAGGACCTTTACTGTTCCTGATATATGTGAATGACATGTCATAGGCCTGCGACTGCAAGCTGTTCCTGTTCGCAGATGACTCGGCCCTGCTAGTCTCGGACAGGGACAGGCTGCAGGTTGAGAAAACTCTCAGCTCCGAACTCAACAAGATCTGCATCTGGCTCTCTGACAACAAACTTTCATTACACCTGGGTAAAACTGAATCCATCCTCTTTGGGTCCAGTCCTAACCTTAGCAAGGCAGAGAGTTTCACGATCAAAGTGGGTGATGATGTCATCAAAAGAAAGGATGAAATTACCTACCTGGGCTCCATCTTGGAGGCAAACCTCTCTGGTAACAAAAACGCCGAAAAAGTGATCAAAAATGTCAACCAAACAACACGCTATTTGTGGAGGATTGATCGCCTAGTCAGTAAGAATACTCTGAAGATTCTTGCAGGGGCCCTCATTCAAGGTCATTATGATTATGCATGCACTTCATGGTATCACAACACCTCCAAGGCCTTAAAAACAAGGCTCCAAACATCCCAAAACAAACTTGTAAGGCTACTTCTTGGCCTCAATCACAGAACCCATCTAACCCCTGCTCATTTTGCTAGGATTGGATGGCTTAGGGTTGAGGACAGAGTACAGCAACTTGCTATGGGCCTGGTCTTCAAGATACACCACAACATTGGGATCCCCCTGTATTTGTCAAAATACTTCCAAAATGTTAATGCAGTCCATGATCATAACACCAGAGGCAGCTCCACGGATCATGTTCAACCCAGATTTGGCTCAACTAAGGGTATGAACTCGTTCTCATGCTATTCAACAAAAATGTGGAATGCCCTACCAAAAGGAGTAAAGGAGTGTAAAACCCTACTCACTTTCAAAACTGCCCTAAAGATACACCTTCAGGAGGCTGCAATTCGAAAATGGCCCCTGTCTAAGTCTTAACCTACCCCTCCCTACCCCCCCCCCTCCTTCATTTTCCTCTTTTGTATATATATATATATATTTTTTTTTTCTCGTCATACCAGTAACCTGTAAGCTGATTGTATGACATTCTGTATAGTAGTGTGTATATCTGCCTACCTCTTATATTTCATCATGATTTGTGTGCATGGGGTTCTCATCTTAAACAAGCGTTATGCTTAATGAGGGTTTCCAGTTTAGTAGACCTTGTATTGTGAATTTGTACTTCCATGTACTGTTATGTACTGTCATGTACTATTCTCATGTCTTTCTAAATAAACTACATCAATCAATCAATGTGTGTGTGTGTGTGTGTGTGTGTGTGTGTGTGTGTGTGTGTGTGTGTGTGTGTGTGTGTGTGTGTCTGTTCGCTGGGGGTCCGAGGTCGTGTATGCACACGTGAGCATGCTCGTTGGGGAGGCACGTGTCAGAAAGTACATTATTTCAAGCATTTTCACGTTGAGAGACGACACGAGCCGACCGGGACAACAACTTTTCTCTCTCAATGACAATGAAGGAGGATGTACCGTGCGTGTGTGTGTGTGTGTGTGTGTGTGTGTGTGTGTGTGTGTGTGTGTGTGTGTGTGTGTGTGTGTGTGTGTGTGTGTGTGTGTGTGTGTGTGTGTGTGTGTGTGTGTGTGCGTGCGTGCGTGCGTGCGTGCGTGTGTGTGTGTGTGTTTAACTGTCCGTGCTTAGGCACAGTACAGTAGCTTTGTGAACCCAAACCTGGGGTCCAGAGTCCGCGAAGCATTCGCTGGGGGTCCGTGCCCACATGCATGCCTCAAAAAATATTTATTTCATTTGATAATAATGTGCCCATCCCAAGCTGATCTCCCCTCTGCATAAGTTCTTCACTCCTGGCTTCCTTCAATTCAAATCAACCATACCATCTTCAGGGCACTCTTAACAACGCTCTCCCCCAGACTGTCTGTCTCACACCCATAGAGTTAGGATGGTCTCACCAGCTGGGCTTCATCGGCTACAATGATCAATTACCAGCTAGCATTCACCGAATGGTGCTAACAGTTGCTACTACTACTTGATTTTCAGCAATATAAATGCTATGTATTCAATGTACATGACAGTGGCAGCCTCCTCTCTAAAGTTTAACAACATATACTCTGTCCCAGTCTGCAAATAATTTGAGTGCACACATCTCTGGGTATGGACTAAATGTTAATTAACATACGTACTGCTGTTGGCCACTGGGCAGCTCTACTGGGACAATAAAGGCAATCAAAGTGGGGTCCGGGGATCCCCAGGGGTCCCTAAAGGGGTTCCAGGGGGTCCCAGCAAATTGAGTCAACATAGCATCAAAATCAGTTCACTTTAACCCTACGTCAGCTATTTCAAAATAGCCGATCTACAAGCTCACAATGTGTTGTGATGCGGCATGATGTGAGCTTATAGATCCTACACCAGCAATCCCCAACCTGTGCGCCGGGGCTGGTGGGCCATGAGGATATTGTAAGTGGGCCCCCAAATAATTCACAAAACACTAAGACTTTATTGATAACATAACAAAAAAAAAAATCTTAGTAAGTTTAGTAAGAAGATTATTTGGCAGATACAATAAAGTTAGCAAACTTCCCATTTTGCTTGGTGCAGTTGCTGTTAAAATACACTGTGCTCTGTGTGGTCAGGGTGTGACTTTTGATATGAACAGCAATGTTTGTGGCCTGCTACTGCCGTGTGAATGTTCTTTTCTGTGTGTGTGTGTGTGTGTGTGTGTGTGTGTGTGTGTGTGTGTGTGTGTGTGTGTGTGTGTGTGTGTGTGTGTGTGTGTGTGTGTGTGTGTGTGTGTGTGTGTGTGTGTGTGCGCGCGCACATGTGCGTGTGCGTGGGTGTGGGTGTGGATGTTTGTGGGTTAAGTCTTGTTCTTCCTTCCTTGTTGTAGCATTGTGCCACCCAGCCACAGACACACTCAGTATATTTATCTTAGTCATCGTATAAAATGTTATTTTGATATAGCTCATCAACACAGGAGAGGAAATACAACATACAGTAGTTGTTACTTGACAGAGGACAGAGGAGGGACGCTGAGGACGGTGGACAGGTGTAAGAAAAGGGAGAGATGGAGGAGATAGTGTTGGACAACGACATCTATGAGAGTGTGGATGACGTTGTCTCTGAACCACAGGAGGACATGAGGGAGGACACAGCAGGAAGACACACTCAGGGTGAGTTTGAAAAAGTTGTGAATCGTTGTCGAGGTGAATTCTCTGTTTCAAAGTGGGGAGAAGGAGGGTGGGGTACGCTTAAGACTGGTCATCTAATGTACTGGTTGGTCAGCAGTGAGGCATTTGAATAGTTTGGCCATACCATATAAACATATTTTAGAGAGAATGTTGGTCAGTTCAAAGCACTTTTTTTTCTTTCTCTCAGTCACTGTACATCTAATCGATGTACTTTCTGTTTCAGGACATCGCTCTAAAACAGTGAGAAGGCCTCTCAGAGTTGTCGCTCTGGGTCTGGGGATGCTGTGTCTTATCCAACTGGGTGTGATCATAGGCCAAGCCGTGCACTGTGAGTATTCCATGTCACAAAATTACCACATCACCTCCTCAGATTAGTTTTCTGACATTTTCTAGTTGTAGCAATTACAAAATCCACCTCAGCATCGACCCACACCTCAATGTGACTTTTGTTTTTAACCTAGTTCCCCATTGTTTCAACTGAAGAGTCTTTTGTGTGTATTATTGCTTGCATTTGATAAAGAAAGTGGTTATATAGTATACATAAAAAAGCAAATGTTTCCACACAGATGCTTATCCTCATCAGAACCAGTAGCAACAACTGTGGTTACCATAACCATCGTTTTACTTTGCAGATCATTCAGCCAATAACCAGTTGACGACCAAGTACAACAACGTGATCCTGGAGAGAGATGAACTAAACAGAAGTATTTATAACCTTCTGGCTCTGGCGAAAAACCTTTCTCTGACCGAATGTAACAACCTGACCCAGGAGAGTGATTGGCAAAGTCTAAAGGAAGGGATAGGAGGTGAGAGGTTAAAACCTTTTGGAATGAATATTAATTAGCATAATTACTAATTATAATGCAGTACCTATTGTTAGGGGTACTATACTATACTATGAAGTCTGTACCCGTTGAGTACTATGTACTATGACGTCAGTACCAGTTGTGTGAGTAGGCCAGTCTATGTCAGTACTATGACAACCAGCACTGTGACATCAATCACATATGACGAACCATCGAGGGATGATTTAGTGTCTCTATCCTATTTAAAAATTGGCTAATGGGAGGGCTGGCGGACGGACCACGATCACCCCATTATGCTCAAGTCACTATGACTCAGCCATAACCATATAAGGAATTCCCAATGCAGCTACGCCCAAAATGTGGAGTGTGTTGTCTAACCTCAAAGTGTCGTCATGGCATCAGGTGCAAACAAATCAGTCAGCTACATATGCCGGCCGGCAGACATATGACTCAGACCTAAGAAATACTGTACATTATTTTGTTATAAATATACAAACTAGACATAGTTAATGTTCTGAACACTTTATTTTATATTGTGAAAACGTCCATAGACATTCTACCCGTAAATGCCTGATTGTTTCAAACATTCAAACATTCTGTCTGGTTTATTACATCACTCAGTAGTAAAAAGGTCTCTGAGGTAATAGACACGTTATATTTAAAAAAGTCAAATGTTGGAAACTCCTGTTTGATGTTTAACCTTGCTGGGTGAAAGGAAGGGACGTTTTCACATTGTAGTTCCCAGTAGAAAATGTATTAAGTTTGAACAACAATCTCTCTCTCAAAGCCTGGCTGGATGGATGGAAGAAGAAGATCTTCAACAAGTTCGAATAGGATTCTGCTGTGCACTTCTAGACAAACACCACTGCACCAGGTCAGAATCTACAGCTGTGTAGATTGTGACGTGATGTGACCAATTTAATTACATTTTAGTTTGTTTTATTCTATTTTGCAACATGTGCTATAAGAGTACGCTTTTTATATATTTTATTTTGTAATGTTCTCACACTGTTGAGGAGGCTACGTCTCATCATTTCATTTTCAATACCTGCAATGTTGTCACAGTATTGTACTGTAAATGCATGTGACACACAAAAAACTTTACGGTTTCAGTGACTCTTATAGAGCTTATTGTTTTTTTTATGAAATTATAAACTGGGCAGTGGGAGTATTTAATCAAACTTTACTCTATTGATATTAATCAACAATTCTGACATATGGAGAGATACATACGCTGTACACGCTAATACTCTGTATTTAAATGTTGTTACATGTATTCTAATGGGTACAGAATAAAACATGTACTCTCAAAGTTTGAAGGACTTAACTGTATGTTGTCTTTTCACTTTACTTGCATGTACAGTATGTGCATGAGATTAGACATAAGGTGCAAATAAATATTAAAACACAAACAGGGCAGAAACTTCACTGGTAAAAAATAATCCACATGGCAGGTCCACAGGGAAAGTAAAGTTTGTATAGAGGATCAGATCCACATGAAAGCATCTTGTTTCAAGTGTAAAAAAAAATCCTAGAGGTGTTACTGACCATATAGTAGCCATGTTTTCATTATTAATGATGTCAGTTAACATCATATGGAGTATTTATCGTTGCTATCTACAAAACCACACTGTCACCACTATTTTGTCGCCTCACTATGTAACTTTTCTTTAATGAATAACATGTAATTTTGTCCAATCTGTATGGTAGAGTATGTTAACAATACAATATAACTTACTAGAGGTCCGGCCGCCCTATGGGCACACACACACACACACACACACACACACACACACACACACACACATACACATGTCGCACAGACGCACACACATTAAAAGCCTCGACTTTTTCTTCACAGCGCTCGTGACTCAAAGTTAGGTGTTTTTGTTTGTGTGTTACGCACTGGATTGGAACTATTTTTGCAATGTTATTCTTCACAGTTGACCGCAAAGAAAGGTAGGCCATAATATTGTTTTGTTGTTGTTGCTGGCTGGGTGAAGATCATACTGGAAGGATGTGTGTGGAGATTTAACCTGCGCTTCTTGGTTGTATGCTTTATCCAACATGACAGCCATGTAAACAAAGAACGAATGTCATTTACAACTAAACGTTGTTGTCAAGAATGTTTGTGAAAACATTTGAAGTGAGAAATAGACGATGCAATAACCGAAAAGTGATTCTATTTGATCGATTGAAATAGCAAAACAAATCGGCAGTATATAGAATGGGGGGCGAGTGTGTTTTGGGGCGTTTTTTTTTTATTTCGTCATTTGTTTTCCGAGGCAACAACGGGGGAATACGCAAAACGCTCGCCCCAAAACACAGTCGCCCCGGGGCAAATCCGGCGGTATTACAGGCAAATCGGCAGTATATAGAATGGGGGGCGAGTGTGTTTTGGGGCGATTTTTTTTTATTGTGTCATTTGTTTTCCGAGGCGTACTTGTCCGCCCAGCCCAATACTTATGGAATACTTTGATTGCCGTAAGCAAGGAAATACTTTGTTGTGTTGTTACTTTTGGGTAAATGTATTTATGTATTTATTAAGTAGGCGTGTAATAAGCGGGATAATGGTGGTTAATCGCCCTGAAGGGCTTTAAATGTAAATAATGACCCCCATGCATTATCCCGTGCATAGTTTTGCGAGCGAACACCGCTGATTGCAATGGCCGCCGCTTCGTGTTGTTTCGGCTGTGGCCGTTGGCGTTCGGTTGTGCTGACGGTAAACGGTGCGAAAGTGTTTCCCCGTCCGGTGTGGTCGTAATGTGGTGAGTAGAATTAATTATGTTGCGAGGTGGAAAATGTGTAGTGAGCAATGAGAAGTGCCCTACGCCACCCGTAAATTCAGCGTGCACGTTGTGGCTGGTGTTGTGGTGAGATGTCAGATGTCGTTGTTGTGTTTAGTCGAAATCAATGCTGTGGGTATGGCGTCAGCAGGCGAGAGGTCCAAATAAATGGAATGACTGTGGGCATCAGCGGCGGAAGTAGCAATTTGCCCTTTATATAAGTAGATAAGTAGATACAATTGGAGTGGTTGTATTTAGTCCCCCTGCTCTTCTATTGAGACATTTAGATCATGTCAAAGGTCATGTCTCACCTAGACACAGGATCTGACACGAATTTTGACCTGATGGTCAAGATTCAATTTATCCCCTGAGCAAGCAGGCAGGCTCTATTAGCTCAATGGTAAACATTTCAGCACTTGCGCAGAAAATCCAGGGTAGAAGAGGAAAGTTAACATAGTGCTGCTTTAACTGTGTTTAGAGACACAGTAATATAATAATGTCATAGTGACATGCAAACAGAGGCAACAGGGTTCCATGTTTAGTAGCAAGTTGTAAGAGCAGGACAATGATTATTTAAACAATAATAATATTAATGTTAAGCACGCTCACACACCTTGGAGCTGTCCAGTTCAACCACAGTATTCTGCTGTTGCCCACTGGGACAATAAAGGCAATGTTTCTCAAAGTGGGGTCCGGGGACCCCCAGGGGTCCTTGAAAGGGGTTCCAGGGGGTCCCCAGCAAACTGAGTTAACATAGCATCAAAATCAGTTCAACCACTTCAACTTTAAATACATCAGCTATTTCAAAATAGCCGATCTACAAGCTCACTCATGTGCGATGTGACGCGTTGTGAGCTTGTAGATCCTACACCAATAATCCTGTGGACCCACTGGTGGGCCATGAGGATATTGTAAGTGGGCCCCCAAATAATTGGCAAAACACTAAGACTGTTATGGATGGTATTCGTTTCTTTCAAACCTTGATTGTGGTAGGCTACAGATAAATAAAAACTTTAAGTATACTATGTTAGTTCCATTGAACCAAGCCAGAACACAATCGATTGATAGATCATTAAAATAAACATGCTCTGAAAATGCTCGTGGCCCACCCATCTGATCACAAACACGGTCAAGTGGTCAGATGGGTGGACTGGCTGCAGACGCTTTCGATATTTTCAAGTGGGCCCTGATCCAGAAAAGGTTGGTAACCAATGTGGTATCTGAAAACCACAGACTTAAAGGTTTCTATATTGCTTTTGTAGTTGCCAACAACGCCATATTGCAGTTAAGTTTGTTGTCCCAGAGATGAGAATGAATGGTTGTAGAATGAAGGAGTCATCACTAGTTAGTGAGGTTTCGTTGCTTCCAGTTTATTGCATAAGTACAAACAGCTTCCTATGGGGACCCTGAGGTCCCCACCACACCACACAACAGCCTGCCGGCTGCTGAGTCACACACACACCAAGATGCATTTCGGTACAGTTTATATAACAGAGAGATCTAGGGAAGGTACATGTGGGTGTGTGAGCTTCAAAGGTGAGCCCCCCCACCCGGCACAAACAATAGATCACCCTTCGAGCCCCCTGATTCAATTTGCACCTGTATGAAGCAGGAAAGGGGGAAGGGGAACACATGCTCTCTCTCCCAGGTAAACAAAGAGAATGCTAAGAGCCCCCCCACACCCCTCTCAGACAACCCGGCACCTCTCTCTGACTCAATCCACTTCTTCTGTCTGTATGCTCCCTGTAGACTTGTGTAGTTAAATAATACTAGCAAATATGTATGTTATGTTTATCAAATATACTACATTCCCCCCATGAGAGACATTAAACGTCTCTCACAAACACGTATATTTCAAAAGAAACACAAAGAATCCGCCCCCCATGAAAAGCGACCGGAACACCAACCAGGAAAAAAAAGTTAACATTCAGGAAAACTAAAACAGCAAACAACATCACACAGAACAATGCACATACAAAAACCAAGATGACATAGTACAGTGACAAGGCGAGTTATACAGCCAACCCAGAGAACCCCCCCAAGGTTTAATAAAATTCCAACAATCCCATCACATAGTTCCCACACCGCCACCCCTCCATGTACCTCGTCACGGGAGTCGCCCGGTCTTCTCAACACACAAACAAAAGGCGGGCATCAAAGCAATTATATTACCCGACATGAGAACCATTGAAAAGAAGTCCAAACTCTAAAAAATATTAACTTAATCCAACACCGCCACCCTATGTACTACAAACAAACAAAAGGCGGGCAAATCAGTGATTACATCAGTCGACATTGGGACAGTTAATTCTAATAGGTATCCCCTAATTCACAGTCTAACCCACCATCATCACAAAAATACAATCCCAGGTCCCATATGCGCAGCGTCCCGCTCGATAATGTCTCTCTCGCAGTCCCCCCAATGTCATCTTCTCACCCAGCCGTGCTCCAGCGCCGTACCCAGATTGTCAACAGATAGCTGCATTTTAACAACAGAGCGCTCCTACTCGCGATCGCTGAAGATGTGTTACCACACTCTCCACGAAGAACCCCATCATCGCAAGTCCTCCACTCTGCCGGCACCCGCTGTCCTCTCCCCACAACATACCCGCCACGAAGAAATTCGACACACCAATTTCTCCGCTCTGCCGTCTGCACCGCAGCGCGCCCTTCTAGCGATCGCAGAAGATATGTTGAGCAGCCAGATGAGTCGTCCAGCCGTCCTAGATCTGGTCACGAAGTCCACTCCCTGTAGATTCTCGAAAAGTTGTCGTCACGTCGTCCCGATGTCCCGCCGCACGTTCTTTCGACGCCTGGCTCAGTATCCCTGGAGACTTGCGCCTCCAAAAAAACAAACCAACACGACTGCCGACTTCGACGCCATAATGTGGTATCTGAAAACCACAGACTTAAAGGTTTCTATATTGCTTTTGTAGTTGCCAACAACGCCATATTGCAGTTAAGTTTGTTGTCCCAGAGATGAGAATGAATGGTTGTAGAATGAAGGAGTCATCACTAGTTAGTGAGGTTTCGTTGCTTCCAGTTTATTGCATAAGTACAAACAGCTTCCTATGGGGACCCTGAGGTCCCCACCACACCACACAACAGCCTGCCGGCTGCTGAGTCACACACACACCAAGATGCATTTCGGTACAGTTTATATAACAGAGAGATCTAGGGAAGGTACATGTGGGTGTGTGAGCTTCAAAGGTGAGCCCCCCCACCCGGCACAAACAATAGATCACCCTTCGAGCCCCCTGATTCAATTTGCACCTGTATGAAGCAGGAAAGGGGGAAGGGGAACACATGCTCTCTCTCCCAGGTAAACAAAGAGAATGCTAAGAGCCCCCCCACACCCCTCTCAGACAACCCGGCACCTCTCTCTGACTCAATCCACTTCTTCTGTCTGTATGCTCCCTGTAGACTTGTGTAGTTAAATAATACTAGCAAATATGTATGTTATGTTTATCAAATATACTACACCACCGACCTACATCATTGGCTAAATGTTTGTTGCCATGGTTACTGTTTTAACTGCACTGTGAGTGGAACATTATAGGTTAGCTGACAGTCAGATGTGTGTCTGTCACTTCCTGTCAGCTTCACACGTACATCCTGTGGTAAAGACTTTATTGTTTCCTCTGTGCTGTGTGCATTTTTGTGGACATGCATGCATGTACGTTCAAAAGTCATAGTGAAACTTTGCATGCACACGCCCTGGAGGCCAAGGAAGAACCCCTCTGCCCCAAACTTTTCAAATATTACCTAAGAAAGAGGCAAACATTTTGAAAATAGCCTATCTACAACGCCTCACAAGGCTATTTCACAATATTTATCTGTGGAACCAAGTCAAACTAAATGTAATGAACCCCCCAGTTCAAATATGATTATTTTGGGGGGTCCCAGCCTGAACATTTTGGGAACTTTTAGTGTAAAGGAAAGTCACATTTGTAGGCTATACTGTTTGTTGTAACTAATCTGCTATGTTCACTACTTATCTCACTATTTATCCCTACTCACTACTTATCTCACAACTATACTAATCTATATCTTAGTATCTCTGCTCCTTTCTTATGTAAGTAAACTAATCAGGTAAGAAGTGAGTTGTAGGGCTGAAGTGCAACGGTGCAACAGTTAATTGAACAAAGGCATTTAATCAGTTATTTTTTTTAAATGATTTGGGGGAATAAATATGTATTTCCCCCCTGTCATAGATGACAAAAACAGCAAAAACAGCTTAAGTAGCAGATCCACAACCCTGTAGATTGGCTACTTTCCCTATTTTTGTGTGACACAGTTGTACAGTGAAGTATAAAATATAGGGCTTAAGTGGTTAATGACAATAATAAATGGTCAATTTGAAAACACATCAGTTACATATTTTTGCATCAACTTGTTGATATAAAAAACACAAAAAATATGCTTCTTGATTATTCGAATAATCGAAAAATGTATTGATAGTTGCAGCTCTATAGGCCTAATAGTCAGTAGAGAGTTACAAAATAAAGGGGAAAAACATTTCACTTAACCTTAGAACACTAACGTCGGGTGATTTTCACCCACACAATTGTAATTATGTGATTTTCATAATGTTGCTGATGTCTAAGGTGGGTGGGTGGGTCCTTGGTATACCTTCAGGATGCTCACTGATGTCATAGAAGGTAGGTTTGCTTCCCTGCCCCATCCCTATTTCTTTCTACAGGCAGGTCTTTGGGTGATTTTCACCCAACGTTAGTGATAGAGGGTAAAACGAATTCCCATACTCCCACAGTTGTCAGCTGATGCAACTAGACTGTGCCACTGGACAAGGCTCGCATGTCCCAGGAATGGGTGGACCAAAGGAGAAGTTTCCAGTTTTATGGAATGTATTATGTGTATTGGGTAAAACATACACAACGTTAGTGATGGTGTGACAATAATATTCAACGTTAGTGTTCGAGCAGAAGCACATCATTTCCTGTGTGTCATTGTTACATGTACACTTTCCGCAAACCTTCCAGGAGGGATCCTGGAAGGTTTGTGGAAATTGTACATGTGAGTGAAAGCACTCGTGTCCTTGCCAGGTAAACCAACCATGAATCCTGACTGCATAACTTGACCTCATGTAGCGCTGCCCAGGGGTCTAGTGCTACTTTTAGAAGTGAGGGGTGGAGCGAAACTATACAGCTTTCTTCCCCTCTACCAAGGGTTCCCAAACTTCGACCCCCTACAATAATCATATTTCAACTGGGGATCCCCCACCATGACAAGCACTTGTAATTGTAGGCATTACATTTAGTTTGACTCGGTTCCACAGATAAATATTGTGAAAATAACCGAACTGCGAGGCGTTTTATTTTCACAACGTTTGCTCCTCTAGAGAGGCAAACGTTGTCAAAACGTTGTCAAAACGTTGTCAAAAATTACGTAAGAGATCTCTTTCGTAATTTTTTACAATTTGGTATTAAAAAGGTCTTAAAGGGTAATTCAATTGTAACTTTGGTAATGTGCATAATATACACACTTATACTGTATGTTGGTTTGTTTACTGTTAAGTGAGAAAACAATGTTGCACATTAAGCTAATCATCTGGGGACCCCCCAAAATTATGTGGGAACCCCAACCCCCAGTTTGGGAACCACTGCTCTACACCAAACCTCTATGTGAAAAACAGCCGATCTACAAGCTCACAACGTGTCGTCGCACCTTGTGAGCTTTGTAGATCGGTTGTTTTTGGGTTATGAATATGGATAATCCCTGGGGTTCAAGTGGTTTTGACCAAAACCAAAATCCTGCAGGGGGGTGTCGCTAACCCTCCACTATACCCCTGGTGCTGCCAAATATCTGTCTTGTCATCTAACTCTGCATTCTATAGCCTATGTATGTCATTTATTGTGAGTCGCTCTGGAAGAGTGTCTGCTAAATAATAGCAAAATTGTCAATTTTACCACTTTGGTAGAGGTTTGGGTTGTGTAGTTACCTTGCCATGATGTAACTCCAAAGGTGGACAAGAAATAAAAAATAATTGCTCCATTGATTAGAAATGAATAATTCAAAATATGCTCCTCATTGACTTACATTGTACGGTAAAACAGCTCTCAAAGTCATTCTTTCAGCACATAAATGAACACAAACAAAGCTGATTCAGACAATATGGAACATCACCAAACCCATCGACTTCCTGCTAATTTTAGTATTTGAAGATCCGGATCCGCGGATCCAGTCCAGGTTTTCTTAAAGAAAATAGCAAAATCAACAGGAAGTTGATATCTTGGTCTTGCCCATTAAACCCTATATAGGCTATACTTCATTGGCTGAGGTCCCCCAGGGGCTCTATACTTGGTCCCCTCTTTTAGGCTACATTAAAAATATTCAGCAAAAAATATTTGAGGTTGTAAATCGGCTATTTTCGCTGAATGTTTTTATGCCAAATGTTTGTCTATTATGTCATGCCCAGAATTAGGATGCTATAGGATTCATATATGATTAATGAAGAACTGTGGGGCAAAAAGACAATTAAGAGAGGAGGATGATTAATATTATATTTGAAAATGTACAGTTCAATCTTAACTCCTCAAATACTATCATTGGGCTAAGGGGAAATGTAACATATAATAATATGGTTACTGAAGAACATACCCTTGACATTTAGTGGGAAGGGTGGGGTAGTCATAGCAACAGCAAAGCATGTATGTTTGTGGTGTATGTGAGGTGCATCGGAACACAGAACAGAACATTAAAGGTATAGTGTAAGTGATTTTTGTTTGTTAGAAGAAGTGTTAAATAGCTCTATATTCTGACAGTACTCATTGCTATAGAGTGTTTGTTCAGTAACAGGAGTCTCCATGTCTCTCCAGTTCTTTCATTAACCGAAAACATTTGTAGGCCGGGATACCAATTTTATCCAATCAGGAGAGAGAACTCACACAGTATGCAAGATAAACAAGTGAAATTGGAAGTGATGACACAAATAAACGAGCAGACACATTTTAAACTGGAACACTATCAAATTGAAGCTGATATATGGGTACTCTCTTCTGATTGGCTGAAATTTGGCCTCCGACCTGAAAATGTATTTATATAAATATATGTATTTTCTGTTTATCAAAGAGCTGGAGAGACATGAGACTCCTGTTACTGAACAAACACTCTATCAGAATATAGTGCTTCAACCTTTTAACACAATTTATTTTTGTTTTAATCAACAAATACCCTACCTTTAACTTGATATGTCCATATATGGTCATTGTTGGGTGGAAACCTTGTATGCGTAAAAACATTTATTTTCAGGAAATGGAAAAGAATAAATAACCCGTGTTCCAATGCATCTGATGTAGTGGTTATTTAGTCACAAGCTCTTTCTAATACTTTTCATTGGTTCAATATTTATGAAAATATACTAAAAACAACTTTCACTTTTGATTAATCAACAAAAACGATATAAATGGCAAAAATAGCAGCTCTAAAAGCTCACAATTGAGCTTGTAGATCGGCTATTTTTGCTACTTTCGTGTGACACTGACTGTATTATTATGCAAGGCATTAATTTAGGAAAAAACATAAAAAGGAGGTTTCTGCCTATGAAGTGCTTTTCTAACCTTGTCTTATAGCAAAAACAGTTTTCTAAGGCAGCGACTAGGCCTATCGATCCTCTTCTTAACGATTTATTTTAACTTTTTCATGCCAAGTACCCCCAAAATATATTGATATATATTTGGCCGTGAACTCGCCGTCTGAAAATGGTTTGTGTCAGAGACCTCCAGAAGAGAAGATTTATGTAAAACATATATCAAAATTATTCTACATTTTCAAAAGATTTCCGAAATACCAGATATATAAGCTCGCAGTGTGGCACGAAGTAGAACGCAGGTAGAACCCACCTAAAGCCCACATGGGCATCCCAGTTGGGACCCACCTCGGCCCCATATAGACTTGCCTAGTTGGGGCCCACCTAGGGCCCAGGTAGAACCCACCTAATGCCCACATGGGCATCCCAGTTGGGACCCAAGTGGATCCAGCTGACATTGCCAACATGGTTTAGCCCACCTTGAAACCATATGGGACCCACATGGGCGTGCTGGCTGGGGACGCGCTGTGAGCTTGTGGATCTGCTATTTTTGAATAGCCAACATATAAATGGATAAAGTGGTTAAAATGTGATGCTGTATTAACACATTTTACTGGGACCCCCTGGTACCCCCAAAGGACCCCTGGGGGTCCCCAGACCCCATTTTAAAGGAGAAATCCGGACATTTTAAGTGTTATCTTTGATGTGTCGTTACTCACCTACCGACGTAAAAAGTGGCATTGTTTTTTTCCAGAGATTCCCCTGTCGTCATTTTTTCAACCCTTGTTGGGAGCGCGTGGCATAGGGAAATTTGTCTATTATAACCGATGCAAAGTTATTTTTTTCTCTACTACTACTCATTACTACAACTTGGTGTTGCCAGGTAGAGAAACAAGCAACTAGCGTTAGCTCGTTCGGCATTAGCGGTAGCCTCTCAGGAACTTTCACTGCATGTTTGACTATCATGAGACTCCACAATGAGTAATAGTAGAGAAAAAAATAACTTTGCATCGGTTATAATAGACGAATTTCCCTATGCCACGCGCTCCCATTATGACAACGGAGGGGGTTGAAAAAATGACGACAGGGGAATCTCTGGAAAAAAAACAATGCCACTTTTTACGTCGGTAGGTGAGTAACGACACATCAAAGATAACACTTAAAATGTCCGGATTTCTCCTTTAAGAACCACTGATTTAGGTGACTTTGATATTGATTACTTTTCCAATTAATCAAACTAGATGTCCTCACATCTAGTTTTCCGTCGTCACATCAGCTTTCCGTCGCGGCCCTCACATCTAGGCCCTAGATCTGAGGCCTGATCTGAGGTTGGTCCAGACAGAGTCCAAAACTCATCAGATGTCAGGGTGTTCAAACTCTCCAAACTTTCCTCTGTCATCCCTTCTAAGACACCACCGCTATTGCACCATTGTTTAAACCACCACTCGTCATAGTCTCCAAACATTTCCTCTGTCATCCCCTCAATTTCCTCCTCGTGCTTTAGTGGTGTGTGTAACAGATTCACATCATCATCCTCTTTATCCTTGCCCACATTGTATTGTTGAAGTTCTTCCCTATTTATTTCCCGGTCATATGATAAAGAGGTCAGACGACCTGTATCTGGTTGCTATGGCAACCTGCCAGATCAGGTTGAGGGTCTGATAGGCAAATCAGAGAATCAATCAAGCCGAGAGTCTGATCACAGATCGAGGTGGGGTAAGATGCCTAAAATATAGCCATAGCTCTGATCAACAGTCTGTGGCAAGTTTCGGGGCAAATGGAGTGATCCTGTGCTTGCTTACCCCGGACGAACTTTCAGAGCTTTTGTCAATTATATAGTAATAATAATAATATATATATATATATATAGATAATCGAGAAGCACGTTTTCTTTTCTTTTCTATCTTTATTGACAATCGACATGAAAAAGTTTTAACAGATTTTTTTTACAATGACTAAATCAAATAGTTTGATTAACCATGAAGGCTTCTTTTACATGTTGTACAACACTGTTACATGCAAAAAATAGTGAAAATGATCTGTATAGCGATATATCTGTATAGCGATGGAGGACATGATGTGAGCTTGTAGATCTGCTAATTAATTTTTAATTTTCAATGTCATGTTTGAAATAAATCATGTATAAATGCATTTCTTTCTTCATTTAATTATTCGTGATTAAGCCTAATGCACAAGGAAGCTTCCTTGCTAATGGGGTCCAATACACACACACACACACGCACGCACGCACGCACGCACACACACACACACACACACACACACACACACACATTCTCACACACACACACACACACGCACGCACGCACGCACGCACGCACGCACACACACACACACACACACACACACACACACACACACACACACACACACACACACACTGAACGCAATTTAAAAAGCACACGTTTGGAACCTGGAATGCTGTATAGTTCAGAATGTGATTTCGGACAGGCATTTAGGTGCCTGTGCACCCAAACAATGAGGGTCCTGAGAAAAAAGCTGCATGCCTTCTGGGAGATGTAGTTTAACCTCTATTACGACTCCAGTCTGAACCGACCTCTATGAACTACAATTCCCACGTATCATATGATCACAACGCATGCGGGGAAAGAAATATGGCGTCTCCATGAAAACGAAGCGGAATCGCAAGTTTGGGATTTAAAATAAGTGATAAAGGTTAGCAATAGCATTCATAGTATTTAAAATGCAGACATGCCCACAACGTTAAACTCTCAGCAATACTAGAGAGATTAGCACCAATGTTAAATTCAGCTTAATGTGGTTTATAGGAAATTATAGCCATTATAGCTATTGTTGTTGATGCTAAGCTAGCGTTAGCTAACTTCACCGTGTTGACGTTTTGTTGCAGGCTCTTAGTTGAGAGAGCCTGTTATCTAAACTTTTCTCAATAAACCAGGCACTACTGTATGGCATGATTAATTAACGTTAATTATTCCTCATATTACCAGTTACTTTTTCTAAACATGTTTGCCAAGTAAGTCCGATTATGTTAAGGTGAACACATCTCACATCACAACATATCAAACCTGAAGATTCACTGATTTTTTCAAAGTGAATCCCATTGTTCTGATGTGATCAATAGTGTGTGTAACAAATCCTTATGTCTTCTGTAAACCTTTTACTATTTACTAGCCTTGGATCAAGACTATCATAGATTGTATTGTATCCAGTGTCTGGACTTTTACTTTCGTATCTATGATATGCAAATGTAAAAATCAATAAAATACATCTATGATAGATAGTCTTGATCCAAGGCTAACTATTTACTAATATTGTAAAGTTAGTCCTCCCCTCCTTGAAGAGTCATGTATGTCAGATTATTATTGTTGTTGTATTGTATAACATAAACGCTAGCCAGCTTACTTGTTTTGTTTTAAGTTGATTTGGGCTGTAGTGGTTCTCAAAACATTTTCATGTCAATGACCCCAATACCTCATATGAATAGACATTGGGTCCGGTAGTCATTCTTATACTTTATGTCAGGAGTCTTCAACGTTTTTCAGACCAAGGACCCCTTAGCTGAGAGAGAAAGATGAAGCAGGGACCCCCTATGTTGTATAACACATTCTTGTTGCAGATTCAACTTTTTTTTAATAGATTTCATAGATGGCTTCATAGAATTGTTTGACAGCTCTGTCATTGTGTAGTGTTGTGTTGGATTCATGTTAATGTATTTTCACTTAAACCCTCAATACATAGAAAACATGTACCTGGTTTGTACTTGTACCTGTTAGATTTGCCCCCCCCCGTACTAACTCTGAGGAGCCCCTGTTGAAGACCCCTGCATTATGTCTTTGGGCCAACTTCTAGCCTGTGAAAGTAAACTGTTCCTCATTTTGCTGGGAACCCTGTCAAGGACTCCTAGGGGTCCTTGGACCCCACTTTCAGAACCCTGTTGCTGAGAGGAGTAGGAGGATTTGACAGGATGGACTAAATAAAACTCAAAAAGTCTCGCTGTGTGTGTGTGTGTGTGTGTGTGTGTGTGTGTGTGTGTGTGTGTGTGTGTGTGTGTGTGTGTGTGTGTGTGTGTGTGTGTGTGTGTGTGTGTGTGTGTGTGTGTGTTTAACAGATGGCAGGTGATACCGCCGCTGACAAGAAGGATGCCCCGGCCGAAACTTCGGTGAACAAGGACACTAAGGACAGAGAGAGGAAACGCAGTCGCTCACGAGAACGAATAGAACGGAAGCGCCATCGATCGCGTGAGCGCCGCTCCAAATCTCTTGACAGGTACCTCATACATACTATACACAATTACACACCATTTAATAAGAGTTTAGTTTGTTCTTACATACTGTGAATACATTTTCATATCGTTATCGGGTGGAAACCTTGTATGTCCAAAACATTCCTTTTTTATTATTAAATAAAAAATATATATAATAGTGAAAATAGCTGTTCTACAAGCTTGTGGATCTGTTATTTTCACTACTTTTGTGCGACACTCTTGTATGATGAAGGAGGGCATTAATTTATGAGAAACCATTAAAAGTTGAAAAATGGAGGTACAAGGTTTCCGCCTGACAGCGACGATATAATAACATAGGTACTACAGTATCACTTCCTGTATGGAATATATGACTGTAGATCTCCCATTCACATACATTTGATGCATATTTGATATCTGCTGCTAATTAATATGTCTTTATTTGAACAACACTGAGAAACTGTCTTTATTACACACACTTTATGTACTTTTGATATTTGTTTTTATTTTGTTTATTTTTATGTGTCTACAATTTGTGGGTAGCTTACACAAAAAAAGGTCTTAAGCACACCTGATCAGCTCAGAGACGGGTGCGTAGGCAGGGATCAGACGTCTAGAATACAATAAAATGACCCGCACACCGTCTACACAATGAGGACAACTTCATTTAGGCAACGTTTAACGTTTCAGTTTATAGACCTTCTTCAGGCCAATGCCCGAAGAAGATCTAAACTTTGCCTAAATTATAAAGTTGTCCTTATTGTGCAAGTGTAGACGGTGTGCGGGTCATCTTATTGTGTTCTGGGTAGCTTACACACAAAAAATACATTTGTTAAACAGTAACAGTAGAGAATTCCATTTTGTTCCTTTCATCCTGGCAGAGATCGGCGTGACAACAGAGACAACAAGGATCGTGAGCGGGACAAGGACAGAGATCGGGGCCGTAGAGATAAGGATGGCGGCCATCGGCGTGATCGCGGCAGGAAGTCGAGGTACGTAGACCGTATTAAGGTAGCTCTCCACCGCACCAACGTCGGTGGTAAGTGTTGGAAAGCGCCTGTTGCCGAAAATCTGCTGTTGAATGGGCGGTGGGTACACTGTCGTGTCGGGTTGTAGGGAAGCGTCAAAAGCCGATCGAACAAGCTCACTTTCGACCGTCGGATAGCAGTGGGCTTGTTGTTGAAAAAGACATCAAGCCATAGGCTATTTTTAGCGCCATAGTAGCCATCTGTCTGTGTCGGCTCTCAGATGCATTCAGCAACTTTTTTTCACACCTTCCATCCGACTGATCTCCCGACTTCATTCGACTGCCAGTCTGTAGTACTCTGTTTGGTGGAGAGCTAGTGGGATGGAAAGTGTTTCAACAGAGTTGAATTGAATCGTTTGTATCTGTTAAGGGTGTAGTAACTGTAGTTAATGCCAAGGACCCCAAAATGTATATATATTTGGCCGCAGACCCCCATCTGAAAATGTCTTGTGCCAGGGATCCCCAGATGAGAAGATTTTTGTAAAAAAAAAATATTCAAAACTGTTCAAAAATAGCAGATGTACAAGCTCGCAGGACCCCTGGGGGTCCCCGGACTCCACTTTGAGAACCACTGACGTAGACTGTACTAGTGGGATGGGAAGTCTGTGAACGGAGCCATTCATTGAATTGTTTGGAACACTGTTAAGGGTGTTGTTGTTTTTACATTTAACCTGTTGAATACAAACTGTCCCTTGGTTTTACAGAAGCACATCACCTAGATCAAAGGACAGGATAAAGCGAGAGAAGGACATAAAGGGAGAGGAGGATGAAGAGGAGAAGAAGAAGAAAGAGAAGGTAGGATTTGGGCTTCAACTAAATTGTGTATTGCATGTTGCATATCGTATTATTTATATAACGTTGCTGTCGGGCAGAAACCTATCTCCATATTCAAACTTTCTGTGTTTTTTTTTCTCGTAAATTAACGCCCTACTTTATCATACTACTACAGCGTCACACAAAAGCATCGAAAGTAGCTGATCCACAAGCTCGAAACGTGGCACGAAGCGATGCGTTTTGAGCTTGTAGATCTGCTACTTTTGCTATATTTGAATGCTGAAAAGTAACAGTTTTGGACATATGAGGTTTCCACCCGAAGGAGACGATATATAGTATATTGTTTTTTTGGCCAACTTACTGTTGGTGTTGCTTTGACTGTGATGTCTTTCCATCATGCTGTAAATACAGTACCTTTTTCTTGTATTTTTAACAACTGTACTACTTTGGAATTCTCCTCGCGGGATCAATAAAGGTCTCATCTTAATAATCCTTAACTTGTTACTTCAGATGATATTTTGAGTCTTGTGTGGTCTTCTGTTTGGTTTTGTTCCAGTTCCAGCCGCTGTCTTTGGAAGAGCTTCTCGCGAAGAAGAAGGCAGAGGAGGAGGCAGAGGCCAAGGTGAGATGAGAGGAGAGGAGAGGCTCTCAACGTCACCCTATTCAAGGGTTCCCAAACTGTTCAGGCCACGACCCCCTAAAATAATATTTGAACTGGGGACCCCCCACCTTGACAAGCACTTGGCATTGTAGGCATTACATTTAGTTTAATTATGTTCCACAGATAATATTGTGAAAATAGCCAAGTGAGCTTGTAGATCGTCTATTTTCACAATGTTTGCCTATTTCTTAGGTCATATTTGGCCAATTTGGCAGTGACACTAGTGATGATTCTCTCTGACCAATCAGCAGTCTGCATTGTTTTCACTAGTGATGATTCTCTCTGACCAATCGGTTTCACCTCATCAGATGGTATTGCCTCAGCTCACTTTGTACCTCAATGTAGGTGATAAAAGTATCAGGTAGGGCTGTCACGATTAGGAAATGTTATTTGACGATTAATTGTTGCTCAAATAATTGCGGTTAACGATTGCGTTTCTGTCATTGAACATTGGAACATTATGAATAAAAAATATATTTCAGTTTGGCTTTTAGGCTTTGTAAACAAAAGTTGCAAATGGCATATATGACAAATACAACTTACTTTTGTTAAAATAAATGTTAAATAGCTCTATATTCTGATAGTACTCATTGTTATAGAGTGTTTGTTCAGTAAAATGAGTCTCCATGTCTCTCCAGCTCTTTATTAAACAGAAAAGGCATTTTCAGTGCTCTCTCCTGATTGGCTTAAATGTTGTCACCTGCCTGAAAATGTATTATATTCTGTTTACTAAAGAGCTGGAGAGACCCCTGTGACCGAACAAACGCTCTGTAGCAATGATTACTATCAGAATATAGTACTTTACATTTTTAACAAAAACATATAAATTACCTCAAAATATCACTTACCATACCTTTAAGAAAAAGTGGAAATAGCAGATAGTGAAATAGTGACAAGCCTAGGTACAACTGTTTCTAAATGGCAAACCAAAAAACATTCAGAAAAAAAACAAAAGCTCTGTTCTGTCCTCTTCAGCCCAAGTTCCTGTCCAAGGCAGAGAGAGAGGCTGAGGCTCTGAAACGGAGGGAACAGCAGACGGAGGAGAGGAAGAGGTTCATTGAAGAAGAGAGGAAGAAGAGAAGGATGTTCCAGGAAACTGGAAGAAAAATGATGGGTGCGTCAGCTGGGCTTATAGAAGTGCGTGTGTGTGAGCGCCATCCGGTGGCTTGTTCAGCTGTGGCTATAGGGGTGAAACAGATCCTCGAACTAAATGATCAAATCTACAATCTCAGGGTTGTGGTTGAGTTTGTAGATCTGCTATTTTTGGTATATTCACCGCAGCTGTACAAAGTATAAAATAGGGCTTAAGTGGTTAATCAGATTAATCGATTTAGTTGATTATAAAAAAGATTATAAAAAATTTTTTGTGTTGATATAATTAAAAAGTGTGCTTCAAGATTATTTCGATTTATTGCAAAAAAAATATTTGTTTTTTAGAGGAGTTATTTTAATTAGAAAAGCCTCCTGTGGACAGGTGTTGAACTTTAGTCCAATGAAATTGTGATATCCATGTCAAATAAAATAAACATAATATAACTTAACTAATCGCTAAGAACTAATCGATACTTAAAGGTAGGGTAAGTGATTTACTTTGGTTAAAATAAGTGTTAAATAGCTCTATATTCTAATAGTACTCATTGCTATAGAGTGTTTGTTCAGTAAAATGAGTCTCCATGTCTCTCCAGCTCTTTATTAAACAGAAAATGCATTTTCGGTGCTCTCTCCTGATTGGCTTAAATGTTGTCACCTACCTGAAAATGTACTATATTGTGCTTACTAAAGAGCTGGAGAGACCCCTGTGACCGAACAAATGCTCTGTAGCAATGATTACTATCAGAATATAGTACTTTACCTTTAACCAAAAAAAGGAAGAAAATCACTTACCCTACCTTTAACAACCCTAGCTGTGGTATAATTGTAGGCTGACAGTGTGATAATGTGTGTGACACAGAGGACCCCCAGGAGAGGGACAGACGAGAGCGGAGAGAGCGGATGGAGAGAGCACAAGAGAACAACGGAAATGAAGAAGATGACGGACGACAGAAGATCAGAGAGGAGAAGGATAAGAGCAAAGAACTCGTGGCCATCAAGGTTGGTATGGAGAAGGAGATGATGCTGTTTTTATGATTGGCTTTTTTTGTACAGAGCACATCATTTTCACTGCAGATGTACTAGTTATATTGCAATAACACACTTAGTTGAAATAACATTTTATTCATTAATCCATTAAGACACATCTGTGTTATGTTTAGATTTCTTTGGGCTATTCAAAAAATAGCAGATATACTGTACAACCTCATAGTGCAGCACCGAGTGCCGCGCTATGAGCTTGTATATCTGCTATTTTTTTTTAAATCATGAAAATGTGTGCAAATCTTTTAATATATATTTTTTAAAGCAAACATTCGTAACTCCAACCTTTTTAAAAACTATAATTACTATAATATCAGTGGTTCTTAAACCTTTTCATGTCAAGGGCCCCCAAAATTATATGCATTTGGCCGCGGACCCCCATCTCAAAATATTTTGAAGCAAATATTTTGAAGCAAAGATTTGAGTTAAAAAAGTTCGCTTTAAAAAATTATATATATATTCAAAGATTTTCACAAATGTTCACGATTTTTCAAAAATAGCAGTACCTCCGATCGCACTGGCCATGTATTTTTTGACACCTGAATCAACTTGTACCGTATACAGCTCGATGTGATGTTTGTGTCTCAAAACGAATGATCATTTCAGGAGCGCTACCTGGGCGGCATGAAGAAACGCAGGCGAACACGTCACCTGAACGACAGGAAGTTTGTCTTCGAGTGGGACGCTTCAGAAGATACGTCCATCGACTACAACCCCATGTGAGTCGACAGAACATTGACTGTTTTATTTACGCCCGCCACAATTATTACATAATCTCCTGATCGCAATTATTTTAAGATAATTTTTTACATACCGTAAATAATTCTCTGATCTTGTTCAATGCCAAAAACATAATGACATCACTAATTGTAGTTATTTGTGTGACAGTTAACCGTCAACTAAAATGTAATGATGGTGACTGACAACCCTTTGTGAGTCAACAGAACATTTAGTAGTTAAATTGTGTCTCTGTCTATTGTCTCAGTTACAAAGAGAAGCACTCGGTGCAGCTGTACGGCCGAGGGTTCATCGCCGGCATCGACCTCAAGCAGCAGAAGAGGGAGCAGTCCCGTTTCTACGGCGACCTGATGGAGAAGAGACGTACGCTGGAGGAGAAGGAGCAGGAAGAGTGAGTGATGCTCGCCGTCCAACCGCTTAACACATTGAGTGCCAGGGTTTTTTAAAAACAGGGTACAGTCAGTGCCTGGATTTTTAACCATTTTTTAACCTTTTTCAAGTAGTCACAAAATATTTTCAGTGATCACCGTCCTCACGGTGATCCCCTCATTACACACATAGAGGTCTCGTACAATCGGGGGATTTTTTTTAAAAACATTCGGTAATCCGTTCCATAGTTGCAGCCAGTTGAAAATAGTCGAAAATAGTCAAAAATACATAATAAAAAGAAAAAGTACACTGGAGCCGAGATACAGGCTTTTGAAGTCATAAGTTAACCAGGAAGTGGATTGGAGTCTAAATCTTCGAAAAATGATATCTCCTGGTGCTGTGAAGGAACCAGGAGATATATATACCGTAATTTTCGCACTATAAGCCGCACCTGACTATAAGCCGCAGCAGCTAAATTGAATGTTTGGAACATATATAAGCCGCACTGGACTATAAGCCGCGGGTGTAAAATCCATAGATTTTGGAGGTCCCCTAGTGGCCGTTAGCTGTAAAAATCCATAGATAAGCCGCACCGTTATATAAGCCGCAGGGTCGAAAAATGGGAAAAAAGTCGCGGCTTATAGTCCGAAATTTACGGTATATATATTCTTTTGGCATGGCTTCTCAAAAACGGTCCGGACCGTTTTTGGCACTCAATGTGTTAATCACATCATCTATCTGCAGAATACATTTTAGTTTATTTAGTATTAATTAGATCGTTTTCTTAATTTTCATCATGCATTTATTTATAACCTCAGTGAACACATGAGCAATATGTGCTTTTTTTTTTACAAATTCACCAAAATGTGAATGCTTTTTGTTCCATAAAATGAAAAGTAAATCATCATTTTGTACTTTAGTTTTGTGGTCAAGTTCTAATAAGTTAATCCAATAATAGAAACTAATCAAACAGATGCATTGTTTATGAAAATAACCACCTGGTTCTCATAGTCTGGTCCGGGGACCACCAGGGGTCCAAATGGACCCTATTGAGTCTGTAACTCAAGAGTTAAATTAACATTACAGGATTTTACTGTGTAGATTGGGGCCCAGAGATAAAAACAACAAAGAAAAAAATTATCAAATGGCCTAATGCTTATCAAACTGGTGAGAGTTACTGAAAATAATCATGTTATAATCATATTACGTATGATCTGACCCCCCTGCCCTCCTCTTCTGTGCCCCACAGGGTGAGGCTGAAGAAGGTGCGTAAGAAGGAGGCCAAGCAGCGCTGGGACGACAGGCACTGGTCCCAGAAGAAGCTGGACGAGATGACGGACAGGGACTGGCGTATCTTCAGGGAGGACTACAGCATCACCACCAAGGGAGGCAAGATCCCCAACCCCATCAGGAACTGGAAGGAGTACTCACTGCCCGACCACATCCTGGAGGTCATCGACAAGTGTGGCTACAAGGTGGGCCTTCCTACTGAAACACTTTTAATTTAGTCGACTAAAACTATTTCATTTTAAACTTTGTTTTATTGGTTTTTCTGCACATTAACACATTGAGTGCCAGGGCTTTTTTAAAACAGGGTACAGTCGGTGCCTGGATTTTGAACAATTTTTGAACCTTTTTCAAGTAGTCACAACATATTTTCAGTGATCACCGTCCTTAAGGTGATCCCCTCATTACACACATAGAGGTCTCGTACAATCGGGGGGAAAAAATTAAAAACATTAGGTAATCCGCTCCATAGTTGCAGCCAGTTGAAAATAGTCGAAAATAGTCAAAAATACATATTTTAGAAAAAAAGTACACAGGAGCCGAGATACAGGCTTTTGAAGTCATAAGTTAACCAGGAAGTGGATTGGAGTCTAAATCTTCAACAAATGATATCTCCCGGTGCTGTGAAGAAAAAAAAAAAAAAAAAAAAAAAAAAAGTTTTTTTATTCTTTTCCCCAAAAACGGTCATAACCGTTTTTGGCACACAATGCATGGCTTCTCAAAAACGGTCCGGACCGTTTTTGGCACTCAATGTGTTAATAACAAATTCAGTGGTATTCGGTTCATGATATGTGCTATAGGGGGAAAGGGAAACGAAAACGTACAGGCCTTCACATTGAAGGAACCTCAACAGAGGGAAAGAAAAGAAAACAAAACAAAGACTAAAACTATGACGATTTTTTTTCCGTCGACTACCTTTTGTTCACTGACTAAAACTAAAAACGAAGCTATGATGACTAAAACTATGACTACTGACAATTACATCAAGAAATAAAAACTGGACTAGAATAAAAAAACATACATTAACCACTTCAGCCCTATATATACATTTCGGCCATTTGAAAATAGCCGATCTACAAGCTCACAACGCGTCACAGACAGCAGACACGTTGTGAGCTTGTAGATTTTCGGCACACAGCTATAAGTACAAATCAGGCGTTACGACGCCATCAAGGCCCGCCAAATTAAATGTTTGTCGACTACATCAACTGTAGATTTAGTTGACAAAAATCTTACGATAGTTAGTCAACTGAAACATTTCAGATGACTAAAATATGATTTAGTCAATGGAATTAGTCAATGGAACTAAATGTTTCCATATAGTCACTGGAACTTAATGTAATTTTATTCAAAAGACTACCGGTACATCAAAATGTGCTGTCAAAATGAACACTGCTACAAAACCAGGGTTGTTCCACAAGCAGGTCTAGTCTGGGATGTTATTCCAATGTTCCAAGTGCATTTGTTTGTCTTAAAGGAGAATTCCGGACAAATTAAGTGTTATCTTTCATGTCTCGTTACTCACCTAGCGACGTAAAAAGTGGCGTTCTTTTTTTCCATATATTCCCCTGTCGTCATTTTTTAAACACCCTCCGTTGTTATAATGGGAGCGCGAGGGTTAGTGAAGTTCGTCTATTATAACCGATGCAATGTTATTTTTTTCTCTACTACGATTCATTGTAGAGTCTCATGATAGTCAAACATGCGCTGAAAATTCCTGCGAGCCTGCCGTTAATGGCGAACGATTTAACACTGGATGCTTGTTTCTTTCCAGAACCTGGCAACTCGTGTTGCCAGATTCTGGAAACAAGCTCCTTTAACTTTATCTCATCTCTGCTCCTCATTGACAGCTCGCTGTCACTTTAACACATTCCACGCCAGAGGTTAATATCATAATGTACTCACCAGTGCCAGCGTTTTATTGTTGTTTTTTTGTTTTTTTCATGTCGCCACAGACCTCGCTAAATAAGTTAAAAGTGCGCGTTCATTTGGTTCTAAACACACAGGGGATCTGTGTGAAACGGCCAGCGAAAACCGTTTCTAAATCCGATCCGCCATCTTGAAGATACAGCGGTGAACGCTAAACAGTGATCAGCGAGGAGAAAAACAACAACCGAGATAATCAACTTTTAGACAGGATCCCAGACAGGAAGCGGATACGATCGAAAAAAACGGAACCCGAATAATTCCGTTTCCGGTGGTGCTACCGGAAACGGAAGTGGATCAAAAATTTCAGAAAGTTCACTTTTTGTTCATTTCGAGAAAAAGAAAAAAAACACCGGTTCGCGTAGATCTACGCGATTGGCAGTCAATGTGTTAATATATTAACCAGGCACTGTACTTTTTGAAGCTGGCAGATGAGCTGCCGGGGTCTCGGGTAGTGAAGTGTCCTTGGTCAATGTAAAGGTTTACTGCGTTTTGGGGGGTGATTGAATTAATAACTCACTTGCGTTGTTGTTTTTTTATCCAGGATCCCACGCCTATCCAGAGACAGGCTATCCCCATTGGCTTACAGAACCGTGACATCATCGGTGTGGCTGAGACGGGTAGCGGTAAAACAGCTGCTTTCCTCATTCCTCTGTTGGTATGGATCACCACCCTGCCAAAGACTGACAGGTACAGTGACGCCGACCTGGGCTAATGTACGCTATTCTGTGGCGTGTCTTTTATATTCTTCTCAATCACTTTCAACCTGGGCTTCCCTATTTTGGGCATGTCATATGTGAAAACCTTCAACATAGGGGTCCTTTAGGGTGTACCAGGGGGTCCCCAGCAAAATGTCTTAAAGGTATCATGACATTCATTTTCACTTTTTTTATTTTCAATGTTTTATTTGGGGTTTTATGACCTCAATTACACCCAAAAAACCTGAACTTAGAACATTCAGTGGATTTTCTGTGGTCTGGGGTTTTCTGAATAATTAGGCTGAAAAGTAATCTGAGCTTGGCCCTTCGACAGTGAGGTCACAGTCGAATAATCCCGCCCACTCTCCTCCTCGCCCCTCCCCTCCCCTATCCTTTCCTTTGGGGGGGGCGGAGCAGAGGCGATGATTGACAGGCAAAATCCCTCACCAGCGACACCCGCAGGCAAAGATTTATTTTTTCATTGCAGTTGAAAAGGCTTTAGAAATGTGAGAGAAAAACACCTGTCATTGATCACTGGAATGGAATTTTCACTTAAAACTTTTTGTACACTTTTGAAGGACCAGGACAAAGACTTTGAATGTGGTGTAAAAGTGAATGTCATTAAACCTTTAATATAGTGTCACAATCATTTTAACCGCTTTAACCATACAGTATTTAATTGGCTATTCAAAAATAGCAGATGTAGATCTGCTATTTTAGAAAAATCTTGAAAATTTGAATATATATATATATATTTTTTACTCAAATCTTTGCTTCTGGGAGTCCCTGGCACGATGGGGGTCAGCAGCCAAATGCATATAATTTTGGGGGTCCTTGACATGAAACGGTTTGAGAACTACTAATACAATACAACTAGTACAACTAATTGTGATCCTTAATGTTGTTGTTTATCTGTGGGTGCAGGATTGAAGACTCGGACCAGGGTCCCTATGCAGTCATCCTGGCTCCTACTCGTGAGCTGGCCCAGCAGATCGAGGAGGAGACCATTAAGTTTGGTAAACCTCTGGGCATCCGCACCGTGGCGGTGATAGGAGGAATCTCCAGGGAGGACCAGGGCTTCCGTCTCAGGATGGGTTGCGAGGTGAGAGACCTAGACGCCAGGATTTCTTGTTTCTTTCTAGGCCTAGTCTGATTATCCATGGGTCTGTTTTGGACCTGGTCTCTGTTTAAAGAAATAATACTGTAATAATGCAAATCTGACCTCTAATTGTAGCACATATTCCTATTCGAAGCATGCAAATAATCATAATTGAATCTTCAGAGCCCATCTGACAGCCCTAGTTTAAACACATGAACAGTGACTGTATGAATGATAATCCAATTATTTTTTATAATCGTCCAAAACTTTTTGGATGATTTTTGTGAGCTACTAAGATGTGCTATTTCCAATATATCTTTTTATCATTTTGAAACTATTAAATATGTCAGTTATTTAAAGTTACAGAAATTTGTGTTTATATGTTCCAATGCTCAAAGCCAGGAAAACACAGAGTAAGGAGCGCACACCTGTGTTGATGAGGTGCTGGCCACGGCAGATAATAATGTTGACAAGGATGAGGCCGCACAGCTCTTAGCCACGATGCAGAAAGTTTAATTCGAATGAAATGAAACCAACGTTTCGACAAATACAGTCTTCCTCAGGGTTTAACAGGGAATGGGTGCATACATCACTTATATAGGGACTGGGACAAAGGTGTGCTCTTTACATGGGAGTGTCCTCAATCAACCAATCAATATGGGTGTAGTGGAAAATTACCCAATACTGACCGACACACTGATATAGTGTGCCAGTGAACTGGTGCACATATCATTTCATTGTTCATATTTGTATTAAAAAGTGCAATGACACTATACAAAAAATGCATGTTACTGGGAAGCTCTAAGACATATAAATATGTAGTAACAAAATAGGAACACAAACAAATGCTCAAAGCCAACAACACAATTAAATCGTTAATCGCAATTATTTGTGTGACAATTAATCTTCAAATGACATTTCATGATTGTGACAACCCTTCTCTCTCTGTGTGACACCAGATTGTGATCGCCACCCCCGGTCGTCTCATAGACGTGCTGGAGAACCGATACCTGGTGCTGGGCCGCTGTACCTACGTGGTGCTGGACGAGGCCGACCGCATGATAGACATGGGCTTTGAGCCCGACGTGCAGAAGATCCTGGAGTACATCCCCGTCACCAATCAGAAGCCGGACACCGACGAGGCGGAGGACCCCGAGAAAATGATCATGAACTTTGGGTCCGGAAAACACAAATACAGACAAGTGTGTTTTACTAACTATTTGTTTGTGCAATCTTTTTTCGTCCAGAGCTGGATATGACTTAAAGGGATATTTCACTTTAAAAAAAAACTTTGGGTCATTTTATCGTCTGGGTTTGTATAGGAAGGGGGCGTGTCTGATAAAATGAATATCAAATATCTAATTACTGAATCAAGCAACTTAAAAACGGTCTGGGGGGCTCACAAAAGCCTGAGTAGACGATAAAATGACCCAATTTTTTTTTGAAAGTGAAATATCCCTTTAAGGCTGCAATTTGCAACTTTTATGTGCTATTCACCTGTTGCCTAGGCTGTGTGTTTTCCACTTCCTGTCGGATTTCATTGGATATCATTAGTCATCTGACCAGTTTCATTGGATTTCATTGGATCAAATCGACAGGAAGTGGAAAACACACAGGAAGTGGAAAGCCTAGGAAACAGGTGAATACAGGATTCGAATCCAGGTTGCTGAAATTTCTACTGCTGAGATAATAATAGAAAGTCAGTTTAGGCAGAGGATAAATGTGCATTTTGAGCTTCATGCAGTACCACAACATGTATTAACATACTCATACCGGTCTCAATACTGCGACACATCGTGAGCTTGTAGATCAGCAATTGTTGGCTATGATATTTGGTGTAGATCAGTGGATTTCAACCCTTTTCATGTCAAGGTCCATTATTTATTCGGCATTTGAGCCACAGAACCACCGTTTGAGATTTAGCCTCTCAGACCCAAGACTTAGAATATTTTGTTATCGTTGGATAAGAATTTGTCCACAATTCCACATGCTGTATTGATGTTGGTACCATGGGAGAGATAACAGGCAAACATTGATCAAAATAACAATTCTTTAATTAAGTAATGCAGATGTTTAACAATAATTTAACTCTTGAGAGCATAAAATGAAACCAAATGGGTCAGCTTACGGGTCCATTTGGTTTCATTTTACGCTCTCAAGAGATAAACATCTATAAGGGTTCATTTGGTTACCAACTCGACATCATTTAGCTGGGGACCACCTGGAACCCCCTCAAGGACCACTGGTGGTCCCCGGACCACTGGCTGAGAACCGCTGGTGTAGATGGATATAAGCGGTCCAACTACAGTTGCAGCTCGGGTCCATTCCACTAGTACTAGAGGGTTTAAGTTAAACCTAACTCTGTGCACCACGTGTTCTCCTTCCTTACAGACGGTCATGTTCACAGCCACCATGCCTGCAGCTGTGGAGAGGCTGGCCAGGAGCTACCTGAGACGTCCTGCTGTGGTCTACATCGGCTCTGCTGGAAAACCCCACGAGAGGGTGGAGCAGAAGGTCCTGCTCATGGGCGAGGGAGAGAAGAGGTGAGACAGGCGCACACACACAAAGACACATAACTAAAACGCTTATAGTTGTACCTTTACAATTAAACAAACCTTATTTTTGATATGATCTTTCACCGGCAATTCTTCCTCAATAATCATTTCACACACATTTCTACTTCTCTAAACACATTTTTCATTGCGAGTGTCTGCATCAGAAATGTACAAAAAAAGTATTTATTTATGTATTTTAAAGTTAATACGTGCCGTTTATACAAACTTTGTCGTGTTTCAAATGAGCCTTTGCGCTAATGACACTGCATTACTCATGTTTTAGCAATACTTCCATGTTTTTGTTGAACTGAATTCTGGGAGTCACAGTTCTAACCGACAACAGAGCAGCAAAAAGACTACAAACTTTAAATGCTCTGTTGTCATATGGTGATATTTTTACAGAGTGCTGATGAGCGGTGTTTTTGTTTTGTTTTGTTCTGTGCAGGAAGAAGCTGCTGGAGGTTCTTTCTCGTGGCTTCGAACCTCCCATCATCATCTTCGTCAACCAGAAGAAGGGTTGCGACGTGCTGGCCAAGTCCCTGGAGAAGATGGGAGTGAGTTATTTAAAACTTGACTGTGTTGGACATCTTCAGAATACTGAAAACACGCAATACATATTTTGATTGAATACTTTATTAACAGTTTGCAAAAAGTATAGAGGTAAAGTTATTCAATAATGCTAAAAGGATCAGTTGTGGTCCTATGTATCCAATTCATCAAGACACATAAAGACAGTAAAAGTATATTTACAGATAAACAGTGGGGGGTCATTTCTTTTGGCAAGCTAGAAGACTTGTCTAGGTCCAGTTGTAAATTGCAGACAGGTGCTCTTTTATGGTGGTTTTGAAGTAGGGTAGGGAGTCACACTTTTTGATGGCTGTAGGGCATTCCACATTTTGGTGGCATAATAGTAGAATGAATTCATCCCCATGTTTGAGACGAATCTGGGGTGAATGAGATCCTCTTTGACTGCCGTTGACTCGATAACGCGTCAATTGCTAGTTTGTCCAGTTGGCCGTTGACGCGTTAGACGTGCGTTTAGCTTTTTCATTGTTTAATCTGTGATCGCGCTATTCTGTTTATTTTTCATCATCAGGTTCACTTTCTGATTCCTTCAGACTCCCCGGGTTCCGGTTTCATGACGCAGATTCCGTTTCCGGTTTTCATTTTTTTTCCCCGGTCATTTTCGGCCGGAATAGGGAAAAACACGTTTTTTCACACGGTATAAAAAACTAACGGAGAGCTCCACTTCTATAATCTATAGTCTGGGTGACGAACAGTCATCGCCGTCGTGTATCACATCGTAGAATCTGCGCAAACGTCGCATCCGGTTTGACGTATAGACTGTTTGAGTCTGTTTGGGGGGGGTCAAGCGAGTGAGTGAGTGATCGAGGTGTCTATTTGCTGCTCTCTGCTGGTGGAACTGTCGTATGTGTCTAAAACCGCAGCTAGACAAACTATATGAAAATTAAATAACAAAACAAAAAAACACGAAAATAGCTGGCACTGGGGGAGTACTTTATGAAAATACTCTGGCAGTCAAAGAGTTAAATAGTGTCTAATTTCTAACCCTAACCCTTGTCTTTCTTCGCCCAGTACAATGCTTGCACGTTGCACGGCGGCAAAGGACAGGAGCAGAGAGAGTTTGCTCTCTCCAACCTGAAGGCGGGAGCCAAGGACATCCTGGTGGCCACAGACGTGGCTGGTCGAGGTATCGACATCCACGACGTCTCCATGGTGCTCAACTACGACATGGCCAAGAACATCGAAGGTACGGACGTCTCGCAACAACACACTAACGTTCTGTCATATTGGGTTTTTTTTATGGTCAAAGGCAGTGCTTCTCACCTTTTCTGAGCTCTGGACCTCTAGCATAGTTTGAAAAATCATCAAGAATCACCTCACCCCACTTCCACAACAGTATGTTTAGTATAAAGTATAAGAAGTCATTTCTATTTAATTTAAAATATGTTTTTTTTATATTTACCTTGAATGTTCTGAAAGTCGGATTTATACTTGTTGGTTGTTGGCCAGTGTCATACACCGAAAATAGCCGAGCTTGTAGTGAGCTCGGAGATCAGCTATTTTTGAAAAATTGTAACGGGGCTTAAGTGGTTAAATAAAACAAAGTTCAGTTTGTGTGTTGATTTTGTATCCAACAACTTATTTTTTTGCATATAGTTAAAAGTTGTCAAATAGGAACTTAAATCAAATCTTAGCTATTAGAAAGTTATTCAGATTGATTGAACATTTTGAACTTTTTGACAAAATATCAGTCAAAACAGGATTATCCAGAAATCGAGCATTGGTCAGTCTCTTAACTTATTCACTGCCAGAGATTTTTCATTGAAAAAAAAAAGTACTCGAGATACAAAATATTTAAGTTTTAAGTTAACAAGGAAGTGGATGCGAGTCTAGATCTTCAAAAAATCATATCTCCTTGGTCTTTGGGTTAAAAAATAAAAATAAAAAATAAGAAGAAAGAAAAAAATTAAAAGTCGTTTTAGTCGTTCTTGGCAGACAGGGCTTAAAGGACAGAAGTCGTTTTAGTCGTTCTAGGCAGGGAATGAGTTAATGCCACTGTCTATAAACTAATATTCCTTTGTAATTGAATTGCCTGCCCCTGAATCTCACCTGTCTATAAATCACTCGTAGCCTGTATCTGTTAACACATTAACTGCCAGAGGTATTTTCATATTTTTTTAGCCAGTGCCAGAGTTTTTCTTTGGAAAAAAAAGTACTCAGGAGCCGAAATACAGCATTTTTAAGTTTTAAGTTAACAAGGAAGTGGATAGGAGTCTAGATCTTCAACTAATCATATCTCCTTGGTCTTTGGGTGAAATTGGAAAAAAAAAAAAAAAAAATTCACTTCACGTAGATCTACGCGATTGGCACGTGGCGGCTTTAAATCGGTTCGCGTAGATCTACGTGATTGGCAGTGAAATGGTTAATGACCTCCCTGACAAAGATGTAACCTGACGAAACGTTGTCGTTCTTGCCTTGCACCCTGTTCCATATTAAAGAAAAAGTCCAATCATCCTAGTGCCTTCTTTATTCAGCTAATATTCCTTTGTGCCCCCCCCCCCCAACCCCCTCTGCTTATAGACTACATCCATCGTATCGGTCGTACCGGTCGTGCCGGAAAGAGCGGCATGGCCCTGACCTTCCTCACCAAGGAGGACGCGACCGTGTTCTACGACCTGAAGCAGGCCATGATGGAGAGCCCGGCGTCCACCTGCCCACCAGAGCTCACCAACCACCCCGACGCGCAGCACAAACCCGGTACCATCCTCACCAAGAAGAGGCGAGAGGAGACCATCTTCGCTTGAACCCGGAGGAGGACCCCCCCCAAAGCTTTGTTACCCTGCTGCTGCATCCCCAGAGCACTTCATATTATCGTTGTTGCTGTTGGGCAGAAAACCTTGTATCTCCATATTTCAACTTTTCCTTTTCTTTTTGTAAATTTAAAGCCCTACTTCAATCGTACAAGACTGTTAGACTGCAGAAAGTAGCAACGCGCTGTGAGTTTGTAGATCGGCTCTTTTCGCTATATTAAACAAAATGTTGTAAGTGTTTAACTGTGTCTGTGGGTTTTTATAAATATTGAACTGTGTAAAAAAAAAAGTAAAGTATCAACGAGAGCTTGTGACTATAATAACTGCATTGGAACACAGGTTAAATTTCCTGTGACGGTTTTTGGACATACAAGGTTTCCCACTCGAGGGCAACGATATTGTACTGGTCTCCCCCTTCTCACCACGTTGGCTCCCATATAGCCCCATTTGGAACGTCTCCCTCCGCTACCGCTCCGAGATGAGGTCCCTCGCAGCTCGGTGCCGTTTGAGCAGGACATTTTCGAATATTTTCGATTATACATGATTCTTACCCTTTTCCACACATCGTATCCAAAAGTAAAGGTTTTCTGCACTGCTCTCAGATCTTTTATCTTCTAGCGGCAAAGAAAAATCTAACTGACGGGTTGAAATAAGCGTTTGAATCGCTTAAAATGTCAGCCTCTGGCCGTGTTTTCCCAATGCAATCGTAGGGGAGAGCAGTACTGCGCATGCGGACGGGAGTTGACTGGCCACAGGCTGACATTTTAATCCATTTAAACACGTTTCAACCCGTCAGTTTGATTTTTTTTCCCCCGCTAGAAGTTAAAACATCTGAGAGCAGTGCAGGAAAGTGAGGAAACCTTTACTTTTTGGATACGATGTGCGGAAAAGGGTAAGAATCATGTATAGTTGAAAATATTCGAAAATGTCCTGCTCAAACGGCGCCGAGCTGCCTGGAACTTAATCTCGGAGCTATATAGCGGAGGGAGAAGTTCCGATTGGAGCGAGCTCCCATATAACCATGTCGGCGTCTTAACTTTCTCTCCGTTTGGAATTCACCCTCTACATTTGCTGTTTCTGTTCTGTTGTACTCACGACCGAGCCGACCCACCAGGATATCATATCTGCTGTCCCATGTAGCAATCAGGCCACTTCTTCTGCTTCCTGGCCTTTTCTAAAGAAGGGTAATCTATCTGGAAAGTACATCGTCTCTGTTGGATGGAAAACCTCATGTCCAAAACTGTTACTTTTCAGGATTCAAATTCAAAAACAAAAGCTCAAAACGTGGTGCGATGTAATGCGTTTTCAGCTTGTAGATCTGCTATTTTTGCTACTTTTGTTTAACACTAATTTACTAATTTTTTTGTGTTGAAATATGGAGATATGAGGTTTCTGCCTGACAGCAAATTTATTCTCGTTTATGACTCGTAACGGATGAGTCACAGTTCTTACTCGTACAATGGATGATAAATACGTCATCCATAATCTGGGGCAAACATTAAAAAAATCTTTCAGTAAATCACCCTTCTGAGAAAATTTCCGATCTACAACATTTCCAAAACGCACAATATCCTCTCCCACTGATGTCAGGTGTTCATCAACAGCCGTAGAGACACATTTTGGTACATTTTTCACAGCGGTCTTTGATCCCCAACACCATGAAAAAACGCTTGTGGAGGAGCTTGTAGTTCGCTTTTTTTCCCGACAAAGAGATTTGGTTTAGAAAGACATACTAGCAGACCTAGTATACCCCGATCAACTAAGTATATACGTAGAGTTAAAGTGAAGATGAGATCAGATAAACCTTTATTGATCCCCATGGGGAATGTCAGGTGTCATATACCCATTGTGATTCAGGCAATCTTCTGCAGACAGTGAGCAAATGTCAAATTAAAACAAAACAAAAACAAGCCAATATGTCTAGAATAGGTTTTCAGATGTTCTTTCGTTCCTTTTGTTTATTCAGAGTTTCCTGCCAGTTATAAATTGTGTAAAGAGACCAACAATAACATTTAAACTGTTGTCTTTTCAGAGACGGACATTATTTTTCATTGAATCAGATGTATTCTGGTTAGATTGATTGGAACCATTGTTTCTGACAAAACGTTTGTAATAAATGTAAGTGAATTGAGCAAAACCTGATTGATTTCTGCATCCGTCTGTTGTGTGATGACTGTCAGATGCGTCAAGTTCTCGGTCACCACGACTGAATTGAGTCATTTGGAAGCATGTGGCGTGCCAAAAATATTGGTTATTGGTTATAAATATGTTGGTTATAAATATGCTATTATAAAGACTTGAAGTGGTCAGTGAAGATTTGTTCAGAAGCATCTTCCATAAAACCCTAATGCTCTCGGATATTTCATAAAAGCAAAGGTTAACGCCTCAATCGGCAATTTCTTCAACTGGTTGGCTTTATGGCTACCAAAACAACATCATTCTACATATTGTGCAATTTTTTATGAAACGGCACTAGTGTGTGCGGGGGGCTCCTTTCATGCTGTTTCACAAATCACAGATTAGGACTTGGCATAAGAAGATTTATTTCAGTTTTTATTTTGCTTTAAAGAGATAGTTCACCCAGAGATAGTTCTATCAATTACACACTCCATGAAGGCTTGAATTCATGGAGAGTTTTTTGTTTTTGTCGCATTCCTAAGCCAATAATTTGATGACCGGCGGAAAGATGTTAATATCTTTGGTAGGAGACTCAAAGTTGACACTTTGTGTCTCCTACCGGAGCCACCGCCGGTCATCAAATTATTGGCTTAGGAATGCGACAAAAACTAAAAACTCTCCATGAATTCAAGCCTTCATGGGGTGTGGAATTGATAGAAAAAAAAGTCATTTTGGGGGTGAACTATCCCTTTAATCCATGTATTGTACACATAATAGAGCATCGCAGTTCCCGCCCACTTCCTGGTTCCACTTCGAAATACTCAATGCATTTTTCCCATTGACATTTCCAAAAATATTTATATCAATTAATTTAAGCCTAGAATCAAGCCATCCAGGGTCCTGGTGAATCATGACCGTAAAACATTTTTTTCTGTGATTTATTTTATTTTATATTTAATTATATGATATACTATATTTAATAAATACCCTTTGTTTTGCCGTTTTCAAAAAAGTTTTTTCACAGAATCAAACGTTTTATGGTCATGATTCACCAGGACCCTGGATGGCTTGATTCTAGGCTTAAATTAATTGATATAAATATTTTTGGAAATGTCAATGGGAAAAATGCATTGAGTTTTTTGCAGTGGAACCCGGAAGGGGCGGGAACTGCGATGCTCTTCTATACACATGCGTAGATAGATGTGTGAAGGTCTCTTATGGAGTGACAGCTGCTGTAATCCACTCAAGCCCATCTATATAGATGCATGATGGAGTTTCACGCAGTAAGCATAACCTTTATGTGGTCGTTCAAATAAATGTCAACTATAAACCCACAGTAATAATTGCTATAGTGTTATATAGAGCAGTGGTTTCTCAAACTTTTTCATGTCAAGGACTCCCAAATGGATATGTATTTGGCTGCGGACCCTCATCTGAAAATGTTTTGTGCCAGGGACCCCCAGAAGGGTATTTGTAAAAAAGTGGACCTCACTTTGAGAACCACTACAATATGTATGCAAACACTGTATGTAGGATTGAATTTGTGTTTATCAAAAAAGTATCCCAATCCTAGCCTACACCCCCTTTAAGTATGCATTTCTATAATTGAGAAATGTGAGCTACAGTAGGTCTATGTACTGTAGGTTGACATAATGATCTGTATCATTTGTAAATGTTGCACTTTTGCAAGCAAACACTAGTAAGTAAGTAATACCAGCAGAAGTAATTTCCTAACTGTGTGTATTCTGAGTATATTTGAGTGCTGCCAAAAGACACAGAAAGGACACCAACAATATTAAAAGTACATAAAATGTCATGTTTATTTCACTTTAGTCATATTTTTTCACTTGTGAATCTATTTTCAAATAGAAAGCATTCTATACACAGCATCAGGCAGGAAATGTCTTGATTTCTTTTTCTTTCTTTCTTTTTTATTTTTTTACATTAGCTATCTCTTTTTGATAAATAGAGGGAAGAGGCGTGTTTGGCCACGCTAGCACGCAGTGGTAGTCTGGTGGTTACATGGATATATTTAGTGCAGTTATTGCATTACAAAGCAACCGTCAAAACAAAAAACCAAAAAATAGTGCAATTATTTATTTTCTTTCTACGTACATGAAAAGAGAGGAAGTCCAGATGGTCCTAAGGCGTTTCTTTAAAAGTATTTTTTTAAATGTTAGGCTTTGTATTGCATACAGAATAAGACAGAGGAAAACGTTAAATTATAACCCTTGTAAAAATTGTGCTTGGTAAATTGGAAAAAAACCTCAACGTCTTTTCTTTTTCTTTAGCAATTATTTCAATTGGTCCGCTTTGAAAAACATACTCTGCCCCAAAAAAATACAAATGGAAATAGCTAATTAGTCAACTAAAACATGCAGGGCTTTTTTTTTATTTTTGAAAGACACTCTTTCTCACATAAAACCAAAAATGATTTTTATTTCCCCTGGGGCAAGACCTGTTTTTTTCCTCCTTTTTATAACGAGTTAAAAGTGCATCAACCACTAACTTCCTTCCATTCGTTATTTCACCCAATATTGTAGAAAATCTTCCACCGGTTTCATAATTTTGACACATGAATGCATTCTGCTTCTCTTGGGACTTGATTGAGTTTTAAAAAGCTTTTGTTTCAGTGGCGTCAATATACTGATAATAACTGGTGTATTACACAAGAGTAATGCTTCATTTATAGTCCCATCCTACAATGGAATACATGGAATACAATAGACCAGATCCACAAGCTCAAAACACGCCGCGCTGCAATGCGTTTTTAAGCTTATAGATCTGCTATTTCCCGCCACCGTACCACGGTGATCCGACACGTCGTGAGCTTGTAGATCGGCTATTTTTGATGCACGGCACCCGGTCATACGACACGATACGGCAGGGTAGAGTATAAATCAAGCATATCACTACAGGACGAAGTTGAATCAAAGAATAGATATGCATTTTACTAAAGTACTAAAGAACCGTAAAAATAAACAATCAGGTTTCATGCAAAACACTTGCATAGAATATTTTTTGTTCTCTTTTTTTTTTCAATCATGCTGCAAATTTTCAAAAATATACAGAACACTAAGATAAAGATAACCTGGCTGTGAAACATGTGATTATACCCAGTGGTGGAAAGTAACTAAGTACATTTACTTAAGTACTGTACTTTTTTGAGGTATTTGTACTTTACTTGAGTAGTTCCAATTTCTAATACTTTTACTTCTACTCCACTACATCTCAGAGGCAAATATTGTACTTTTACTCCACTGCAATTATTTGAAAACTTGTTAATAGTTACTTTTCTGATATAAATTATGATATTATGAAACATACATTAACCACTTAAGCCCTATTTTATACATAGGCTATTCGAATATAGCAGATCTACAAGCTCACAACGTGTCTCATCGCGATGCGTTGGGAGCTTGTAGATCTGCTATTTTCAAATAGCCTATGTATTTTGGTACTTTAAGTACATTTTGATGCCAATTTTTACTTTTACTGAAGTACATTTTTTATTCTGGACTTTTACTTGTAACAGAGTATTTCTATATTGCATTATTGGTACTTTTACTTAAGTAAAGAATTTGAGTACTTTTTCCACCACTGATTATACCTGTGAAGCAGTAATCCAGTAGTTCCAAAAGCCAGCTCTGTATGACACTGTATATTTGGGTTTATAATGCATAATAAGCGCATTTATAATGCATTATAATGCGCTTATAAGGCATTGTAACACTCATTATCGATGTTATAAAGTGTTGTTATAACCCTATATACTGTTACCTGCTAGTTATAATGTGCTGTTCCACTGAGCCTATAATGCATTATGACCAGCAGCACTTATGATACTTCATAAACTTTGTTAGAAGTTTGTTATGCATAATTACAAACATTTATTGTTCAGTGTTATAATGCCTTATGAGCGCATTTTAATGCATTATAAATGTGGTTATAATGCATTATAGACCCGACCTTAATGCTAACCTGTGTGTGAGCGACATTAAAGCGACACTATGTAACTTTATTTAATGAATGAAATGTAATTGTATCCAATCTGTATGGTAGAGTATGTTAATACAATATAACTTATACAATTTAGTCTCCCTGCTCTTCTATTGAGACATTTAGATCGCGTCAAAGGTCATGTCTCACCTAGACACAGGATCTGACACGGATTTTGACCTGATGGTCAAGATTCAATTTATCCCCTGAGCGAGCAGGCAGGCTCTATTAGCTCAATGGTACAAATTTCAGCACTTGCGCAGGAAACCGGGTTAAAATCCGGTGTATAGGGGAGGAAAGTTACGTAGTGCAGCTTTAACTCACCGCATGGCGTCCAACTGTTTATACTTGTAGCATAACAAGAATTAATTGGATCCAAACATATCCAATTTGACTGTGTGTGTGTTGTGCATGACATCCACCAGGCCCACTGCCTCCATCTAGTGGCGTTACAGAGATATAGCACTGGCCGTAGCCTTTTTTTTTTACAGACACGCCCCCTTTCCACAGCCACGCCCCCTTTCCTGGGTAGGGTATAAGTATGAACAGAAGTGCTTTTTTGTGCCCTTTTCCCGAGGGCCGTCCATAGGACTGCGTGTTACACACACAGTCAAAAAGGAGGCCTTGTAACTCATGGTTGGCTCATGAACGTAATGCTGCAGGAACAGAAATGACATCAGGTCACAGTTGCTACAGCTGTGAGTCCTTTTACAACAGTGATTCTCAACAACTCTTTTTTTAAATATCAAGGACCCCCCAAGTTTGATATGCATTAGGCCACGGACCCCCCATTTAATACCATTGTTATCCCTGCGACCCCAATCTAGAATCCTCAGTGGTAATTTAACTCCGAGAGGGTACAAATGGAACCATTGGGTTCCATTTGTTCACTCTCTCAGAGCTACAGACCCCTAAGGGTATACATTTGGTTCCCAGTTAAAGGGGCATTTCACTTAAAAAAAAACACTTCCGGTGTCATTTTAACATCTACTCTGGCTTTTGTGTGCATCCCAGACAGTTTTATTAGGTTGCTTGATTCAATGTATCAAATATCTAAATATTGAATCAAGCAAACTGTGTGAGTTGCACACAAAAGCTCGAGTAGCCTATATACTGTAGCGTTAAATGACCCAAGAAGGTGTTTTAAAGTGAAATAATACTGTACCCCATTAAAGACATAGTTCACCCCCAAAATGACTTTTTTCCTACCGCTTAGTCACCCCATGGAGACTTGAATATTTTTTTTGTTTTTGTCGCATTCCTAAGCCAAAAATTTGATGACCGGCAGCGGTTCGCAGCGGTTCCGGTAGGAGACACAAAGAGTCTTCTTGAACCGCTGCCTACCGGTCCGCTGGTTATCAAATTATTGCCTTAGGAATGCGACAAAAACTAAACAATATCCACAAATTCAAGTCTCCACGGTGTGACTAATCGATAGAAAGAAGGTAATATTTTGGGTGAACTATCCCTTTAAGGTCAGATCAGAGCTTGGACTGTTAAAAACTGCAGTACACACACTTATAAGACGATGAAAACATGAGAAAGAAGGGTTGTGCGTAATGGAATGGGATCGACGTTTAGTCTTCCTCCAAACAGGAGTCAAAACTCATACTAGAATTGAATGCTACAATCAGTAATGTGCTACAGTCGTCTCGCTCCATCAACAATCCATTGGGTTTGGTTGGCATTTATATTACATTCTCAGATTGCCTGGTTTTTATAAGTACTGTTACTGCAGGTATTTGCGTATAATAATATGAGTGTGAGATTACTTGTAAACAAACACAGTTTGGCAAAAAATAATTTGTCCGTCAAAAGTGACATTCCCTTTTTTGTGTTTTTTTTACATTCTCTGTGCTCTTTTCTTTTCTTTTCTTTTTGAGTGTCTTATGTGCAAAACATCAAAGACAAGTAATGCTCCGAACGAGGGGTGACATCGACAGTGTACTGCAGCGTCATAGGGCTTTAACCACTTAAACCCTATTATGGTTGACAGGAGTCCCTCAGGGCTCTGTTTTTGTGAGGGAAAGATTTCTTTGAAAATAGCCGATCGACAAGCTAAGGAGCGTGATATTGTTCTACAGGGAAATTCGTACCAAGCCCCGCCCTGCCGCCTTGCGATTGGCTGAATGCAAAAACGAGAAAACAAGGACTCCGCCCCCCAGAGGGGACGGTGGGGGCGTCACATTCTAATACGTCCCAAAACCCTAATTCTTTAACTGGTTTTTGGTGGCGTTCCTCGCTGGGCATTTGACTGCTGATCCCAACCCCTCCATAATCCAACCCTGTTTTTGACTACTGGCCAATCACAACGCGTCTTTTACGGGTCTTGGCTGAGGCGCGCTGCATTTCACTATCCCCGCAGCTAAGGACAGTGATGAAGCCTTAGTTATAATCTGCTATTTCCGGCTATTTTCTGCGAAAGCTTTTCCCAACAATACAGACGCCGGGGTTTAAGTGGTTAACTTAACATTTCGTTGCTGTCGGACGGAAACCTTGTATGTCCAAAACTATTCCTTTTTTTAAAATTATGTTTTAAAGGTTTCAAAAATAGTGAGAATAGCGGCATCTATGGGATCTACAAGCTCACTGTGGTGACCGTGAGCTTGTAGACCTGCTATTTGCGTTGCTTTTGCCGTGCCACTATCATAGGACAAAGTCTAAAACAGGGCATCGATTTATGAAGAAAAAGATGAAACATGGAGATACAAGGTTTCTGCCCGACAACAATGGCGATTTATAGACTCAATCACAGCTGTATCTCCCCCAGATAACATTGATGATTTTGTGAGTACAAACTATCTTGACCAAAAACATGGCAACATTTCTGTGAAACCATGAAGTCCATACTAACAAAATCAACCGAACATATAAAGAGCAATTATGTGAAACCAGGTGCCCATTCCATTTATATATATATACTGTATATATGTATATATATACACTAGATGCATTACTATATCCCATAATGGACTCAATAGTAGACATTCCTACTTTTGTTTAGTCTTGCGTAGCCAAACGATCGGAGATAATAATGATAATTTAGTCACCGGTTCTTTGGGGTATATTTGTCACCGTACATTTTGCTCATACGTGAAATCTGTCCTCTGAATGTATGCTCATCCTAACTGCTGCCTACCAACACATCTGGTAACATCTAAATTCAATGTCGGGGGCTAAAAATGTCTGGAAACAACAGAGATATTAAAAAAAAAAGAACTGCATTGCAAAACCAATGCTGAGACTTTAAGGTGGACCTTCTGCTTGGGACGGTATGAGAATCGGTTTTCAAAGCAGTGGCGTAGGTTTGCTTGCAGGGCTTTTCTCTGCCGCTCCATAGCCCCTACGTTGAATTCTACTTTCCCCAGACACATTGGTAGGCAGCGATCTCCGATCGTCCGGGCGAGTCTACACGAGACTAACTATCGATAATCCATAATAGATCATTCGGTTTGTGACATATATGTGCAAATAGTCTTAAAATAATCATACTCATACACATGCAATAGTAAAGATACTTAAAAGTCTTAGGAATTTTTAAGGCCAGTACGTATATTTAGACATCCTACAATTAGAGAAACCTTAGGAAAAGCAGCTAAAGTTAGAATTTGCGTACGGCTGGTAGCCCTGTTCACCGTTTAACACTGAATGACCCATGACATCCCCCTGGGTTTACACAGGGTACAACGGGGGCGTATGGAAGATCGTGGTTATAAAGGATAGTGACCGCTTTCTTCTAAAAAATAGACTTTTCTTTGTGTACTTTATAAATTGGGCCAAGTGTGACTTCACAGAAAAAAATCCAGAGTGTGAAATTTCACTCAGAGAGCATACAAATGGAACCAAACGGACCTGCATATACGTCTCAGAGTAAAACTGACCCGGAGGATTTGACTGTGTTGATAAAGTTTTAGGCCAGTAAGGGGGGAAGGAGGCAGGAGGGTGAAGCGGGCGTTTTCTAATACATCACAGGGTTGTTTCTTGGGAGGCGGTGCTACGTTTGGTTTTGGTTGCTCATTCTCGAAGGAGGAGGGAGTTTTAGTGACAATGCTCATCTGGAGGCCAGCAGCGGTCTCTGGGTGCATCATCAGGGGTTTCCTCTGGGCCGCGTCTGGGTGCATCATCAGGGGTTGTTTCGGGGTCGTGTGTGTGGGGGGGAGCTGCTGTCTGGATGCATCATTAGGGGGTTGCCTCAGGGGCCGGGGGGGGTGGCTGCTGTCTGGGTGCATCATCAGAGGTTGCCTCAGGGGCCGGGGGTGGCGCTGTCTGGGTGCATCAACAGGGGTTCCCTCGGGGCCGGGGGTTGTCTGGGTGCATCATCAGGGGTTGCTTCGGGGCCGGGGGGTGGGGGCTGTCTGGGTGCATCATCAGGGGTTTCCTTGAGGGCCAGAGGGGGGTGGGGGTGCTGGGTGCATGTCTGGGTCCATCTAGGGCTCATCAGCGTTGATGGGTCGCACAGAGAGGGTTCAGAGGTTATCTTGGGGTCAGATTCAGAGGTTATCTCGGGCCAGATTAGGAGTCAGGTTCAGAGGTTATCTCGGGGTTCAGAGGTTATCTTGGGGCCAGGTTCAAAGGTTAGGGGTCAGGTTTCAGAGGTTAAAGGTCAGGTTCAGAGGTTATCTCGGGACCAGGGCCGGCTGTGTTGGCGGCGGTTGTTGTTCCTCTGGTTGTGTCCTCGCTGCGCTGCCTCGTCGTCACCACCGCCGCCGCCGCCGCCGCGCTGCTGCTGCAGCAGCAGCCGGTCCTGCGACTCCTCGTGGCCGTTGGCGCTGTGGTGGGGGGCGTGGCCTTGGAGCTCACGGTGGTGCGGAGGAGGGTACATGTCCCTGTAGGTGTGGGGGTCGTGGCAGGGGGACGCGTACTCCTCCTCCTCCTCCTCCCCTTCCTCCTCTTCCTCCCCGTCTTCCTCCTCGTCTTCGTCATCCTCCTCCTCCAGGCGCGGGCTCCGCCCCCTGCAGCGCCCGCCGCCGTGGCGAGACGCGACAGAGTCACTGGCCTCGTCAGACGGCATCAGGCTGTCCTGCTCCAATGGGGAGCGGGCCTCGTCCCCCGGCTCCTCCCCCAGCTCCTCCCCCGGCTCCTCTTCCTCACCCCCCAGTTTCTTGTTCTGGTATCATCGGAGGGTCGGTGGCGTGGGCGATCGATGGAAGAGAGAGAGAGAGAGAGAGAGGGGCGGGGGAAAAAAGAAGAAAGCTGAGTCTAAGAAAGGAGGACAGTGCCCTCTGGTGGTGACAGCTTTATGGACAGCAAAGACAAGATGGCTTCTCTTCCCAAAGCCAGTGTAACGTACATAATGCTAGTAAACACGCTATGAACACAGGAGATGTGGGTGAGACACTTCAATGGATGGGGGGGCGGGGGGGGGGGGGGGTAGTCTGATCTTGGAGACAAAATGCGAGTGCGTTGATATTATCATCTCCGCCATACTGTACCTTAAAGGGATAGTTCACCCCCCAAAAATACTTTTTTCCTATCGATTACTCACCCCATGGAGACTTAAATTCATTGTTTTTGTCGCATTCCTAAGCCAATCATTTAATGATCGGTGGCGGCTCCGGTAGGAGACTCAAAGTGTTAACTTAGCATAAGCATCTTTCCGCCGGTCATCAAATTATTGGCTTAGGAATGCGTCAAAAACTAAAAATCTCCATGAATTCAAGGCTTCATGGGGTGTGTAATTGATAAAAAAGGTGAACTATCCCTTTAAAGGGCTAGACCACTTTGGTAGAGGTTTGGGTTGTGAAGGTAGCTTCACCATGATGTAACTCTAAAGGTGGGCAAGAAATAAAAAATGGTTGCTCCAGTGATTAGAAATGGATCATTCAAAATATCGTTGCTGTCGGGCAGAATCTCCATTTTTCAACTTTTTTAAATGTATTTATATAAATCAGTGCTATTGAACACCCTTTACCCTGTAAGTATCTGACATGTATAAAGTCACCATACCAACTTAAATGAGGCAGTGTTGTTTTGCTCTAAAAACTTTTCATTTCATTAATATTTTGGACAGATATAGAACATCGTAAAAAAAAAAACAGTTTTCCTTTTTTTTAATATAAAAATGTCATCTTCCTGTTGATTTTACATTTTGAATATCCGGGTTTTCTTCCTAATAAAAATAGCAAAATCAACAGGAAGTTGACATTTTATATATTTAAAAAACTACAGGGTTTTGTGATGTTCTTTGTTTGCGTTCGTTTACGTGCTAAAAGAGGGACGTTGAAAGCTGTTTCACCGTACAATGTACTGTAAGTCAATGAGGACTGGGAGCATATTTTGAATGATCAATTTCTAATCAATGTATTCATTATTTTTGATTTCTAGTCCGCCTTTGGAGTTACATCATGGCAGGGTAACTACACAACCCAAACCTCACCAAAGTGGTCTTGCCCTTTAAGCTTAGCTTATATTGTATAAACTGTGCATTATAGTTCCAACAAAAAAAAATCTTAAATTCCCCACAAATTTAAGAAGGTGATGTTGTTTAGGCATTCATTACATCTCTTGGTTATTAGTGCTTGCCGTTAGCGAGCGCTTCCATTCCAGATTGCGGTACATGCCACTGTGAAAGGGTGCCACATTCACAAAGCATGCTTGGTATAGAGGCTCAAATTCTATTTCAAGCAGAGGATCTCTGATTGTTGAAAATTACATATAATTACGCTGTTACAAGACAGCAAAATCAATGTATTCTCATCTTCCAAATACTGCACTAGTGATAATATCTGTAATATATTAACCACTTAAGAGCTATTTTATACACTGTCGAATGACAGCGTTATGCGGAAATAGCCGATCTAAAAGCTCACATGCTTGTAGATCGGCTATTTTCTGCCATCACTATTATATGCTATAACAGTTTTGTACAAGTTTTGAGTGTCCAAAAAATAGGGACATCTAGTCAAAAGTACAGTAAGTTAACTGAAGTAAAAAAAAACATATATATATATATAAGATTTCACAGAAGACAACGTGTCCCTCCTGAGATGAAACCGCTTTGTGAATTTTGTCCCAAGGAAAGCTGTTTGTAAGACGAGCAGTGAACAATTCACCGGAAGGAACGTCAAACTAGGGCAAAGGAAAAACGGGATGCACTGAAGGAGATATAAAAGCACAGTTATCATTTAATATGACAGGGATTCTACAGAGTGAATGACAAATACGTTTTCATTCACTGATCCATCCCGCTGTTTGTGGTTCCGGCGGCTCCAGGTGGAGTTGAGAGGTGGTGTAAAGGGGTTGGGGGGTTGGGGGGGGGGGTGGGTTTAGGGGTGGAGAATGCATATTATATAAACCCTACTACTCACCCCGTTTTGTACGCGATCATTCAATTAATTCCTGTGTTTCAGAAAACTGCAAAAACGTTAAGCAACGGATGAGTGAGGAGACAGTCAGACATACATACTGGGGAGGCAGATACAAAGTAACGACACAGGAAGTGACAATCTGAGATGGGACACGACCCCACGACCCCCGGTCAGGACATGTGACGCACAGCACAGCACATTCAAAAAATAGGAACTTCTACAGCAGTGGCTCTCAACCTTTTCAGGTTTCATTTGAACCGGGGACCCCCCAAAATAATCACATTTGAACTGAGGACCCCCCAAAATCATCACATTTGAACTGAGGACCCCCCCAAAGTAATCATATTTGAACTGGGGACCCCCCACCCTGACAAGCACTTGGAATTAGCAGTTGAGGCAGCTCGGTCCCGACCCACAGTTTGAGAACCACTGTATCTGATTCATACAGCGTACAGCTGTAGTGACTTATCCCTGATTTATACTTAGTTGCACGCCAGTGGTGTCTCACACCGAAAATAGCAGAAGTACAAGCTCACAGTGAGCAAGACACTGGCGCACAACTATAAGTATAAATCAGGCCTATCCCTCTATTGTTCACATCACAAAGTCAACTTTCTATTTTGGGCGTCCCTTCACCTCTGTGCCTTTCATGCTGCCTATGCAGGGAAACTCACCTGTAGGCTGGAGACCACAGAGGGCGGGGTCATCAGGTGCTGCTCCAATAGGGGGTTGAGAGGGGAGGTGCCAGGCAGGTGAGTGGCACGCCAGTACACCTCCAGATACTCAGTCAAATGTTCACACGCGTCCTCCAGTTGGTTCTCGTCCAAAATGACATCAAACATATCCTATAAATGACACAAAACATATCCTATAAATGACAAAACATATCCTATAAATGACATCAAACATATCATATAAATGACACAAAACATATCATATAAATTACATCGAATATATCCTATAAATTACATCAAACATATCCTATAAATCATTGGTTCTCAAAGTGAGTTCTGGGGAAAATTAGTTGAAGGTGGTAGAGGTTTGGGTTGTGTTTACCTTGCAATGATGTAACTCCAAAGGTGGGCAAGAAATCAAAAAATAATTTCTCCATTGACTAGAAATTGATAATTATACGTGGACAAAGCTGATTCTGACAATATACTGTAGAACATCACCAAACTCAGTACTGTTTTATCTTATTTATAGTTTTCTTTACTATTTGAAGAACCGGATCCGGATCCGCGGATCCAGTCCGGGTTTTCTTCCTAATAAAAATAGCAAAATCAATAGGAAGTTGAACAGTAGGCTACTGGGTTTGGTGATGTTCTATATCGTCAGAATCAGCTTTGTTTGCATTCATTTACAGGCTTAAAAGAGCTCCTCCAGAGCATCTTCACTTACAATGTAAGTCAATGAGGAGCATAATTTGAGAAGATAAATTTCTAGTCAATAGAGAAATTATTTTTGATTTCTTGTGCACCTTTGTTGTTACATCATGGCAAGGTAACTACACAACCCAAACCTCTACCGAAGTGATCTTGCCCTTTAACATAGCATCACAATGTCTGGTTGGAGACTCACAGGGGGACACTGAGACAGCTTGTCCGCAGCCATCAGCTGCACGTTCAGGTGTTTGCTCTGTGACTTCCCCCTGGACTTGATGAGTCTCTGGAGCACCTGAGAAAAACAAACAAAAGCAAAGCATCATGGGTCAAAAGGTACACAATGACAAGAGTTCAAGCTACCGGCATGTACATTTTATGTCCATTGTCTCCCTCTCCTGGCGGAAGGAGGTAGGTGCAACAACATGTCCAAAACTACAGTAAATCTAGAGTCCTGTGTGCTGTCTGCTTACAAGCTTTAAAGGGATAGTTCACCCAACAAAAATATTGTTTCCTATCTATTAGTCAGTCCATGGATATGTTTTTGTTTTTGTCACATTCCCTAAGCCAATAATTTGATGACCAGCGGACCGGTAGGCACCAGTTCCGGTAGGAGACACAAAGGAGACTCTTTGTGTCTCCTGTCAAATTATTGGCTTAGGAATGCGACAAAAACTAAAAAACATCCATGAATTCAAGTCTCCAAGGGTTGACTAATCGATAGAAAAAAACACAGTCCAATGGTTGAGAGGGGACACAACCTCCAGCTACTGCACATGTACTACGGTAGTTATATTGTATTAACATACTCTGAGAAGCACACTGTCCTACATACTGTACCTTTGGTGAGGAGACCTTGACGTAGACAACGATGGGTGCTAGGGAGGTTTTGGCCAGCTGTGACGGGTGATTGATGGTGTCTGCATCCAGCACCACCAGCTGCAGAGTCTTGGCCAGCTCAAAGATCCTCTCAATCTCACTCTGGACCTCCGCTGCATTGCACACACCAAACCACAAGGGGGGGGGGGGGACGAGACAAAATTGGGGTGTTTAGAGCAGTGCTTCTCAAAGTGCAGCTACATTTGTTAACAACATAATAACATTGTATATCTGCTATTTTTTAAATGTAAAAAAAAAATCACACCCTGTGTGAAGTGGGCGGTGTCTTGCTAGCTAATCACAATAGAGCGTCGCAGTTCCCGCCCACTTCCTGTTTTTTTTGGTGCCGGAAGAAAAAACTCAATGCATTTTTCCATTGACATTTCCAAAAATATTTATATCTATTAATTTAAGCCTCGAATCAAGCCATCATGACATGACATGAATCATGACCATAAAACGTTTGATTCTGTGATTTTTCTTTTTTGAAAACGGCAAAACAAAGGGTATTTATTAAATATAGTATATCATATAATTAAATATAAAATAAAAAAAAATCACAGAAAAAAACGTTTTATGGTCATGATTCATGTCATCTCATGATGGCTTGATTCGAGGCTTAAATTAATAGATATAAATATTTTTGGAAATGTCAATGGAAAAATGCATTGAGTTTTTTCTTCCGGCACCAAAAAAAACAGGAAGTGGGCGGGAACTGCGACGCTCTATACTGAATGGAGTCAACCAATCATGTACAAAAAATAAATACATTTATTGAAACACTCTTTATGATGGAAGAAACCATAACTTTAAAAAAACCAATTTATGTTTTTTTTAAAGTTATGGTTTCTTATATAGGATTATGCACATGTGTCATGTGACACTGGCCAATCACAGTCCTGAATAGACTGTGATTGGCCAATCACGGTGCAGGGTTAGGCGGGGTACATTTTTGGCCAATCACAGTGCAGGATTTGTTGTACAAATATCCAAACCTCACTTATAGGGGCGGTTTCACCGCCCAAAAATCACACCCAGTGTGAAGTGGGCGGTGTGGTCACAGTGGTCATCACAGTGATGGAAGAAGTGATGGAAGAAGTGATGGAAGAAGTGATGGAAGAAGTGATGGAAGAAACCATAACTTAAAAAAAACACATTTATGGTTTTTTTTAAGTTATGGTCCTATTTATAGGACTATGCACATGTGTCATGTTTCCCTAGCCAATCACAGTCCTGAATAGACTGTGATTGGCCAATCACGGTGCAGGGTTAGGGGGTACATTTGTGGCCAATCACAGCGCAGGATTTGGTGTGCAAATATCCAAACCTCACATATAGGGGCGGTTTCACCGCCCAAAAATGTGGGGGTCCTTGGCCCGAAAATGTTTGAGAACCACTGGTTTAGAGAATAGACTTGCTTATGTGAGCTATTTTCATGGATAAAAAAAGAAATCTCATGACTGAAAGGTTTTGCTAGGTATTAAAGTCCCAATCTGTGCTAATCTTGGGCTGCTACTTTCTTTATCTCAAGTCAAGATGACGGCATTACTCGTTTCAAACTAAACAGTACATTGAAATATGTATACATGTATGTATGTATGAATAAGCAATGCAATGCATAAAAGTGCCGCTATAGCATTGCTTTCCTCTCACTCTGTCTCTCTGCCTACCACAGCTGTGCTGTGCCCTCCGATAGAGATCCCATAGCCCGGAGGGGACGAGACTGTCGGCTGACACTGTGATTGGTCAACCAAAAGCACACCCCCTGTTTCTGAGCTAAACTTAGAAAAATCTTTAGCAATAAAAGCCATTTCAATGACGTTTTTACGCAGGTGTTACCTAGGCTGGAGCGAGTGTTGGATCTCTCCATCATGGGTCTTTTGTTGAGAACGGATCTCTTGGCGAGAGACAGGTCTGCTGTCACACGGGTGATTGAGATCCTGAAAAAAAGTCCGAAAATTACCAATGTGAGAGCAGTGGTGGAAAAAGTACTCAAATTCTTTACTTAAGTAAAAGTACCAATATAAAAATACTCTGTTACAAGTAAAAGTCCAGAATAAAATAATTACTTGAGTAAAAGTACAAAAGTATTGGCATCAAAATGTACTTAAAGTACCAAAAGTAAAAGTACTAAATATTTGAAAATAGCAGATCTACAAGCTCACAACGCGTCGCGATGCGACGCGTTGTGAGCTTGTAGATCGGCTATTTTCAAATAGCCTAGGTATAAAATAGGGCTAAAGTGGTTAAAGTATGTTTTATTATATCATAGTTTATATCTGAAAAGTAACTAGTAACTAAAGTTTTCAAGTAAATGTAGTGGAATAAAAGTACAATATTTGCCTCTGAGATGTAGTGGAGTAGAAGTAAAAGTATTGGAAATTGGAAATACTCAAGTAAAGTACAAATACCTCAAAATTGTACTTAAGTACAGTACTTAAGTAAATGTACTTAGTTACTTTCCACCACTGTGTGAGAGATAGAAAAAAAAGCTGTGGAACATAAAACACAGTCACTCTTGTCGATGTGTTACATTGTTCCGTGTAAACCGTAAGGGTAAGGTATGACATTTTCAATTAAAAGAAAAGAAGGTTGACAATCTGTAACCGTATTTACTGACCTTCCTTCAAATCTGTGCTTGAGGAAATCAAAGAGTGCTTTCTGCATCATATCTGTCACCTGTGTAGCAGGGTGAAGAGATGTCACATACAGCAAATACTGTCACATACTGTAAATACTGTCACATACAGTACTGTAAATACTGTCACATACTGTAAATACTGTCACATACAGCAAATACTGTCACATACTGTAAATACTGTCACATACAGTACTGTAAATACTGTCACATACAGCAAATACTGTCACATACTGTAAATACTGTCACATACAGTACTGTAAATACTGTCACATACTGTAAATACTGTCACATACAGTACTGTAAATACTGTCACATACAGCAAATACTGTCACATACTGTAAATACTGTCACATACAGTACTTACAGTACATGATGTCATGAAGTATGTGACAGTATTTACTAAATACTGTCACATACTTCATGACATCATGTCCAGGGAACAAACAAAGAGAATAAATATAGCAGAACAAATTAACCAAAACCATTTCATGCTTGAGTGTAACTCATTATTATTTGTTGACAATGCAGCAGTGTCCAGAATAATATAGTTGCTGTCGGGTAGAAACCTTGTATCTCCATAGGTGGAGCAGCATGGTTTCTACCTTGTATCTGAACCGTATTTGAACTTTGCATATTTTTTTGTATATTAATGCTCAAGAGTGCGAAAATATCCAATATACAAGCTCACAACGCGCCACAATGCAACGCGTGTTCTCCCTGTGTCTCCTAGGGTAGTTAATACCCTCACAAAAACATGTAGTAATCCTGGTCGCTATAACGCCTCCCCCATGACAGCCGGGGCGCCTGATGGAGGGGAAGGGAACTGGTTGGAATAACGTGTTCCTTCCACGCGCGACGTCCTACCGGGGAAACTCCCCCCTGTCAGGTGATAAGAAGGTCAGTTGGCTCTCATGCATTGAAGGAGGCATGAGCTCGGCCCTGGGCTCCCTAGGCTGGTGAGGGGAGTGTAGTGCCCAGGATCACTTAGAAAATTGGCACCGGGTGAAAAAGGGTTACAAAATCGCGGGATCATTGTTATTATTTTTCTAAACAATGCAACGCGTTGTGAGCTTGTAGATTAGCTGTAATTACTACAATGGAACACAGGTTCTTTTTTTCCCCATCTCCTGACAAGTGAAGTAAATTATTTTCGACATACAAGGTGTCCTCCATCTGACAGGAGAGGATATTTTTGAAGGTGTGTGGGGGGGGAGGGGGTTGTAGGTCTGCTGGAGGAGAATGAGGGGGAGAGGGGGAGAGGCTGACCTCATAGCCCTTCAGCGAGGGTCCCACGAGAACCACCGGCCTCATGGAGGGCACCACATCATATGGAGGGATGTGTTCCTGCCCAGAAATAATGAGGGGAAGGACAATGGAGGTACGAGAGAGAGAGAGAGAGAGAGAGAGAGAGAGAGAGAGAGAGAGAGAGAGAGAGAGAGAGAGAGAGAGGGAGGGGGGGGGGGGTTAGGTTGACAGAGTGAGGCATTCAATCAAAGCCAAAAGTGTTCCATATAATATATGGTCGCTGTCAGGCAGAAACCTCTCATCTCCATATTCTAACTTGTTGTGTTTCGTAAATTAACGCCCCTCCTCGGTCATACTATACAGAATCACACAAAGGCATCAAAAGTAGCAGATCTACAAGCTCGAAACGCGGCGCAAAGCGATGCGTTTCGAGCTTGTAGATCTGCTACTTTTGCTCATTTCTGAATTTAAATCCTGAAAAGTAACAGTTTTGGAGATATGAGGTTTCCACCCGACAGAGACGATATAAACAGTGTATAGACAATTCAATGCAAACAGAGGCGTCATTTCAGAGAAAGAAAATAGAGGGTGGCAAAACATTTGGTCACAGTTTTTTTTATTCTCTATTGAGCCCCATTAAAAAATATATTTTGAAATTTTGAAATTAAAAAATGCAAAAAAAAATTCACCCATAGGCTAATGACATACAGTACACACACTAGGGACACCAGGTGGAAAGTGGTTAATGAATGTACTGTACGGTTGCAGACACAAAAAAAATACATGTGAGGTGGATTGAGAGTCAATGTGGCAATCTAAAATCAGATGAATCATTTAAAAACATTCAGAGGAGGAGAAAATATGCGGAAAATAAATAATAAGAATTTGAGGTTAAAGGTATAGGGTTATTTTTTTGTTAAATTAAGTGTTAAATAGCTCTATATTCTGATAGTACTCATTTCTAAATAGTGTTTGTTCAGTAACAGGATGTCTCTCCAGCTCTTTAGTAAACAGAAAATGCATTTTCAGGTGGGGTTACCTATTCTATCCAATCAGGAGAGAGAACTTGCACAGAATACAGATTGATCAAGTGAAATTGGAAGTAATGACACAATGAAATGAGAAGACAAAATTGGAACTGGAACGCAGATAAATGGGTACTCTCCTCTGATTGGCTAACATTTTGCATCCCACCTGAAAATGTATTTTCTGTTTATTAAAGAGCTGGAGAGACAGGGAGACTCCTGTTACCGAACAATACAGAGCAATGAGTATTATCAAAATGTAGAGCTTTAACCTTTTAACCAAAACATATCACTTACCCTACCTTTAATGAATGCATGGTTGCAGACAAAAAAAAACATGTGGCGTGGATTGAGAGTCACTGGATGAAGATCTAAAAATCTGATTAATCATGTAAAACGTTCAGGTGGAGAACATAATGTGGAAAATAACCGTGGTAAAATGTTGAATGCTAGGCGGGGGGGATTGCTATCCCCTCCTGGGATCCCCAAATGACACCCCTGAATGCAAGTTAAAAGTCAGGTTTATTCAGTTAGAAAACAGTTTACTTTAGGGCAGCCTACCTGTTTTTGCTTCTGTTTAGCTTGTGAAAACAAGACAATCAAAATTAATGAAGGAAGAGGGAATTATAAGGCAGTCAGAGGGGCAAAGTAGGTTAGGAGGCTGGGGAAAAAAGAAAGAAAAGAAAAACTAAATTGGGGGGTATTTGAGGGGAAATTATGGTATTGTAGTTACTTACATTCACCTGCAGATGGCGGTGTGGTTCTCCAGCTCCCATGCACCATGTCACCTAGACTAGAGGAGTTGCCCCCTGATTTCCTGCCACGCATCCAACAGAACAGAGCAGTAGAGCCCAGAACTAAATGATCACACATCTCAGTTGATTAACACTGACCAGGAAAATAATTGAATACAGTGGTTCTCAAAAATGTTCATGCCAAGGACCCCTAAATTGCCCACCCCCCCAATCTGAAAATTTTTGTGCCAGGGACCTCCAGAAGAGAAGATTTGTGTTTTAAAAGAAAACTAAATTATTCCAAAATCTCCAATACTTCAAGGTTTTTAAAAAAATGTTCCAAAATAGCAGATGTACTTGCTTTTCAATGGGAACGGAGCGTTTTGTTGGCATTGTGCAACTTTCCGCGTGTTGTTTTGGGGCTCCTTAATTGACATGAAAATGTTGGGTGAACCCCTTCTTTAACGTACCTCTGTTTCTGCTCGTGTTTGAGTCTCATGGCCTCCAGGCGTAGCGGGCTGGGAATGAAGGCGATGTCACCGCCCTCTTTCACCAGACGGCCAATCCACCAGTCATTATTAAACTTCTGTTAATTAGTTCACATATCATTGTGATCAATGATTTAATCGTGTTTTTGGCATTAAACATACCAACACAAATCACATTTCTGTTTGGCTTTTAAGCTTCGTAAACAAATGTTTACACAGGGCAGATATGAAAGTAAAGAGAAAGGCCGCACACTCCTAGCCACGATGCAGGATTTATTTGGAAACGTTGGAATTTAACGTTGGTTTCCAAATAAATCCTGCATCGTGGCTACGAGTGTGCGGCCTTTCTCTTTACTTTCATATTTATTTACCAAGGTCAGCAGCACCTCACCAATACTGGTGTGCGCCCTCCTCCCTTTTGTTTAATGGGGCAGATATGACAAATAACTTAAATATACGAGGACATTTAATAACAAAAACTATTATGAACATTTTTCAACATGGGACCAAACATTCCCTCAGTAAAATGAAGGTAAATGACTTCAAGGTCAAAGTCGATGACACAATCATCACTAGCAAAGAAGAGATTACCTATTTGGGATGTATTCTTGACAAATACCTGACAGCTGAAAGCATGGCAACAAAGGTGGTCAAAGGAGTAAACCAGAGAACCAGATTTATGGGCAGAGTTTCCTCTTTTGTCAACCCTCAGGCCCTCAGGACCCTCTCAGGGGCCCTGATTCAGCCCCTTTTTGACTATGCTAGCTCCTCTTGGTACTCCAACACCTCAGTGTCACTGAAGACTAAGCTTCAAACCTCCCAAAACAAACTGATCCGACTACTTCTCGAACTGGGGCCCATGACCCACCTCTCTCCCACTCACTTAAGTGACACCCACAGCCACGAAACTAGAGGGAGCGTAAACAACAATCTGGTACACCCACCCATAAAACAAACATGGGCAAATTCTCCTTCTATAGCACAGCCACCAAGGAATGGAATAGTCTAACCCCATCCCTCAAAAAATGCAGTTCGCTGGGCTCATTCAAAACAGCCCTAAAAACTCATCTTTCTGGAGGCCGAAAGAGGAGCTAGTACCAGTTTCCCTGTAGACAGACGACCCCCCCCCCTCCTCTTTGTTGTACACATTTTGTATTTCCTCATGCTTTTTTTGTATATAATTTTCATTTTTCCATGCTCCCCCCCCCTTTTTTTGTACATATATTATTTTTAATTTTTTCATGCTTTTTTTTTGTACATAGTGGTATTTTTTTCTGTATTATCTGTATTTTCATGTTGATTTTTGAACTGTTTGGTTGCTACTATATATGTCTATGAAATTAATTCAAGGACCCCAACGGAAACAAGTCCGCAAGGACTTTTTTGGCCGGACCTTTTAGACAAAAGCATTATAAATGTAACTGTGTTGTTTTACATTCTTTTGCCTAATAAAATTTTCAATCAATCAATCAATGGAAACAATTATGACAATTATGCAAATAATTGCGATTAGGCGATTATGTAATAATTGTTATAGGCCTTGAGGAAGAAATGTTATGGGTGCTTATATCTAAACTTTATATACCATCACTTATAATACTTCTACAATACATTATGATATTTGACAGCTTGTAAGAGCCTAATAGCTATTGTTTTGGTACAGCCTATCCTGTTATGGTTCAGTTTGTCCTTCAAGCAGCTACAGTATAACTATAATCTCTGCCCTGTGCTCGAGGCAGAACTACCGTACCACTGACATGAGTGTTAATGTACTTCTTCTGACCATGATATCATGTACATAAAGCATAATCATCACCACCTAGAATATTGTTTCGACTCCTTATCGATTATCAATTGCTGATTGATTCAGAATTCGACAGCCTACTTTACCTTACTGAAAGGTTTTCAGTGATGAAAGAGAGCTACGTATTGTTTCTGTTGTTCAACAACACTTACTTCTTTAATGTGCAGGAAGTCTTTGGCATCAAAGTTGACGGCAGCCCCTTGGACAGGACAGTCTTCATCCAGAGCCCCACAGTAACTCACATTGGTCTTCACTGCAAACGCTACTTGTTTGGACTGCAGGGACGGTATGGCACAAGAAGAAAGATGAAGATCACATTAAACCACATGCGTTATGCTGCTTTTTTCACTATTAAACTAAAATAATCATTCATTAATCGTAAAAATTGAGGCAAAAGTTTGAAATAATTGTGATACGGTCGCCACTAGGTATTCCTAAATGTAACCTCTGTAAAATTGTGCCTAAACATAACCTTATTCCTAAACTTAACCTCAGTAAAACTATGCCTAAACATAACCTTATTCCTAAACGTGACCTCAGTAAAACTATGCCTAAACCTAACCTTATTCCTAAACTTAACCTCAGTAAAACTATGCCTAAACATAACCTTATTCCTAAACGTGACCTCAGTAAAACTATGCCTAAACATAACCTTATTCCTAAACGTAACTTCAGTAAAACTGTTGGAAAGGTCAATATGTCAGGCTGCCCTGCTAGCAGGCATGGGGCCTTTGATCTGTCAGGCTGCCCTGGAGCCTCTGATCTGCTAATGAGAGCTAATTGAGACACACCTGCTAGTTTAATTATCAGAGGTCGACTCAGCTGTGTTATCCAGTTAGTCTTCAGTTTTCAGCCTCACTCTACAAACCAACTCCTAGCAGAGAGGTGCATGTTTGTGCGTCGCTGACGTTTAGTAAGTGATGTGTGTGTGTTCTTAGTTATTATTTAATTATTTCATGCTTGTAGCCTAACTGATTTGATTATCAACCTAAGTTTGCTGTAAATATTACTGTTTGTTTGATAACTTGCATTGTGAATGTTTGATGCTGAATCAGCCTATTTGTTGGTTATGTGAATTGAATGGGAAGCATTATAGACCTTTTGATATTTGTTATTCCTGTACAGTGTTAATGAAGATGCTTAACTGTAATCACACCGATAGTCTGCTGTTTATTATTTTATTTGGTATTGCATTGTTTGATATTTTGCAGAGAGATATGTTAGTATTTTGGTACAAATCTGTTGCCATTTTGTCTATACTTTTCTAGACCACAATCAATGTACAACTCTGCCAATTACCTGCTACCTATGAATGGAAGTAAAGCCACAGTCCCCACTGTGTAAACTGCAACCCTGACTCTGAATGTGTTTTTGCCGACACACCAAGGCGGCACCAATATATCCGAACCTAAACAGTATACAGTCCTTTAAGAGTTTCAACAAAAACTATGCCTAAACCTAACCTTATTCCTAAATGTAACTTCAGTAAAACTATGTCTAAACCTAACCTTATTCCTAAACGTAACTTCAGTAAAACTATGCCTAAACCTAACCTTATTCCTAAACGTAACCTCAGTAAAACTATGTCTAAACCTAACCTTATTCCTAAACGTAACCTCAGTAAAACTATGCCTAAACATAACCTTATTCCTAAACGTAACCTCAGTAAAACTATGCCTAAACCTAAACTTATTCCTAAACGTAACCTCAGTAAAACTATGCCTAAACCTAACCTTATTCCTAAACGTGACCTCAGTAAAACTATGCCTAAACCTAACCTTATTCCTAAACGTAACCTCAGTAAAACTATGCCTAAACCTAACCTTATTCCTAAACGTAACCTCAGTAAAACTATGCCTAAACCTAACCTTATTCCTAAACGTGACCTCAGTAAAACTATGCCTAAACCTAACCTTATTCCAAAACGTAACCTCAGTAAAACTATGCCTAAACCTAACCTTATTCCTAAACGTAACCTCAGTAAAACTATGCCTAAACCTAACCTTATTCCTAAACATAACCTCAGTAAAACTATGCCTAAACCTAACCTTATTCCTAAACGTAACCTCAGTAAAACTATGCCTAACCCTTATTCCCTAATTTACCAATTTCTGGTGCAGTGGAGTGTTCCGAGAAACACTCCACTTTGGGGTGACCGTTCCACTTACTGTATAAATTAGGTATATTTATATATTTATATTTATATGAATGAAGTCAGAAGTACACTACCTTGGCTCTGTCGAGCTGCAGCTGGGCCTGGCGCTCGGCTTCACGCCGATACGCCTCGCGGTCCTCCTCGGCTGACAGGTCGGAATCCGAGGGTCTACTGGTGTAGGAATCAGCCGAGCCCTGTACCAGAAGGAAGAGAGAAAGAACCAGAGGTTTCATGTTTAGAGGGTCTACTGTCTACTGGTGTAGGAATCAGACAAGCCCTACCACAACCAGGAAGAGAAAGAACCAGAGGTGTACGCGACATTACAAAGTCTATACCAGTTGTGCTATAAACACGCCCCCTTCTGTGGCCAACACGGAAGTGCCTATGCTTACAACTGCGGACTATTTCATTATCCCGTATAGTTTTGGACGCGAGCCGTCTCAAGCGAACTTGAGCCACGTGAGGCACCACCGAGCGAGCTAAAGCGAGCTAGTTGCCGTGCTGAACGTTGCGAAGTTCGCTTGGGCCGACTCAGCGCCGTTCGAGTTATGTACCGATAGGGACAGAATAATAAATCATGTTTTGGTGAGAGCGTTTGCCCCAACTGCCACTCAAAGTGGCTACTGGCCAATCACAGCGCGTCCTTGCACAAGCGTATTGGCCAATCATGCACAAGTGGTATAGATATTGCGATGACGCGAGGTGTACTGGTGTAGGCATTGAATACTTTATTAGTAAACAACAATGACACAGTCATATTATACCAGCTTGTGCCAAGCTAAAACCCTCAAAGTACTTACTAAACATTGCCATATATTAAACTGAAGAGTTAAATTAAGGTGCCTTTCACATCTAAAGCTCACTAGTGGATTTATTCATGCAGGCACAAACAATCCAACATCTAACTGTAAACTCTCTCTGTAAACAAACAAACATATCTTACAACTAGGCTTCTAATAAAAACATATTCAACTCCTTTGAACACAGTTGAGACATAGCGAATTTCATTCTTATTAATCTATACATTTTTATGTAATATAATCCTGACCTGAGTGCCTCATTGCGGCTGCACAGTTTCTACTGATCTAATAATTAAACTAGGCAATCGTATCAGACAGAGCACTTACAACGTTGTCAGATGGGGGAGGGGTGCTCTCAGCAAACTGATGCAAATTTCCCTTTTTATGTAGCACCGGCAGTTGTGATGCCATAGCCTGAGAGGACGTTGGGGTGAACGTGTTGCGCTGCATTCACTCAGTCAGTGACAACTTTCTTATGGCTGTTCAGAGTATGGGAAGGCATTGTGGACTCCCCATTGGCTTAAAGGACAGCCAACGGGCCAAGAGAAAGTCGTGAAAAAGCCACTACTAGCGCAGCGACTGAATATAGACCAGCTTGCTCCACAAGCTGGTCAGAATGTAAACAGCACAGAGGTACAGCAAGACACTGAGGCTAAAAGGACAACACAAAAAAGTCCCAGGGACTGCTTGTTTCCATTGTGATCCTATGTATTCAATTCATCAACCGAGGGCCAAAGCCCTACCAGAACCAACATCAAGAGGAAGAGAAAGAACCAGAGAGATTTCATCAGAGGTCTGATGAGCAGATCACTGCTGATTAGTAACCACAACTAATGATTATCTATTTGATCAATCTGTTGATAAATGTTGATTATTTGATTAAATCAATATGATTATCTTTGACTGTGAAATGGTAGTAAAAGAAGGCAATAGTGTACCTGTGTGTGTGTGTGTGTGTGCATGCTGTGTAAGTGTGATGGGGTGTCTTGCTCTCTCTGACAGACCAAATATAGAACAGAGCAGGCAACCGTTTCCTCTGCTCTCTCTCTCTCTCTCTCTCTCTCTCTCTCTCCTGCACGCACACACACGCACACACACACGCACACACACACACACACACGCACGCACGCACGCACGCACGCACGCACGCACGCACGCACGCACGCACGCACGCACGCACGCACGCACGCACGCACGCACGCACGCACGCACGCACGCACGCACGCACGCACACACACACACACACACACACACACACACACACACACACACACACACACACACACACACACACACACACTTTCCCGCTTGGCCCAAATCCATGCCATCATCATCCCCCACAATGCAGCAGTGTACTGTAAACGTACACACACTCTATCCTCCAGTTTATTCTCAGAGGACCCTCTCTCTCCTCATTAGCAACATATACATACTCTGTCACTGTCGGGTAGAAACCTCATATGTCCAAAACCCTTTATTATACTTAGAATTTTTGTAAATGCAAAATAGTGAAAATAGCCGATCTACAAGCTCACAACGCGTCACAACGCGTTGTGAGCTTGTAGATCGGCTATTTTCACTTTTTTCCGTGAGACACTCTTGTGCGACTAAGTAGGCCGTTCATTTACGACAAAAACATAAAAAGTAGAAATATGGAGATGCAAGGTTTTCCCGCCCGACACCGACGAATTCCGCAGGCTATCATTTATCATCTTCAGACACGCCTCCCAGCATAATACTGAACGCAGCAGAGTAAACAAAACAAACAATAACCTAGTTATTTAATGCCGAGAAATAAATAAATACGGCGTGACGATATTTGTTTATTATTCATCTTGTTCAACAGAGGGGTTGGAAAAAAATATCCACTTTGTCCTGGATCTCTGTCGTAGCGGTCCGGGCACCTATAGGCTATAATGTAGCCTGACAGTGTGTCGTGGGTTCGAGTCCCGATCCCGACGGCCTTTGCTGCGTGTCACTCCCCCCATTTCCTGTCAGCCTATACTGTCCTATCTATAATAAAGGCATACAAAGCCCAAAAATAAATCTTCAAAAATGGGGAAAAAAGGAACCACTTTCAACTTAGTGTTCCTATTTTCCGGTATGTCATTATTGGAGAACACAATTTTTTTTAAACTAAATTCAGAACTTTAAAACAATAGCAGATCTACAAGCCAATAACGTTTCGCGATACGGTGCGTTGTGAGCTTGTATTGGCTATGTATATGATGGTGGTGGCCCTAAACATCACTTTAAAGGGCAAGACCACTTTGGTAGAGGTTTGGGTTGTGTAGTTACCTTACCATGATGTAACTCCAAAGGTGGACAAGAAATCAAAAATAATTGCTTCATTGGAAATTGATAATTCTAAATATGCTCCTCACTGACCTAAATTGCATGGTAAAACAGCTCTCAAAGTCACTCTTTTAGCATGTAAACGAACGTAGACCAAGTTGATTCAGACAATATAGAACATCACCAAACCCAGTACTGTTTGTCTAAGCGTGTTGCTTGTGTTGCATGTATTGTGTTCACATTCAGACCCAAAACACAGATCATGATGATGCTAACATCCAAAGAGGAAGATATCAATATAAAATCAGTCTTGTGTGTGTGTGTGTGTGTGTGTGTGTGTGTGTGTGTGTGTGTGTGTGTGTGTGTGTGTGTGTGTGTGTGTGTGTGTGTGTGTGTGTGTGTGTGTGTGTGTGTGTGTGTGTCTGTGTGTGTGTGTGTGTGTGTGTGTGTGTGTGTGTGTGTGTGTGTGTGTGTGTGTGTGTGTGTGTGTGTCTGTGTGTGTGTCTGTGTGTGTGTGTGTGTCTGTGTGTGTGTCTGTGTGTGTGTGTGTGTGTGTGTGTGTGTGTGTGTGTGTGTGTGTGTCTGTGTGTGTGTCTGTGTGTGTGTGTGTGTGTGTGTGTGCCCTGAATCTGTCAATCTCTCAAGCTTGGAAAGAAACAGCAAACAAGGGCCGGAGCGACAAACGAGATGAGATATGAAAGCAAAGGGAACATTATACTACAATGTGTGTAGCACGTTGATTTACTTTCTTTATGTCACTTCCTGTCACTTGGGACTAACAATCCCCTCGCCGTCACACCAGAGATGCATCGAAATGCATCGTAGAATCCAGTGGTGTAAAGTAACTACTGTACGTACATTTACTCAAGTACTGTACTTAAGTACAATTTTTAGGTACTTTTACTTTACTGGAGTATTTCCAATTGTCTATACTTTTACTTCTACTCCACTAGATCTCAGAGGCAAATATTGTACTTTTACTCCACTACAATTATTTGAAAACTTCAGTTACTTTGCAGATATAAATTATTACATTATAGAACATACATTAATCACTTTAGCCCTATTTAATACCTAGGCTATTTGAAAATAGTCGATCTACAAGCTCACAACGCGTCGCATCACGAACATTTGAGTACCTTTTCCACCACTGGTAGAATCCAATCAAAGTCAATCGTTAAGAGCGAGGTGAATTGTAATGGAATGGAATCGTGAGGCCGATGTGTCGATGCACAACAGCTCTAATGTTGAACAGCCCTAACATGACATATCTCTACTCTATCGCTACTTTTGATGCTTTTGAATTTGAATCCTGAAAAGCAACAGTTTTGGACGACAGAGACGATATATGTATTATTTCATCATGCCACAATCTGATTTACAGCACTTGCACTTGCACTTGCACGCACACACACACACACACACACACACACACACACACACACACACACACACACACACACACACACACACACACACACACACACACACACACACACACACACACACACACACACACACACACACACACTGCAAGCCAACACTGCACCAGTGCCAGAACAGTCAGCGCCTTATATAGAGAGAGAGAGATAGAGAGGGAGGGAGGGGAGGAGAGGGGAGGGGAGGGGAGGGGGAGTTAGGAGAGGGATGGATACCGCTGAAAAGATACAATGGAAAAAGACAAAGATGGATGTGAGTGTGTGTGTGTGTGTGTGGGGGGGGATAACTAAGAGATTGCGTAGATGAAAGATTACAGTGATTCACAGGGCAGAATAAACAGTGGTCTGTCAGCTGTGGAGGACGATGAGGTTTGACAACAATAAAATGTCATTTCGTTGTTGTCGGTCAGAAACCTCTGATCTCTATGTTTTAACTTTTTGTGTTTTTTTCCCCGTAAATTAACGCCCTACTTGATCATATCTACGGCGTCACAAAAGTAACAAAAGTAGCAGATCCACAAGCTCAAAACGTGGCTCAAAACGTGGCGCAAAATGTGGCGCAAAATGTGGCGCAAAACGCGGCACGTTTTGAGCTTGTAGATCTACTTTTGCTATTTTTATATGAAACGACAAAGGGTGAGAGGCAGATGTGTGTCACGGACAGAGCGAGTTCTATAGTACCTGCTTTATTAGGAGTACACAGACCCGAAGATATGATGCTAATGTATGCTCTAAATAACATGCTTAATATTTATGGTCAAGGAAAAAAAAAATCAAAGTAACAAAAACATAAGAGTGACCAAGATATACAGTATGTGCATAATAAACTAGCCTCATAGAAGAAAGGTGACAAGAAGGGTTACAAGACCACCTCCAAACATTAAAGATGCACTAGTTATATTCTATTAACATACACGACTCAATAGTGTTAATTTTGACAGCAAATTTTGATTTAGTCAAAATTCCATTTCGTTTTAGTCATATTCTAGTCTAGTTATAGTTGACTATATAATTAGATTTTAGTCAACTAAATGTACAGTTCATTTAGTCAACTAAAATACATTTTGGCGGGGCCATGATGGTGTCGTAATGCCTGACTACTGGCTACCAAAAATAGACGATCTGCCAGCTTTGTGAGCTTGTAGATCTGCTATTTTCGGAGCTTGACAGCCTCACGCAGCCAAGCATAAAATGACTCTTCTCCACTAGTCCCTAGTTTTCATTTGTTGATGAAATTGTCAATATATTTAGTCATAGGTTTTTGTCATCATAGCTTCGTTTTTATTTTGTTTTCGTCAGTGTAAAAAGATAGTCGACGAACATCTTTCGTCATAGTCTTTAGTCGACAAAATTAACAACCCTTACAGATGAACGATTTATATTGTATTATCAAACTTTTTCAAGTCAAGGACCCCCAAATTGATATGTATTTGGCCGTGGACCCCCTATCTGAAAATTGTTCGTGCAAAAATGTTTTAAATCATGGTATGAAATGTGGATAAAGTGCTTAAAATGTTTGCGATACTGTATTAACACATTTTTCTAGGGACCCCCCCCCCAGCCCCCCAATGTTGAATTAATTTAAATAAGTTCCTGACTGCAGCTTTAACACTGCACTTTACAGAGTCAGAATAATCCAAGAGACAGAATACGAAGGAACCGAACAGCAACTAAATGTTGCCTCAAGACAGCTATACAGAACCAGACGTCAAAAATACACATAAAGATACGACTGCTTCAACCTCAGCTTCAGTTCCACTGTATTACTGTTTCTGTTCCTTACTTATTATGTCTACGTTCTCCTCTAATGTACGGTACATGATGAACTGTAATACAGTACACAGTCTAGACACAATACAAATCCAGCCTAAGGACTGCAGCCACACCAAGGCTTGATGCTCCGGTCTCCGTACACACACCTGATAGCCATACACACTCAAATGTTAAGCAGAATTGTCCACAAATGCCCATCAAATATCGCCTCTGTCGGGTGGAAACCTCATACGTCCTCATACGTTACTTTTCAGGATTCAAATTCAAAAGTAGCAGATCGACAAGTTCGCGCCGCGTTTCGATCTTGTGGATCTGCTAACACGAAAAAAAACACGGAAAAAAAAAGTTGAAATATGGAGATAAGAGGACAGTAACGATACGCTGCCCGTAACGGACCGTAACACAAGCATGTCATAAAGACGGTCTAACCTCAACAGCACCAGGTCGCGTTATGCGATAATACAACACACTGGCCCTAATCATGACAGCTGATTTTTATTTATACTTTTGTTGTCCTTTATTTACCTGCATTGCACACAGACAGACACACACACACACACACACACACACACACACACACACACACACACACACACACACACACACACACACACACACACACACACACACACACACACACACACACACACACACATTAAAACCTGGGAGCTGACCAGTACCTCAGTCTTATTACTGCTGGCCACTGAGCAGCTCCACTAGAGCAGTCGGGGGTTCAGTGCCTTGCCCAAGGGCCCTTCAGCGGTGTTGGGGGAGGGGTGAGTGGTGGCCATTCACTTCCCCACACAGATTCTTTCCTGCCGGTCCGGGGGAATCGAACCAGGAACCCAAGCGCGCTCCTCTAACCTTTATATACATATATGTTTGTCTAGCTGTATTGTTGTAGAATGGACTACAACAATAATGGATACACAATATACTTGTTATTTGTTGGGTAGACTACAACCCATTTTCTATTTTTCTCTGTTGGTGTTTTTAAACCAATTTTTTGTGTTGGGTTTCTTTTTTTCTCTGGCACAAAACATTTTCAGATGGGGGTCCGCGGCCAAATATATATATATATATATATATCAATTTGGCGGTCCTTGACACGAAAAAGTTTGAGAACCACTGCAATAGAGCGTCGCAGTTCCCGCCCACTTCCTGTTTTTTTTTGGTGCCGGAAGAAAAAACTCAATGCATTTTTCCATTGACATTTCCAAAAATATTTATATCTATTAATTTAAGCCTCGAATCAAGCCATCATGAGAGGACATGAATCATGACTATAAACGTTTGATTCTGTGATTTTTTTTGTTGTTGAAAACGGCAAAACAAAGGGTATTTATTAAATATAGTATATCATATAATTAAATATAAAATAAAAAAAAATCACAGAATCAAACGTTTATGGTCATGATTCATGTCCTCTCATGATGGCTTGATTCGAGGCTTAAATTAATAGATATAAATATTTTTGGAAACGTCAATGGAAAAATGCATTGAGTTTTTTCTTCCGGCACCAAAAAAAACAGGAAGTGGGCGGGAACTGCGACGCTCTATTGGGTACCTGTGTGATGACATGCGGCTGACAGGCTGCTAATGACTGATGTGTTTCACCTGCGGGGTGACAGTGATTGATGGGTGATGCACAGCTGGGTTGTGTACTACCAGGAGCTTGTAGCAGGGTACACACACATTTTTACCAATGAATTTCCAAAACTTTTCCTGAATATTTAACCCAATTTCCAGGCCTATGTAACAATCATTCAGCACAATAATGAGTCTCTTACTCCTATGTGCAATGCCCAAAGACAGGCTGTGTAGAAAAATACAGCATAGAATAGAGAATGGTATAATTCCATTCTAAATTTCCTGCCAACTTTACTAACTAACTACGCATCACGCGGCAGCACGTTGTGAGTTTGTAGATCTGTTCTTTTTATCACGTCCGGTATACATTAGGCTGCAATCACGCAGCCTGTTTGGCGAAAAAACTACTTATGTTACATATTTCCTGTAATGTTATACATGTTTTGGAAAATGTTTCTTATCAACAAAATCTATAGCCAAAAACATTGCATAGTCAAATATCTTTCCAGGACCCTTGATACATTCCAAACCTTTTCCAGGACTGGATGGAAAAGGTTTTTTCTCATTTCAAAATATTTCCAGGAATTTCATGACCGTGGTGACCCTGTTGTAGTGTTGGAGGATTATTATTACACTGTGCAGACGCAAAGAAACTGTTATTTTTCTTCTCCCCCCTCTTTCTGTTCTTTGGAGTTGGGAGTTTGTCAGCGTGTGGAACTGAGCGGTGGTCAAGAACCTGCAGGTTAACGCATAATCACAACGAGACACCACAGCTGTCCTGGCTGATGGGAACGAGCAGGATGCATCATGGGAGCTGAACCGGTGTGCACGCCACGTCCAGAGAAACAGGTTAGCTACACCAACGGCTCTCAACCTTTTCAGGCCTCGACCCCCCAAAATAATCATATTTGAACTGGGGACCCCAACCCCGATAAGCACTCGGAATTGTAGGAGTTGAGGCATTACATTTTCGGTTTCACAGATAAATATTGTGAAAATAGCCGATCTACAAGCTCACAACGCCTCGTAGATCAGCTATTTTCACATTTTTTTCCTCTTTCTTATATTATTTGGCCAATGTCTGACCAGTTTTTGGTCTTGTTTCAATTATTATTATTATTATTATTTTAAATAGGTATTACCTTAAATTGTCACATCTGGGGACCCCCTCAAAATCATGTGGGGACCCCCCTGGGGTCCCGACCCACAGGTTGAGAACCACTACACAACACCATACACCTGTATCTTGACATGGCAAGGACTGCAACTATTATAACAGAATAGCCTTTACTAAGAGGACATTATTTACAACTCACAGTTTAGTAAGCAAACCATGTTCTCACCTGTTGTCAGTCTGTCAGAATAACTATTTGTAAATGTAGCATGGTCATACGTTGTGATCTCTTGTTGTGTATAAAGGGAACACATGTTCCCAATGTATGAATGAATGAACCAATCCATTGTAAAAGCGCTTTGAGTAAGTGAGTACTTAGAAAAGCGCTTACATGTCTCATATCCAGAAGGATGCATTTGCATGTGGCAGTCCTATCTGTTATCTTGGGGCTAGCGTTCAGCGAACTATCTATTCTACAGTATAAGTTCAAAACACATTGTAACATGATGTGTTGTGAGCTTGTAGATCAGCTATTTTCTGCGAAGACATTTGTTGTGGAGGGTAAAAAGGAAGGGGCCCGGTATAGACCCCTGGGGGAACTCCAGACAACGCTGTAAGTGATAAAGTTTTTTTTGTTGTTGTAGTTCAAATGTTAAAGCTCTATTTTCTGATAGTAAGTAAACATTGCTATGGAGTGTTTGTTCAGTAACAGCTGGTCTCCAGCTCTTTAGTAGAGAGCAGAGTTTCAGGTGGGTTACACATTTTCATCCAATGATAAGAGAGACCCCATTTATCAGTTTCAATCTAATAGTGTTATTCCACTTTAAAATTTGTCTGCTATTTGTTTTGTTTCATCACTTCCGATTTCACTTGTTTAACCCCCGTATCCCGTATGAGTTCTTTCTCCTGATTGGTTGAAATTGGTATCCCAACCTGAACATGTGTTTTCTGTTTTTACTAAAGAGGTGGAGAGATACAACCCCTGTTACTGAACAAACACTCTATAGCAGTGGTTTTCAACCTTTTTCATGCCAAGGACTCCAAAATGGATTTACATTTGGCCGCAGACCCCCTTCTGAAAACGTTTTGTGCCAGGGACCCCTCAGAAGAGAAAATTTGTGTTAAAAAATATTTCCCCCCCTGAAAATGTTCAAAAATAGCAGATCTACAAGCTTGTGAGCTTGTAGATCTGCTATTTTTGAATAGCCAACGTATACAATATGGATAAAGGGGTGAAAATGTATTAACATCTTTTGCTGGGGACCCCTGGAACCCCCCCAAGGACTACTGGTGGTCCCCGGACCACTGGTTGAGAACCACTGCTCTATAGCAATGAGTACTATATCAGAATATAGAGCTATTTAACACTTTTACTAAACAAACACTCTAAAGCAATGAGTACTATCAGAATATAGAGCTATTTAACACAAATTTTAACAAGCACATTGCACCTTTTTAATACGCTCTACCATACAGACAGGTTAAAATATCATTCTGCTCATAAAAATGAGTCCCGGATGGTAGCTTTCATAAATTGCCGTTGTCAAATCGGGGAAAAAATTATAATTGTTGCGGCTCTAAGCAGTCTGCAGAGCTCAGAGCAGACAGAAACACAACGTCAGAATGATAAACGATGAACAGACGAGAGCAACAATATCAATAAACAAGTGATGTATCAGAGCACAGAGACGAGGTGCAGGCAGCTGTAGGTACACTAAGAAGACCAATGCATCATGTGTTTAATCCACTCAATACGCGAACGCATTTTGTGTTATTTTAGATTTTCATAGCTACAGTATATTATAACCATTATTATTTATACTTTAGGCTATTCAAAAATAGCAGTTTATACAAGCTCATACAAGCTTGTAAATCTGAAGAAGAAAAAAAACGTGAACGTTTGTGCTGTGATGTTTTTAAAGTGAACATTTTTAACTCAAATCTTTACTTCTGGGGATTCTACAAATGTCTTCTAAATCCTATTTTTAATTTTGTTTTTGTGCTTATGTTGCTATAATATCAGTGGTTCTCAAACTTTTTTCATGTCAAGGACCACCCAAAATGATATGTATTTGGCCGCGGACCCCCTCCTCAAAATATTTTGTTCCGTGCAGGGACCCCTGCACGGAACAAAGAAATGAAAACGACACCAAGAAAATGAAAACGACACCAAGAAAATGAAAACGACACCAAACAGCCTTCGAGCAAAGAGGAGAGAAAGAGACAGACAGACAGATCTAAATAAGACGCAAATCTGACGTTCGCCAGAAATAGCCAATCTACAAGCTCAAAGCTCATCACATTGCAACGCGTTTTAAGCCTGTTAGATCAGCTATTTTTTTGCCGAAGAGATTTAGAGAAGGTCAGAGAAAACAAAGAAGAGTGAGTGCACCAACCAAGAAGAGTGCATCTCAGGTCCGTTTCACTTCAGTATATCGTCTCTGTCGGAGTGGAAACCTCATATGTCCAAAACTGTTACTTTTCGGGATTCAAATTCAAAAATGGCAAAAGCAGCAGATCTACAAGCTCACGTTTCGAGCTTGTGGATCTGCTACTTTTGATGCTTTTGTGTGACTCTGTAATATGATCAAGTGGGGCGTTGATTTACGAAAAAAACTAAAAATTTGAATATGGAGATAAGAGGTTTCTGCCTGACAACAGCGAGATATATATATATATATATATATATATATATATATATATATATATATAGATAGGGAGTATAGTTTGTTACTTACTCATGGTAGTGATGCTGCCTGCCGGTCCTTATCCTGCCCCTCTATACACTACATGCTGTACCGTTACACCGTCCCCCTTTCCCAGGGATATACCATACACACACACTGACTGCCGAAACCTTCTACCTACAGTACCTATCTACCCTACCTACCACCCCCCCCCCCTCCCCTCCCTCATTATCCCCCTCAGACATGCCCAGTTGATGTTCCACCGTGTGACGGAAATGCCGAAAATAGCCGATCTACAAGCATTCGTGTGACGCGCTGTGTCGCTGTGAGAGCCTATTTTTGTAACGACAAAGTATAAATTGGGCTTCTTCTCACACACGCAAGCAACAGTGGCACACACACACACACACACACACACACACACACACACACACACACACACACACACACACACACACACACACACACACACACACACACACACACGTTTTGTGTAAAGGTATGTGCGTCATTTTATCACTTGGCTACACTTGATCAGAGCCCAACTGATTCTATTTCTGTCTCTCTCCCCTCCTTAACCCTTCAAGACTGGGAACGCATCTGTGTCATTTTTGGATTTCTTTGGGCTATTCAAAAATAGCAGATCTACAAGCTCATAGCGCCGCACCGAGTGCCGCGCTATGAGCATGTAGATTTGCTATTTTTGAAAAATCATGAACATTTGTGCAAATCTTTGAATATATGTATTTTTTAAGCGAACATTTGTAACTCAAATATATATATATATATTCAAACTAAAGATTTGCAAAAATGTTCACGAAAAAATAAAAAGCACTAGGTGCCGCGCTATGAGCTTGTAGATCTGCTATTTTTGAATAGCCAAATAAATCTAAAAAAATTACACGGATGCGTTCCCGGTCTTAATGGGTTAAGACGCACACCCACACACACACGCACACACTTGTGTGTCCCTGTCAACAGTGTGTTGCATCACGGTACACACAGCACATCAACAGTTGTAGCCACACACACACACACACACACACACACACACACACACACACACACACACACACACACACACACACACACACACACACACACACACACAGCTCATTGTATTCCACTGCAGAAGTGAGTCATACCTCAGCGCTCCACCCCAATCACAGAGAGACCGTCTGAATATGAATACATGCTCTATTTTTTTAAATCTCATCCATTCCTGCATTAACAGTTTGCAGCTTAAACGCCTTTTTACATATCGTTGCTGTCGGGCAGAAACCTCGTATCTCCATTTTGGGGGGGGGGGGGGGGGAATTAAAGGGATAGTTCACCCCCGAAATGACTTTTTTTCTTGAGACTTGAATTCAAGGATATTGTTTTGTTTTCATCGCATTCCTAAGCCAATAATTTGATGACTGGCAGCGGTTCCGGTAGGAGACTCAAAGGAGACTCAAAGAGTCTCCTTTGTGTCACTGCCTACCGGTCCACTGACTGGTCATCAAATTATTGACTTAGGAATGCGACAAAAAATAATATAATAAAATAATAAAATAAATTGGGGTGACTAATCGATTAAAATAATAAAATTTTTTTGGGGGTGAATAATCCCTTTATGCCCTGCTTCATCATACAAGAGTGTCGTACAAAAGGTACTGAAAAAAATATCACAACAAGCTTGGCTATTTTAACTATTTTTTAAAGAATATATACGGTTTTGGACATACAAGGTTTCCACCCGACAGCAACGATATGTCGTATGTAGGATTCAAATTCAAAAACATCAAAAGTAGCAGATCTACAAGCTCAAGCTTGCGGATCAGCTACTTTTGATGCTTTTGTGTGACGCTGTAGCAGGGGCGTGCAGAGGGATTTGGAGGGGCAGGGGGCTGGAATTTTCAAAAGGGCACCGAATAATTACCATACTTTTAGGGCCGAAACCCCACATAACCCGAAAAGGTGTCATTGCCGTGATTAATGTCCTCAAAGTCCCGCATGCAACAAGGTTTTCGATAAGAGTTTTGGCCATTGTCGCCCGTTTTTCTTTAATAACTCAGGCTAGGAAAGGTCGGACGGCGACAAACTAGACACCTGAGGAAGGTTCACTTTGAGCTGCATCCAGCACTCCCACTGCCATTACCGTCTGGGGACGCAGATGACATTTCTTTTTTGGGGAGTAATAGATTATTATTATTTTTTTTTTTAGTCTGGAGAGGGCACTTTTTTACCACGGGTAAAAGGGCAGGTGCTCGAGCCCCCTTTCATGTCTATGTGTGCACGCGCCTGCGCTGTAGTATGATCAAGTAGGGCGTTAATTTACAAAAAAAACACAGAGAGAGAGAGAGAGAGAGAGAGAGAGAGATGCTGGCATGAAAATCAACACATCACCAAAGCCACCGTCGCACCCAAAGGCCTGCAAATGAGTTTCATGAATATTTTAAGAGCGTGCAATATTCTCCGGGAATCTTGGAAGATTGTCATCGAGCCTCTAATCAGGATAACTAATGTCCCTCTCCTCAATAAGATGTCTGCTCAGCCCTTTTCCTCTCTCACACTAATGGTTCTCAGGTAGGCTGCTCCACTAACCTCCCCTCAGCATGAACTCTGTGCTAATGGAGACAGTGCTGCTCGGTGCTTCATTTTAGCTGAGCTTTTTTTTATTCTTTTACTAAACTAAATAAAAATGATATCGTCGCTATTGTCGGGACGGAAACCTTGTATGGCCAAAACGGCTAAAGCAGGGGTCTTCAACAGGGGGTCCGGGACCCCTAGGGGGTCCTCAGAGTTACTACAGGGGGTCCGCCAAATCTTTGCGTGATATGATGTGTTTTTTTTACCGTAACCACTAGAACCCTAGCATCCCTTTTCTGAGGAGAACTTTAGCCAAAAATAGCCGATCTACAAGCTCACAACGTGAGCTTGTAGATCGGCTATTTTTTGGCAAAGAGGTGTTTGGTGTAGAGGGAAAAAAAGAGCAGACCAAGTAAACAAAAAAAGTTGAATCTGAAACACAATTTTATACAATATAGAACTCCTGCGCCCCCAGATGACCTTGACCGTTGGTTCTCAAAGTGGGGTCCGGGGACCCCCAGGGGTCCTTGGGGGGGTTCCAGGGGGTCCCCAGCAAAATGTGTTAATATAGCATCACAATACTTTTTACCTTTTATACTTTGGCTAGTGCCGCGCTATGAGCTTGTAGATCTGCTATTTTTGAAAAACGTGAACATTTGTGCAAACCTTTGAATATATATATATTTTTTTAAGCGAACAATTGTAACTCATCTTTGCTTCTGGGGGTCCCTGGAACAAAATATTTGAGATGGGGGTCCGCGGTCAAATACATATCATTTTGGGGGTCCTTGGAATGAAAAGGTTTGAGAACCACTGACCTTGACCGTCCCAACTAGTTTGGGACGTCCGTCCGAAACAGAAGTCTTTTTTTTTCCAACGTTGGAAGGAGCATGTATTGGCTTTTACTTTTCAGGAAATTAAAACATGATCCTGTGTTCCAATGGATCCTACAGTATGTGGTTATTATTTAGTCACAAGCTCTTGCTAATACTTTTCATTGGTTCAATAACTAGAAAACCTACGGTTAAAACACACTTACAGACTGCAGATAATAGCCTAAAGGGGAAGATAGGGCCCTCGCTCTCTCTTTCTCTCTGGCTAGACTTGTAGTATACTTTGCTACTGTACATAATATTTTGAGAATACTTGAAAAGAAAATGTTTTTAATAATGTTGATATTGTGTTGGTGATATTGTAAGCGGGCCCCCAAATAAATGGCAACACACTAAGAATGTAATTATAATATAACAATATAAAAAATGAAAAATAATGTCATGGTATTTTTTGGTTCAAAACCTTGACACATAAATCTTTAGGAACTTTTAAGTATACTATACCACTTGATCCAAGCCAGAACAAAATCAATTGATTGATTGATCGTTAAAATGCACACGGCCCACCCATCTGACCACTTAACATGGTCAGATGGGTGGGCCCACTGTGCCGCAAACACTTTCCAGTTTTTCAAGTGGGCCCTGCTCCAGAAAAGTCAGACTTTTTTCTTTCTTTCTTTCTTCCTTCCAGTTGTAGAGAGATTTCTTAAGCCATTCAATCCGGGAAAGCATCTGTGTCATTTCTTTTGCTATTAGAAAAATAGCAGATCTACAAGCTCATAGCGCGGCACTGCTATGTGAGCTTGTAGATCTGCTATTTTTGAAAAAGAAAATAATAATCGTGAAAATGTGTGCATATCATTGAATATATATATATATATATATACATTTTTAACTCAAATCTTTGCTTCTGGGGGTCCCTGGAACAAACTATTTTGAGATGGGGGTCCGCGGACAAACACATATCATTTTGGGGGTCCTTGACATGAAAAGGTTTGAGCACCACTGATATAGCAACATCAGTAAAAAACAAACAAAAAACGGTTGGGATTTAGAAGACATTTGTAGAATCCCCAGAAGCAAAGATTTGAGTGAAAAATATTTGCTTTAAAAAACATATATTCAAAGATTTGCACAAAATGTTTACAATTCTTCCAAAAATAGCAGGTCTGCAAGCTCATTTGAATAGCCAAGGTATAAAATGATTGGTTTAAGTGGTTACACAGATGCGCATTCCCGGTTTTAATGGCTTAAATACCACCAGATCTCCATCTGTGCCTCTTGTGTCTACTTGACCTCAAAACACTACAGTAATTAAGACACTGACTGGGCTGGGTGGGGATTTGGATGGAACGCGCTGCCCTCTTCTGGACAAAAAGAGCAATTACAACTTGTGGGGGACAGACAGACTAAACCACCACTAAAAGAAGCTGTGTAACACAACCTCAACAATGACACCAGGACAATGAAAAATACTTTATAGTTACACCGTGGACTGCAGACATACTATCTGTTAATAATGTTGGGGAAAAAAATAGGGTCTTGTATCTATAGTTTTAAAAAAAAGGCAGATTTTGTTGCTCCGAAAAAATAAATAGCCAACTTATAGGCCTATAATTCCCACACTGTCATTTCCATTTAGTTGAAACTATAGCTACCTTTTTAAAAAATGGGTGCAAATGGAACATGCCTTGCTTAAAATACACTGCTGTCAATAACAATTAAATAACACACTGATCAACTTCAAACCTTATATATCACAACATATCCTACTGTCTGTCAAAGTCCATTTTGTCTGTCTGTCTGTCTGTCTGTCTGTCTGTCTGTCTGTCTGTCTGTCTGTCTGTCAGTCATCCTCCCACCCATCATCCATCCATCCATCCAACCATCATCCATCCATCCATAGCTTAACCACTTACATCCCAGTATCCGTTTTGTGCGGAAAGCTTTAGCAGAAAATAGCAGATCGACAATCTCACGGATCGACATATCCTTTTTTGTGGAATGTAAATTATTATCATAAGAATTTCAAGGACCCCCGGTTTAATATGCATCAGGTCACATACCCTCTTTTGATGCCTTTTTTTCCTGGGACTGCAAAATCATCCTAAAAATATAACTACAAATGGAACCAAAATAGACACTTCCATTTGTAAGGGTCCATTTGGACCCCTGATGGTCCTCGTCTCATTCTCATATATATCAACCATCTTTGATGCAACCCGGTGAGTGAGAAGCCCTTTGTTCAGCTTGCATGAACCGTAAATCTCACCTGCCGCTTGATGAAGCTGGACGTGGTGTCAGAAGAGGTGCTGCCATCTGAGCGTTTGAAGCGACTCTTCCGTTTAGGCAACTTCCTGGGCAGCTGTGGACACCAGAGAAACAACCGGGTGGGAAAAGGAGGACAACGGCTCATATAGTATATACATGTATATAAACATTTCCCTCTATCACCCACAGTATTATTGTGCTGGTGTGTTTTACTGCAGAAAAGACACATCCATCTCTGGCTGTATTTTGTTTATTTCCACTGTTTATGTCGATGTTCATCGTCTTTTTGTTTGGGGGGGGGGGGGGTGTAATTGAACTTGTTATGTGCTCGTTAGTGCTCTCTCTAATCAGGTAATGCATCAATTGAGCCACCTGTTTGATGTCTCTCAAAGATGGTAGTGGGGGGAAGGAGTGTGTATAACAACAAACAACACACCTTCCCTGTTTTGTCAACACTCACTTGCATAGTCGAGCTTTAAGCTATGGATGACAAACAGACAGACAGACGGCTATGAGGGACACATGCAGCTCCATGGGAGGTCAGACAAGAATGATGAAATATAATAATAAAAAAAAGCAGACTTCAGGATTTTGTTGCTTTAAAGATCTCTGAAAAATGAATAGCCAACTTTTGGGTCCATATTTCCCACATTGTTGAAACTATGTCTTTACAGAAATTGGGTGGCGGGAGTTGTGTAGCTATAGCGACCACAGCGTCAGCGAGCAACCCATGGCTAGGGCTATAAACACGTAGGTCGATATGAAAACATTTAGAGGCAAATAAATAAGTTGTACAGTGTGCATCGTGCCTGTATAATCAATGTACACTACAGCTTAACATCAAGTCCATCCATACGGAGCCAATTAACCACTTAAACCCCAGCATCGGTATTGTGGGGAAAGCTTTCACTGAAAATAGCAGATCATTCCAGCATTGTGAACTTATCGATCGGCTATTTTTCAGCGAAAGCTTTCCCCACACAATAACACAAAACATAAAATACACTAGTTTTGAGCCCTGAGGGATTCAGGTTTACCCATATAGGGCAGTGGTTCTCAACCAGTGGTCCGGGGACCACTAGTGTGCAGTGGTCCTTGAGGGGGTTCCAGGTGGTCCCCAGCTAAATGATGGTAACCAAATGAACCCTTATTAGTTCTTTAACTCTAGAGTGTAAAATGAAACCTTCGGCTAATATTCCCCTCAGAAAAGGAATTCTAGGGTTCAAGTGGTTAAAGTAAAAAAAACTAAATCCTATCACACAAAGATTTGGCAGACCCCCTATAGTAGCTCTGAGGACCTTCTAGGGGTCCCGGACCCCCTGTTGAAGACCCCTGCTCTATATCATTTTCCGTGCGGTTGCAGGCCTACAAACAGTAGCCTAAACATATGGGCTACAGGTGAGAGTCAAACTCCTATGGCCTTCACCTTTAACAACCCAAGTGAATAGGCTACACTAGAATCCACGGCCCACGGTGATATAGATAGATAGATAGATGTAGCATTACAACAACAAGCCGGTGTATGCGGGGCTTTGCAGTATTATTATGCATTGGAATAAATAATAAATCAATGCAGGGAATACATTTAGTGGAATGTGGGCCCGAATTGAGGACAGAAACGACAACAAAAAAACGGACGGCATTTAGCTGTAGGTATTTGCAGAGATCGTTGTGGGAAACCGATAAGGAGACTTGTTTAAAAACGGGGTCGTTGTTTTGGTTGGGTTGTTTTGCCCCCCGTTAAGAAGACTCGCATCAATCTGCAGGTTAAAAAAGTAGCTTTTTTTTTTGGCTGCTTAAACGCGACGCCTTATCGCTTCGCCTGCAACAACAAGTACACTAACAAGTATACTTGTTGTTGGAGGCGAAGTGCAGTTTAAAAATAAACGGCTATAATAAGCAGCATCAGGACCGTTATTTTAACCTGCACTTCATCAGGACCGTTATTTTAACCTGAGCTTCATCAGGACCGTTATTTTAACCTGCACTTCATCAGGACCGTTATTTTAACATGAGCTTCGCTCTGGAGATGGAGAGGGGGGGGGGGGGGAGGTGAAGAAAAGGATGGAGGAGACTTACCTGGAAATAGTGAGATGACTGAGGGACGGTGGTCTCCACACCTCCTCCTCCTCCACCAGACTGAGGGTCTACCACTACAGACGACTTGGACATCTTGACTTGCACCATCTATTATTGAGAGGATGATGAGAGGAGGAGGAGGAGGAGGAGGAGGAGGAGGAGGAGGAGGAGGAGGAGGAGGAGGAGCAGCGGCACATAGATGTGATGATCAGGGGTCGGTTGTTACTGGAAAGAAGAAACGAAGGATACAGAATACATCGAGATGCGGTAAAAAAAAAAAAAAAAGGGGAGAAAAAGAGGGAGGGGGAGAGGGGGGGGTTACAGTGAGGAAAATAATGTGGAAAAAAAAACGCGAATACTGTCCGAGTTCCAGGAATTAATAATGATGCCCCCCAAAAAAATACAAATAAGAGGAATTAGTGGAGCTATAATATGTATCCGATCACACGGCTGAAGCGTCGACGATCGCGCTGGCCTATTCTCTCTCTCTCTCTCTCTCTCTCTCTCTCTCTCTCTCTCTCTCTCTCTCTCTCTCTCTCTCTCTCTCGCAGCTCCGTCAAGCCAGCTAAAATAAACCATACAAAAAAAAAAACTTAAAGTCACGATATTAAGGATCTAACTTCCGGTCCTTGAGATTGCAAAATAAAAGCTAATGATGAAAAATAATATTGTAGTTTTTTTCAGGGGTGGGCATTGGATGACAACACAGCACAACGTTATCACGTTATCATAACGTTATGGATTTAGTAGTTAGGCATTTTATTCCCCAAAATAAAGTAAAGTAGTAAAGTGTACATGATTAGAACATGCTTAAACATTCGACATAAGTTCCAATATTTCTACAATTGCTACAAATTGCATTTTGGGGCATAAACAAGAAGTTGAAGGATACAATTAAGTCCGATAATGATGTACATTTACATTACTTAAATGTGTGGTTCTCAAACTTTTTCATGTCAAGGACCCCCAAAATGACACTTATTGGCCCGCGGACCCCCATTTGAAAATGTTAATTTAACTCTGAGGGTGTACAAATGGAACCAAATGGACCCGTTAGGGTCCATTTGTACACCCTCAGAGTTACAGAGCCATAAGGGTCCATTTGGTTCCTAACTTTCCATCATTTTGCTGGGGACCCCCTGGAACCCCCCCAAGGACCCCTGGGGGTTCCCGGACCCCACTTTGAGAACCAATGCCCTACAGTGCCCACCTATCCTGTATCCCTGAGGAGGAGCGTGTCCACACTGTCACAGGAGCCCAGCCAGCTGTCCAGAATGTGATGACAGTCAATGACTGGGTCAAACAGCAATCACCAGCCCCCTACACCAGTGGTGGAAAAAATACTCACATTTGCTGCTTAAGTAAAAGTATCAATAGTGCAATGTAGAAAATACTCTGTTACAAGTAAAAGTCCGGAATTCAAAATGTACTGGAGTAAAAGTACAAAGTATTGGTATCAAAATGTACTTAAAGTACAAAAGTAAAAGTATGCATTGTGCAGAATGTCCCATTTCACAAGTTTTCAAATGTATACAAATCTTTGGAAAATAGCAGATCTACAAGCTCACAATGCGACGCATGCGGTTGTTGATCAGCTATTTTCAAACGGCCGAAATGTATATAGGACTGAAGTGGTTAATGTATGTTTCGTAATAATAATCAAAATATACAAATTAACTAGCCTAGCTACAGTTTTCAAATAATTGTAGTGGAGTAAAAGTACAATATTTGCCTCTGAGATGTGGAGTAGAAGTAAAAGTACTGAAAATTGGAAGTATTCATGTAAAGTAAAATACCTCAAAATTGTACTTAAGTACAGTACTTGAGTACATGTACTTAGTTACTTTCCACCACTGCCCTACACCTCCTTCCACCCAAACTATAGGTCCTACAGACATTCCAGAGGGATGAACCATGTGGCACGTGGCTTTACAGCAGCTGCAGGAAGCACCCACCGGGGATTCCAATTTTGGCATATCCTGACAGACCATTCATCATGCAGTGGTGGAAAGTAACTAAGTACATTTACTCAAGTACTGTAGTTAAGTACAATTTTGAGGTATTTTTTTTTACTTTACTGGAGTATTTCCAAATTTCTGTACTTTTACTTCTACTCCACTACATCTCAGAGGCAAATATTGTACTTTTACTCCACTACAATTATTTTAAAACTTTAGTTACCAGTTACTTTGCAGATATAAATTATTATATTATAAAACATACATTAACCACTTCAGCACTATTTTATACATAGACTATTTGAAATATAGCCGATCTACAAGCTCACAACGCGTCGCGATGCGACACATTGTGAGCTTTTTTCAAACATTTTAGTACTTCTACTTTTGGTACTTTAAGTATATTTTGATGCCAATACTTTTGTACTTTTACTCAAGTAACATTTTGAACAACGGCCTTTTACTTGTACCAGAGTATTTTTATATTGCAGTATTGCTACTTTTACTTTAAGTAAAAAATTATCAGTACCTTTTCCACCACTGTTCATCATGGACAGTGGGACCAGTGGTAGGGGGTTTCTGCGCAATATCAAGAGTGGGTGAACGGACAGAGATAAGAGTGGTTGAGTGGTTCTCAAACCTTTTAATGTCAAGGACCCCTAAATGAATGTGTATTTGGCCGCAGACCTCCATCTGATAATATTTTGTGCCAGGGACCCCATACAAGATTTGTGGTGTTAGAAATGTCATCAATATTCATATTTGTTTCAAAATATTTCAAGATTATGATTTTGATATATATTAACACTACGTTTGCCTGGGGAACCCAGTCAAAGATCCCCTAGGGGTCCCCGGAACCTACTTTGAGAGCCCCTGCATTAGGCCGCCGACCCCAATCACTCTGAGAGTGTACAATGGGTCCATTTGGTTCCATTTGTATACTCTCAGAGTTACAGCTCCATAAGGGTCCATTTGGTTTCTAACTATCAATTATTTTAATGGGGACCACCTGGAACCCCCTCAAGGACCCCTGGTGGGCAAATGGCCGAAATGTATATAGGGCTGAAGTGGTTAATGTATGTTTTGTAATAATAATCAAAATCTACAAAGTAACTACCGGTAGTAACTAAAGTTTTCACATAATTGTAATGGAGTAGAAGTACAATATCTTCCTCTCTGAGATGTAGTGGAGTAGAAGTAAAAATACTGTAACTTGGAAATACACCAGTACAGTACCTCAAAATTGTACTTAAGCACAGTACTTGAGTAAATATACTTAGTTACTTTATGCCACTGACCCTGACCGACATATTCCTAACTTTTATTTTGATATCAACGACAGGAAGTCAAATGCTTACTCTAGTTATGCTTGACACATGTGTCTGATCTTTAATTATGCTTGCTTGACATTGGTCCCTCTAGCACTCTCACTCTCTCTCTCTCTCTCTAGCACTCTCTATCTCTCTCTTTCTTGCTGAACTGTTTATCCATATGGTTTGTAATATGTTACTTAGGGAACTTTGGTATTGTTTAGAAATGTCCTGTTCTGCATCACTTTTCGTAGTAGGTCATGTTGTCTCTATAAGCATTCTACTGTATTTGAACACATAGGCTCTATATGCACAGCATGCCATGTTATCACTTCCATGTGTTACCAATGATACTAATGAAGGCTCTGTTCCATTTAGTGTAGCACAGTGGTTCTCAAATTCTTCAATTTCCACGACCCCCATAACTCTGAGAGTGTACAAATGGAACCAAATGGACCCCATTTGGTTCCATTTGTACACTCTCAGAGTTACACACCCGTAAGGGGCCATTTGGAAACCCCTTAAAGGTTTCATGACGTTCAGTTTTACCACACATTAAAAGTCTTTGTCATGGTCCTTCAAACGTGTATAAAAAGTTTTAACAAAAAAATCCTCTCCATTGATCCATGGCAGGTGTTTTTCTCTCACATTTCTAAAGCCTTTTCAACTGCAATGAAAAAAGAAATCTTTGCCTGCGGGTGTCGCTGTTTTTATCGCCTCTGCTACCCCCCCCCCCCCCCCCCCCCCCCCCCCAAAGGAAAGGATGGGGAGGGGAGGGGCAAGGAGGAGAGTGGGCGGGATTAATGGTCTGTGACTTCACTGCCGAAGGGCCAAGCTCAGATTACTTTTCAGCCTAATTATTCAGAAAACCCCAGACCACAGAAAATCCACTGAATGTTCAAAGTTCAGATTTTTGGGGTGTAATTGAGGCCATAAAACCCCCCAAAAAACATAAAAAATATAAAAAGTTAAAATGAATGTCATAGAACCTTTAAAGGGCAAGACCACTTTGGTAGAGGTTTGGGTTGTGTAGTTTCCTTGCCATAATGTAACTCCAAAGGTGGGCAAGAAATAAAAAATAATTGCTCCATTGATTAGAAATTGATAATTCAAAATATGCTCCTCATTGACTTACATTGTACGGTAAAACTGCTCTCAAAGTCACTCTTTTAGCACAAAAACGAACGCAAACAAAGTTGATTCAGACAATATAGAACATCACCAAACCCAGTACTGTTTTTTTTTTAAATAAAAATGTCAACTTCCTGTTGATTTTGCCATTTGTAACAAGTAGAAAACCCGGACTGGATCGGTGGATCCGGATCCAGATCTTCAAATAGTAAAATCAACAGGAAGTTGACATTCTTATTAAAAAAACAAACAGTACTGGGTTTTGTGATGCTCTATATTGTCTGAATCAGCTATGTTTGGGTTCATTTATGTGCTAAAAGAGTGACTTTGAGAGCAGTTTTACCGTACAATGTAAGTCAATGAGGAGCATATTTTGAATTATCAATTTCTAATCAATGGAGCAATTATTTTTGATTTCTTGCCCACCTTTGGAGTTACATCATGACAAGGTAACTACACAACCCAAACCTCTAACAAAGTGGTCTTACCCTTTAAGGAACCATGGACCCAAATTGTAGACCCACACCTGTAAATGTCTTCACAATATGTCTGCTGTGCATGGAGTCTATAGCAGGGTTCCCCGATTAGTTTTCCCCAAGGGCCAAATTATGTCTAGGGTACCAAGCCGAAGGCCACATAACCTGCGAACAGATTGGAGCTTGGGGGGGGGGGGGGGCGGCGTTCCCGCTACTCCAGTGACAGTGCAGATACTAGTGTTGTTGCTGCTCTTACCACCATTATTAGAATTATTATCGGTTGTGGTACTCATAATTTAGCCCTAGGATTCGTTGTTTTTTTTAGGTTTTCTGACCTCAATTACACCCAAAAAAACCTGAACTTTGAACATTCAGTGGATTTTCTGTGGTTTGGGGTTTTCGAAATAATTGGGCTCAGAAAAGTGCTGTGATTGGCCCGTGGACTTTGATGTCAATGTCCATTAATCCCGCCCCCTCCCCGCGGAGTAGAGGCGACGATCGACAGGCAAAATCCCTCAACAGCGACAACCGCAGGCAAATTTCATTGCAGCTGAAAAGGCTTCAGAACACCGAGAGAAAAAACCTGCCATGGCTCACTGGAGGGGATTTTTAAAACCTTTTAAATACACAGGACCATGATAAAGACTTAATGTTTCGTAAAACCTGCATGTCATGAAACCTTTAAATCCTGTGTTGAGGGTCACACAAGGAAATAATGCACTCTTGAAAGTTGAAACTAAATAAGTTGAGAACCAACCATTTATTTGGTTGTTACAGTGTGCTTGAAAAGTATGTATCTTCAGCAGCTAGTGATGGCCAACCGTTAACCGGTAATCGTTAAGAAATTGGTAACCGGTTAACACATCAAGTGCCGGAGGTTTTTTAAAACAGGGCAGGCCTACATCCAGTGCCATGCAGCGTTCTTACCATTTACGCCGATCTGTTTAGAGCTGTAGAAGCCTCCACGAGGACCCGTACGTAAACAAAGGGTGTCTGCACGACTGGAACAATAATATTTCTAGCGCGATCCGCCATTGCAGAGTGATCGCCCGTCAAAAATGGCTTGTTCTCACCACTGTAAAAAGATATGGAGATATGGACCTTTTTCTCAAGATCCTATCATTGGAACGGATGGAAGGTACGTTTTTTTGGACTGGATTCACATCCGTCCGTTCCATTTTACAGGGACCTAGGATCATTCCTAAGTTGCGTTAGAGCGCCCCATGTGGAAAGAAAAAATTGAAAACATCTAGATCTACGTTTATGGCACTCGACAGGTGTATTTGCAAACACGTCGATCGGTGTTTGGCACTCAATGTGTTAATACTAACGGTTAATGGTTAACCGTAAAAATGTTGCCCTTCCAACACCCAAGTCCACTGTGTGGACACACTTGTTGTGTCTTTTCAGATTACCTAACTGAGTGAAACTCTTGTTACACCATTTACAGTAGAAAGGTTTTTCTCCAGTGTGAATACGCTGGTGTTCTTTATGTAACTGAGTGAAACGCTTGTCACACTGTTTACAATGGAAAGGTTTTTCTCCCGTGTGGACACTCTGGTGATTGTTCAGATTACATAACTCATTGAAACTCTTGTTACACAGTTTACAGTAGAAAGGGTTTTTCTCCAGTGTGAATACGCTGGTGTTTGTTCAGATTACCTAACTGAGTGAAACTCTTGCCACACTGTTTACAATAGAAAGGTTTTTCTCCTGTGTGGACACGCTGGTGTGTCTTCAAGTGGGAATTGCGACTGAAACTCTTGTCACATTGTTTACAGATGTAAGCTTTCTTTCCTGTGTCAGTCAGACGATGTCTCTTTACTTCCGATTGAGTTAAAGTCCTGGTAAACTGTTGACTACTGTAAGGTCTTTCTTCTCCTGAGTTTCCTTGCTGCTGGCTCGTTGTCGGGAACAGTTGGTTCATGGTCAAAGCTGCTGCTATGCATGGGCTGTAATGGTCCAAGAATGTAATTAATGATGTGTGACCGTACGATCCAGGATTGATTACAGGGCAATTACCTGATGAAAGTGAAATGTATGGATCTCCGCTGGAATAGTTCCTCTTGTAGGTGTTGAAGTCTTCCTCGATGTCTCTCTCCATGTGCGTCATTCACAATGTGCAGTCTGGTTTTAAGCCGAGCTGATTCAAAGCTCACTTCATCATTATGTTGTCACTATGATGTCAGACATGCCCGAATATGGAGTTCCATGTCATTTACTGAGTTAAAGTTTCAGCCCAGTCACCTCAATTATTTATCTTCCAGTATGAAATTAACGAGCATCAACGAGAATCAGCTGGACACTAATCTCTGAACAAACTAATAAAATAACCCTTGTTGTAAAAAAACAAAGTTGCCCTTTAAAGGTCAATCTTTACAGTTAAACTATCACTCAAGATTTGTTTTGCTGTGTAGTATAGACACATAGCCTATCACTTATTAAAAGGATATTTCACTTCAGACACGCCCCCTTCCTATACAAACCCATTGTAACTTCAAACTCCATTTTAACCATGTCAGATTAAATGAAAACACCAGTCCTTGGTTCTGGTGACTCATATCGTCCTTCTAATGCGTGAGGGGGCCGTGTTTTTTCAATTACCTTTTTCATTTATGTTTTATAATGTCTCTGAACAAACATTTAAATAAAATGAGTGAAAGTCTAACATGGTTCAAATGGAGTTTGAAGTTACAATGGGTTTGTATAGGAGGGGGGGCGTGTCTGATAAAATGAATATCAAATATCTAAATACTGAATCAATGAACTTAAAAACACAAAAAGCCTGAGTAGACGTTAAAATGACCCCACACTGGTTTGCTCAGGGACACATAGACGGGATGGGGACGTGAACTGGGTGGGGACGTTCTGTGTCCCAGATGGCCTCCCTGTACCCACTCAGCTATATGGCCGTCTGCCACCTAGGCTATTTTGAGGATTTTTCGCCTGTAATGACAGGCCCAAAATAGGGGCACCATTAAAAAGTATAATAGATGGTATTGTGTGTGCTAGACAACATGGCCAATCGGATCCCATAAAACCCTTGTTGTGGTTACCAGGTGCCCTGACCTCCTATATATATATATATTTCGGCCATTTGAAAACAGCAGATCTACAGTGGCGATGCATTGTGAGCTTGTAGATATTTTCGAGAGATGTTTTATACATTTTGAACTTGTGAAATGGGACATTCTGCACAGTGAGTAGTACTTTTACTTTTGGTATACTTTAACTACATTGCAGTATTGATCCTTTTACTTAATTAAACATGTGAGTTCTTCCATCACTGGTTGTTTCAGCATGAATTCTGTAGGCTGCCATCACCTTCCTTAAATAATGGCCTATGTCGTTTCTTTTGGAAAACATTTTATTGTTGCCTAAATCATCTCTTCATGACACTGGCCATCGCCTATACATCCCTATTGAAAAGATCATGCTGTTACCACTCCAGTAGTATAATGGCCTCTATAAAGTGGTGGAAAGTAACTAAGTACATTTACTTAAGTACAATTTTGAGGTATTTGTACTTTACTTGAGTATTTCCAATTTCCAGTACTTTTACATCTACTCTACTTCTACTTTTACCACTACATCTCGGATCCAAATATTGTACTTTTACTCCACTACAATTATTTGAAAACTTTAGTACTAGTTACTTTTCAGATATAAATTATTATATTATGAAACATACATTAACCACTTTAGCCCTATTTTATACATACAGTAGGCTATTTGAAAATAGACGATCTACAAGCTCACAACGCGTCGCATCGCGACGCGTTGTGAGCTTGTAGATCTGCTATTTTCAAACATTTTAGTACTTTAACTTTTGGTTGTAAATTTTGAACTCTGGACTTTTACTTGTAACAGAGTATTTCTATATTTTGCAGTATTGGTACTTTTACTTAAGTAAAGAATTTGAGTACTTTTTTCACCACTGCCTCTATGTCAAGAGTGTGACCTAGGCCATTTTATTTGCCTAAGTCACAAAATAATTGTGACTTAGGCAAAATGGCCTAAATTTGTTAAGTCACTTACTTGGCATAAGTCAGGTTTACTGTTGCCTAAGTCAAAACGCAAAAAAGTAATTTAATCCTCTGATGTTATATAATGGCAGACAGTGTTATTTGTATGTCAACAGTCATACATTGTTATAAATGTTTTGGGTGAAATTATTAAGAAATATATATTTGTTTTCTGTTTTCTGAAAAACATATTAGCAAGGTGCCGCAATGTAAGCCTGAATCTCCTGGATGTCAATTAACTTAAAGGAGTAGTTCACCCCCAAAATGTGAAAATAAGTCATTTTTTGGGTGAACTACTCTTGAAATGGAGGAAACGTGGATTTCTCATCAAAGCACCTTTTTTTTTTTAGAAAAGTATAAATACTCTATTGTTGTAATACTACATCATCTTTCTTCTACAGTAAAACAAACAAAACACAACAGGACCAGATGTCAGAATAGGAAATAGAGCCTCTTTATTGCCAAGTGTGACCATGAGTTCATCATACAAGGAAATGACTTTGGCATATGGTGCTGCTGTGAAAGTCCAGCTGTAAAACTCTTTAACAATTGAGATTAACGACAAAGTAAATATGGACATAGCCTGTACAAGTCAAGAAAGAGTCACATCATCAGGACTTTGAAGAGCAGACATTTGAGAGGAGAGCAACAGGTGCTTATTGAGAAAGTGAGTCGTGGGTGGATTTGTGAATCGAATATCATGTTCCCAAACATTTTTTACATTTTTAAACAAAGAGAAGGTTTATATGATGACATTGTTAGGGTATTTGAATGGAATGTGTTAATGTTTTTTATTTTACCTAATAAAGGGCCCCTGCTGACTCCTACCTGACTCCTACCTGACTCCTACCTGACTCCTACCTGACTCCTGCTGGTGCACAGTGTAAGTAAGCTTTGGTTGAGAAGTGTGCATGGGGTCATGCCTATGTTCCCTCAGTTTAGGATTAGGGTTAGGGTTGCGGTTCGTGTTAGTTTTGAGGGCAGGGTTAGGGTTAGGCATATAGGACAATAGACTCAGTTTTGATTAACACATTACATCTATCCATACATGTTCTCAGCAAAGACTTATCCATAAGTTAAGATCATTGTCTGTTGGCACCTCACCTTCTGTTATTACTGTACAAAAGCATTATTCAACCTGTTCTGTTGTATTGTTCCCCAAGTTTTTTTATATTTTCACTATATTGTCCGTGTCTAACAAAAACTAACTTTTCAGTATTACCCTAAGATCTTCCCACACCCACACTTTCTGATATGAACAATTAAAGGACAACTTTGTTTTTTTACAACCAAGGTTTATGTTTTTGCTTGTAATTAAAGTAAATAAAAAGGGCAGGTGGCAAAATATGTATTTTTTTTACACAATAACCCGGCGATTTCTTTATTATCATTTACAGTAGCTCTTCTAGCCCCCAACAACTCACATCTGGCCATCAAAGACCAAGGGACCTTTTTTATTGTGTAAAAAATACATATTTAGCCTACAGAAACTACAGAAAGCAGTAAATGAAAACATTTTTACACTTTTCTTTTATTTACTTTAATTACAAGCTAAAAAAACAAAGTTGTCCTTTAAGCCATCACACGTTTAGCACTCACAACAGCAAATGACACTGATCATCTCCTACCGATCAAGTGCTGTACTTAAGAACCATTTTGAGCTATTTTTACTTTACTGAAGTATTTTCAATTTTCAGTACTTTTTCTTCTATTCCACTATCTCAGAAACAAATATTGTACTTTTTTATATTATAAAACAAACATACATTAACCACTTTAGCTCTATTTTATACCTAGGCTATTTGAAAATAGCAGATCTACAAGCTCACAACGCATTGTGAGCTTCTAGATCTGCTATTTTCAAACATTTTAGTACTTTTACTTTTGGTACTTTAAGTATATTTTGATGCCAATACTTTTGCACGTTTACTCAAGTAACATTTTGAACACAGGCCTTTTACTTGTAACAGAGTAAGTAAAAATATCTGAGTACTTCTTCACACCACTGCTTCTGTGCATGGGGACTTCATGTGTTTTTCTGTTGGAACAGACTGTGAAGATGAATAGGTTACATCCCTGAGGAGACAATAAAGACTATTATTATTATTAGGTATACACTCCTGTGTGCATTTGGAATATAGGGGCATTGGGTTGTATATGTATAGACTTGAACTGTGACTGTTGTGGGTTCAGAGATAATGAGCTTCGGATGTGAGAGACCTATACATGCCAGGGCTTAAGATAGAAAGAGTCCTTGGAACGGGTCCTGGTGGCATGCAGCTATACTGAGGAAGGCACTGCCAAGGCATTTTGGCTGCATGCACCAACAATGGGCAACATGTTTGAATAAATAGAGAAACACATTTTTCCAGAGTGACGTGGGTCATTTTGAATTTTAATGGAGTCTCTTTGCCATGGAGTGATTCAGCACTGGATTAAATAAAACAAATATATGGTCTATGTCGGGTGGAAACATTGTACGTCCACATCAAAAGTAGCTACAAGCTTAAAACCTGTCGCGCCGCGTTTGGAGCGTGTGGATGTGCTACTTGTGATACTTTTGTGTGACGCTTAGTGCAGGGGTCTTCAACAGGGGGTCCGGGACCCCTAGGGGGTCCTCAGAGCTACTATAGGGGGTCCGCCAAATCTTTGTGTGATAGGATTTTTTTTTTTTACATTAACCACTTGAACCCTAGAATTCCTTTTCTGAGGGGAACATTAGCCGAAAATAGTCGATCTACAAGCTCTCAACGCCTCGCAGCGCGAGGCGTTGAGAGCTATGTGTAGATCGGCTATTTTTGGCAAAGAGGATAGG
>NC_137614.1:49623292-49670222 GCF_963280865.1 Gymnoscopelus braueri
GCCAGATCTCTGCCTCCCGGTGTCTGGGCTGCCAGATCTCTGCCTCCCGGTGTCTGGGCTGCCAGAGTTCTCCCTCCCGGTGTCTGGGCTGCCAGAGTTCTCCCTCCCGGTGTCTGGGCTGCCAGATCTCTGCCTCCCGGTGTCTGGGCTGCCAGATCTCTGCCTCCCGGTGTCTGGGCTGCCAGAGCTCTGCCTCCCGGTGTCTGGGCTGCCAGAGCTCTCCCTCCCGGTGTCTGGGCTGCCAGATCTCTGCCTCCCGGTGTCTGGGCTGCCAGAGTTCTCCCTCCCGGTGTCTGGGCTGCCAGATCTCTGCCTCCCGGTGTCTGGGCTGCCAGATCTCTGCCTCCCGGTGTCTGGGCTGCCAGATCTCTGCCTCCCGGTGTCTGGGCTGCCAGATCTCTGCCTCCCGGTGTCTGGGCTGCCAGAGCTCTGCCTCCCGGTGTCTGGGCTGCCAGAGCTCTGCCTCCCGGTGCCTGGGCTGCCAGAGCGACAGCAGTCGTGACAGTCGCCCCTGCTCTGCTGTTTTTATTTATTACATTCAGTGGCGGACGAAGTACTCACATTTTCTACTTGAGTAAAAGTATCAATAACACCATGTAGAAAAATATTCAGTTACATATAAAAGCCTGGAATTAAAAATTTACTTGTAAAAGTGCAAAAGTATTGCCGTCAAAATATACTTAGAGTACCAAAAGTAAAAGTACTCATTATGCAGGATGTCCCATTTCACAAGTTTCCAAAATGTATAAAATCCTTTGAAAATAGCCGCGTTGTGAGCTTGTTTTTCTCACAATTTTCAAATAGCTATTTTCAAATAGCCAATTAAGTATAGGGCTGAAGTGGTTAATGTATGTTTTTTTAATAATAATCTATATCTACAAAGTAACTAGTAATTTACATTTTCAAATAATTGTAGTGGAGTGAAGTGTAATATTTGCCTCTGAGATGTAGTGGAGTAGAAGTATTGAAAATTGGAAATACCCAAGTAAAGTGAAGATACATCAAAATGATACCTAATTACAGTACTTGAGTAAATGTACTTAGTTACTTTACACCACTGATTACATTTGGTTCTGCACGATCTGCAGGGTCATTTAGAGGTTTGATGAGATCAGCTAATAATAATATAGTGCTTTATATAGCTTTCCAGGAGAGCTTCACTGTAGGGCAAGGACCCCTTAACTGAGAGAGAGGTGAAGCAGGGACCCCCCAGGGACCCCCCAGGGACCCCCCACTACATATTGTATTCTTGTTAGATGTGTGTTTTCAGACATTTAACGTCTTATACCCTCAATACTCTGTAAACTTGACCTTAGGCTCTGTACTTGGTCTGCTCCTTTTTCCCTGTACACCACCAAACCCCTTCACCGAAAATAGCCGATCTGCAAGCTCACACGCGTTGTGAGCTTGCAGATCTGCTATTTTCGGCTAAAGTTCCCCCCAGAATAGGGATGCAAGGGTTCAAGTGGTTAATGTAAAAAAATAAAAATAAAGTCCCTATCCCTATCACATTTGAATAGACCCCCTGTAGTATCTCTGAGGACCCCCTAGGGGTCCCGGACCCCCTGTTGAAGACCCCTGTAGGGAAGTTGAGGGAGGAACACAGGGGGCTATTATTGGCCAAATGAGCAAAACGCATACCTCTTGTTAACCATGTAGTTGAGTGGTTCTCAAATTTTTCATGCTAAGGACCCCCAAATTGATATGTGTTTGCCCCCCCCCCCCCCAAAGATGTTGTGCCATTGACCCCCTTACAAGATTTGTGTCGTTACAATGTATACGAAACATAAGAAAATTGCAGATTTACAAGCTCACAACACCGTGAGCTTATAGATCGGCTATTTTCCCAAATAGCTGATCTATAAAATAGGGTTAAAATGATTAAACAGATTAAACAATCCCACCACCACAAGGACTCCTGGGTGTCTCCGGACCCCACTTTGAGAACCACAGACATATTGGACAGGCAGACATGAAGGAAATAGGATTATTATCGGTCAAAGATTGAGTCAAACGACTGACATTCTTTGTTATGAATCACCAGAATATAGCCTGGTAAACCCTCCCTCCGGAAATCTCATTTCTATTTGATTCCTGGAGTGAGTCTGGCCTGATCCGCCTGTCTGCAATATTGGCTGTGCTGGAGTTGGGCGGGAGTAATACCGTTGACTGACAACCCCTTCAGCCAATGATAATTTTTCCCCTTCAGCCAATCAGCAGTTCACCAGTCTTAATGTGACGCGACGGGACTTTTGAGACAGCCATACCCAAAATGGGTTGCCTTTTTCGGGTACAATGGTGTCACTGCCCGCCCCTACCGGTTCTCTAATTTTTTTTTTTTAAATAGGCTTTGTCATGATTAATTGACCACATATATGAAGTTAAACAACTAAATTCTATCCAAACGATATCTTATAAGTAAATTCCGTGCCTCAAAATAGAAGTTAGAGAGCTTTTTGAAGTAAAAAAATAGCGGAGAATTGGCCGCACAAGAAAAAGATGGCTGCCGTTCGTGTTTTGGGCTCACTCGAACTCGCCACCTGATTGGCCAACGTAAGCTGTCAATCACAGAACAATGAGCGACGACGCTGATAGGCTCGGCCGTTTGGCATACACAGCCAATATTGCAGAGAGGCGGTTCATGCCAGACTCACTCCAGGAATCAAATAGAAATGAGATTTCCGGAGGGAGGGTTTACCAGGCTAACCAGAATGGGCCTATTCTGGTGATTCGGGGACGCGCGACCTGTGTGTGCGCGCGAACATTTGCGGTTATTGGGCGGATTTTGGGCTTTTTTTTGTTACTTTATTTCGGTTTTAGGGTTAGGGTTAGGGTTAGGGTTAGGTTAGGGTTATGTCATTTATTTAATTCTTATTTTTGCCTGATTTTACCGATTTTTTTTTTAATCAAAAAATAAATTATATATAAAAATAAAATAGAATACATTTCCAAACTTTTTTTTTTTTTTCCTAAATCGATTGGGTGGGCCAGCTTTCTATCTGGGTGGGCCACGACCCACCCATGGCTGCGCCCCTGGGCCTATAGATATGTTATGTTGTCTCTGTCGGGTGGAAACCTCATATTGTCCAAAGCTGTTACTTTTCAGGATTCAAATAAAAAGTAAGCTTCGCGCCGCGTTTCGAGCTTGTGGATCTGCTACTTTTGATGCTTTTGTGTGACACCGTAGTATGATCAAGTAGGGTATTAATTTACAAGAAACCCCCACAAAAAGTTAGAATCAAATGTTTTGGAAAATATTTGGATATAATTATTAGCAGTTTTTGGCTATTGATTGTGTAAAAAAATTAGGGGTGGGACGATATGGGTACCTCACGATACGATATGTATCACGATATTAGGCCCACGATAACAATATATATCACGATATCTGAAAATGCCGATATATTGCGATATCACGATATATTGCATGAAATTTCACCAACAATATATCACGATATCTGAAAATATCGATATATTGCGATATCACGATATATTGCATGATTCACCAACGATATATCACGATAGGCCTTGTATTCAATTCAATTCATAAACACATAAAATAGCACCAAACAGTTCAAAATCATCATTACACAAATACAGAGTAGGAAAAACAACATATCACAAACATAAAAAAAAAAAAAAAAAACTTTTATTTTATTTTATTTTTTTTAATATCGATATTTTTCGGGAGGATATCGATTATTTATCGCGGGAGAAAGTATCGCGATATATCGATATATCGATATATCGTCCCACCCCTAGTCCCAATACATGTTTAGTAGGCCCGTAACGATACAGTAACTGCATCGATGCATCGTTTTGAATTTTCAACGATCTACTATATCGATATGCAAACAGCTAAATATCGTATCGTTTGACTTTATATCGTATCGAATCGTTTTGCAATGCAAATAATCGTATCGAATCGTTCTGCAATGCAAATAATCAATTATATCAAACTAAGTACTTTTAAGAAATAAAAAAGAGAAAGAGGGGTTTATATCCAGTATCCAGGCATTTATTTTTCACACAGAATGTTTGGGTAAATAAATAGTTACTATATCGATTTTAAGTCATTGAATCGAATCGTATCGTTCTAAATTAACCTGTCCTGTATCGTTCATGTATTGTATCGACTAAATCACTGAATCGAAACATATCGTATCGTTCTAAATTAACCTGTATCGTTCATGTATCGTATCGACAACCAAGTATCGTGATACGTATCGAATCGTTGTTAAAATGTATCGTTACACCCCTAATGTTTAGCATTACGTGAAATACGTGTGGCCTGATGTATACAGGACGTGATGTGACAAAAATACATACATCTGTATGTTGCACCGTGATACGTTGTTAGCTAAGCTTGCCTTGTAGATCTGTTCTGTTTGTCATGTGACACCTTTGCTCAACTCTGTCTTGGGGCGTTGATAGAACACTGGTGTATATAGCCTCGTCATTGCACCATATGATTGCTATAGGCCTGGGAATGGGGTCAAATGCTATGGAAAAGTTATGGAAAAGTTTAGAATTATTTTTTATTTTTTTTAATGTGTGGGAACCCTGATATGGAGATAAGAGGTTTCTGCCCGACGGCAGCGATATGAGCTGTCAAATTGATACGGGTGGTTGAAAGCCAACACAACTAGCACAACCAGAGCAAACATTGGGCTACTGAGAAGTCCTGCATTGTTCCTCATATTGAAGGTAACAGCCTGCCCCTGCATAGCAAACAAAGGACATGTTTAAAGTTAAGGAGGCTTTTGTGGGAAGTGTTGATGGTTAATCTTTAACCAGTGGTGGAAAAAGTACTCAATTTTTTTTCAATACTGCAATGTAGAATACCATTGCAGTATTGCAATGGTATTGCAATGGAAGTATCAATACCACAATGCGTTGCGACGCATTGTGAGCTTGTAGATCGGCATAGTTTTACTGAGGTTACGTCAAACCTCTACCAAAGTGGTCTTACCCTTTAAGAGCAGTGGTGGAAAAAGTACTCCCATTTTTTACTAACGTAAAAGTATCAATACTGCATTATGTAGATATACTCTGTTACAAGTAAAAGTCCGAAATTCAAATTATACAAAAAAATAAAAGTACAAAAGTATTGGCATCAAAATGTACTTAAAGTACCAAAAGTAAAAGTACTCATTATGCAGAATGTCCTGTATAGCAGATCTACAAGCTCACAATGCGACGCATTGTGAGCTTGTAGATCGGCTATTTTCAAATGGCCGAAATGTATACAGGGCTGAAGTGGGTAATGTATGTTTTGTAATAATAATCAAAATCTACAAAGTAACTAGTAACTATTAAAGTTTTCAAATAATTGTAGTGGAGTAAAAGTATAACATTTACCTATGAGATGTAGTGGAGTAGAAGTAAAAGTATAGAACATTGGAAATACTCCAGTAAAGTAAAAAAATACCTCAAAATTACAGTACTTGAGTAAATGTACTACGACGGCAGCGATATGAGCTGTCAAATTGATATGGGTGGTTGAAAGCCAACACAACTAGCACAACCAGAGCAAACATTGGGCTACTGAGAAGTCCTGCATTGTTCCTCATATTGAAGGTAACAGCCTGCCCCTGCATAGCAAACAAAGGACATGTTTAAAGTTAAGGAGGCTTTTGTGGGAAGTGTTGATGGTTAATCTTTAACCAGTGGTGGAAAAAGTACTAATTTTTTTTTCAATACTGCAATGTAGAATACCATTGCAGTATTGCAGTATTGAGTGTGTTTTGGGGCGAGCGTTCCTGTGTCTGTCCCAGAGCTGTTCATACAACTGCGCCCCACATTTTAACCACTCGAAACCTATAGCATCCCTATTCTGGGCTGAACATTTTGGCAAAAATAGCAGATCTACAAGCTCACAACGCGGTTTGGTGTAGAGGGAGAAAAAAGAGCGGACCAAGCACAGTGCCAAGTACAGCGCCAGCCAACTCAGGTCAAGTTTACTGGGTATTTGCAGTAAGTAGGCTATAGTATTAGTCTTTTAGTGTCCTATATTCCAGTGCCATGCATCTGTTTAGTCTCTCATCTTTTGCCGTTGAACGTGTTGTATTTTATTTATAGCAGCAGAGCCTACAATTCCCCTGCCCTCTATTAGATTTACTGTAGTTTTGTGCGTTGCCTTGTTCCCGAGGTTAGAAAACCTTTCCAGACAATAATCTCGATCTCAGTGCTTCTCAAACTGCGGACCCCCATCTCAAAAAATATTTTGTGCCAGGGACCTCCAGTAGCAAAGATTTTAGTTATTATATACATATTTTAAATATTATATATTCAAAGATTTGCACAATTTTCAAGATCTTTCTAATAAATAGCAGATCTACAAGCTCATAGTGCGGCACGAAGTTCCGCGCTATGAGCTTGTATATCTGCTCTTTTTGAATGGCCAAAGTATAAAATAATGGTTAAAGTGGTTAAAAGAATTGTGATGCTATGTTAACAACTTTTGCTGGGGACCCCTGGGGGTCCCCAGCCTCAAAAACCTCAGAAACTACATCAGTCTTGCAGTCCCCATGGGAGGACTCTCTTGCATCAAACTCCCCCAATACATTGTCCTGACCCATACTGCCCTACGAAGCCAAGGTGCAGTAACTAGGTCTTTGGACGCACACCAACTTATTTGTGTACATCCCAAAGGTCAAATTAGGCTACGTGATTTTGGGGGATAAACAATTACCTCAAGAACAGATATACACAATTAGTGTAATATCACTTATATGCCGATATCTCACTTGGCTGACCAGTTGAAACACTTTTAAACCCATCGGAACAACTCTACTTTGCCCCAGAATAGTAGGGTTACGCTAGGGTTCATGTAGTTAAGAGCAGTGGTGGAAAAAGTACTCCCATTTTTTACTAACGTAAAAGTATCAATACTGCAGTCTGAAATTCAAATTATACAAAAAAAAAAAAAAGTACTTAAAGTACCAAAAGTAAAAGTACTCATTATGCAGAATGTCCTGTTTTAAAATAGCAGATCTACAAGCTCACAATGCGACGCATTGTGAGCTTGTAGATCGGCTATTTTCAAATGGCCGAAATGTCTACAGGGCTGAAGTGGGTAATGTATGTTTTGTAATAATAATCAAAATCTACAAAGTAACTAGTAACTATTAAAGGTTTAATGACATTCACTTTTACACCACATTCAAAGTCTTTGTCCTGGTCCTTCAAAAGTGTACAAAAAGTTTTAAGTGAAAATTCCATTCCAGTGATCCATGGCAGGTGTTTTTCTCTCACATTTCTAAAGCCTTTTCAACTGCAATGAGAAAATAAATCTTTGCCTGCGGGTGTCGCTGGTGAGGGATTTTGCCTGTCAATCATCGCCTCTGCTCCGCCCCCCCCAAAGGAAAGGATAGGGGAGGGGAGGGGCGAGGAGGAGAGTGGGCGGGATTAATCGACTGACCTCACTGTCGAAGGGCCAAGCTCAGATTACTTTTCAGCCTAATTATTCAGAAAACCCCAGACCACAGAAAATCCACTGAATGTTCTAAGTTCAGGTTTTTTGGGTGTAATTGAGGTCATAAAACCCCAAATAAAATTTGAATGAAAAATGAAAATGAATGTCATGATACCTTTAAAGTTTTCAAATAATTGTAGTGGGGTAAAAGTATAACATTTGCCTCTGAGATGTAGTGGAGTAGAAGTAAAAGTATAGAAAATTGGAAATACTTTATAGTAAATTAAAAAATACCTAAAAATTGTACTTATAAGTACAGTACTTGAGTAAATGTACTTAGTTACTTTACACCACTGGTTAAGAGACAACGGTCCAGAATTACCGCTGTAATCCTTGACACATGTTTTGTTTTGTTTCTTTTGTTTTGTTACTTTGCGAGGCAACGATCCTCACGCACGCTTTGTTGTCGTCCAGGAAACGTGTCACAACAACACTGTCACTAAAGCACACTGAGATTTATGTGCAACAGGATATGTTGTTACAACTTCCAGGTGATTTAACCCATGAAGACCGGGAACACATCTGTGTCATTTCTTTGGCTATTCAAAAATAGCAGATCTACAAGCTGACAGCGCGGCACTATGAGCTTGTAGATCTGCTATTTAAAAAAAAAAAAATGTGAAAATGTGTGCAAATCTTTGAATAAATACATTTTTAGACAAATACATATCATTTTGGGGGTCCTTGACATGATAAAAGGTTTGAGAACCACTGATATTATAGCAGCATACGTTTAAAAAAAAAAAAAAATGTTAGGATTTAGAAGACATTTGTAGGATCCCCAGAAACAAAGATTTCAGTAAAAAAAAATCTCTTTTTAAAAAACATATATATTCAAAGATTTGCACAAATCTTCACGATAAAAAAAATGAAATAGCAGGTCTACAAGCTTGTAGATCTGCTATTTTTCTCTAGCCAAAAGTATAAAATAATGGTTATATAGCCATAAAAAATGTAAAATTACACAGTAAAGGTCCTTACACACCGGGGCGATTTTTTTCATGCGAATAATACATTTAAAAAAAAAAAACGTATAAAGTCAATGCAAGCTTCCACACCAGTTTCGCGGAGCGAAAAAAGCGGCTTTTAATTATTCGGAACGAGTCCGAATTTTTGCGTATATTCGCGTATTCGCCGGTGTGTAACCATTCCCGGATTGAAGGGGTTAAGGATGAAAGCCGTTCCCTAGACATTTAGCATTCTAGGTCTCAGTGGGAGAGGTTGGAAGCGGGCCGTTCCACAGGATGTCCATATGTCATGGTTTGATATGTCGATGAGGAGGCCTTCATCACCTGGGGGGACATTTCCATAACTGGACAGGGTTGGGCACTTCAAGCAATGTTAATTTTGACAGCAAGTCTTTATTCCATTTTTAGTCATAGTTCCATTTAGATTTGGTCATATTTTAGTCATCTGAAATGTCAGTTTTAGTCTAGTTTTAGTTGACTAAATATTGTGAGATTTTAGTCGACTAAATCTACTGTTGATTTAGTTGAATAAAGTGTATTTTTGGCAGGCCATGATGGCATCGTAATGCTTATAGTTTATACTTGGCTATGTGCCAAAAATAGCCGATCTACAAGCTCACAACGTGTTGTGAGGTTGTAGATCGGCTATATTTGGCGCATGCCACCCACACGCAGCCAAGTATAAAATGACTTGTCTTAATTCTACTGGATCTCTTCTCCACTAGTCCCTGCCTAATATTAATATTTTAGTCTAGTTTTTAACTGTTGACGAAATTGTCAATATATTTTTGCCTGCCAGAATTATTTCAGATTTTTTGCAGTTTTATGCCAGAGATTTTTCATTGAGAGAAAAAAAGTACTCAGGAGCCGAGATACAGAATTTTTAAGTTTTAAGTTAACAAGGAAGTGGATAGGAGTCTAGATCTTCGAAAAAATCATATCTCCTTGGTCTTTGGGTCAAATTTCTTTTTTTCTTTTTTTTTTTAAAGATCAAGTTAACTTGATCTTGGCAATCAATGTGTTAAGACATAGTTTTAGTCATCATAGCTTAGTTTTTATGTCAGTAAAAAGTCAATGTCAGTGATTGCTCAGATGTTCCACTTGTAGACTGGGATCAGTTCACTTTTTATGTCAGTTTGCATGTCCGGTGTAGAGATAATCAGCGGATACATAAACTTAACGGATACAGTTGTCTAGACCGGATGAAGCTGGTTAAAAATGGAATGGAGGGGGGGGGGGGGGCTCGGGTGGTGCAGGGGTAAAGTACCTGCCCAGTGCCAACCACCATGGAGACTAGGGGTTCGAATCCGTGCCGTGCCTGGGGGAGGGAAGCCGGGTGGGGAGGGGGGGTCCATCTTTGATGGTGGATGTTGAACGGGAGGAGTAGGACAGAGGCGCTACGTCCTCCCGATGGAGGCTCCTCACTGGCAGGTGAGCCTGGACGGTACGACAACAACAGTGGCAAAGCAGAGGGAGGAGTTAATAGGCTACTCTTAAACAAAAAAAAGGAATGGAAACCAGGTTTTCCGCAGGTACTGCATAAAGCCTGGTGACCTGAAGGAAGCCAAACCAAAATAAGTTTTACTCTTATGTACCTGTCCTGTACACGAGATGTAACAATAAAGAACAACCTTGAACCTTGAACCTGGTTAACTAGCGGTCGCTATAGGAGAAGTAAAGCCACAGAACATAATTAATGTATATAATTATAGCTACTTAGTGCCATGCATTGAAGACCTACAAGCTTAAAGGGGTCACACCATGAATTTCATTTTTTTTTGGGGGGGGGGGGGTATTTTTTGGGCTCCCCAGTGTCTCTTGTACCCCAAAAAATATATTTTTTTAACATTCAGTCATTCATTCTCATTTCAGAGATTTTCAGAATGGGCGTGTCTGAACAGGCCATTTCAGAATGGCAATGCAAGTGACATCACTTGCATTGCCATTGCATTGATGCTGACCAGACAGAATTGCTCAGTAGCCCCCCCCTGCCCAAGAGGACGTTTTGGTATTGCAGCTGAAAGTGCTGTATAAGCCAGAGACAATTGACTTGGGATGAGTATATCTGAGTGATGATTTAGGCTCAAACCTTTTGAAAAAGGTTTGAGGGACATACACCATATGATATTAAATATCAATTTCATCAATCATTTTTAAATTCATGGTGTAGATCCTTTAAAGGAGAATTTTGCCCCAGGCTTTTTCTTACCTTTTTCTGAGGATAAGAGTGGTCCCGGAGCCCAAATTCATAACGAGCGATGTTGTCCATTTTGGCGGAACCCCACCGCAGTTCGGAAACGGGAGTATACGGGCCGTGGTGTAATCCGCTTATTTATATCGCTCGAAAATACTTTTTTCTAGTATACTGTATATGTGTCGTGTAGGACCTCAGGGAAGTCACTGCAGTATTATTGTCACACGAGAGCCACGTTTGAAATATTGTCTCGCAAGACTTCCGGGTGCTATTGGGGTAGACGGTCTTCCGGATACTGCAGTGACTTCCCTGCAGAGGTCCTACACGAGGGCTTGATTTAGGCTGTCCTTACACAGTGGTATAACTTTGCACAGGTATGCATGGTGTCTGGCCCTTGCTTTTCGTGGCATCGTTGGTCCTGGGAGGAGGTGGGTGGGTTTGTTTGTTTGCTTATTATTTTCTTTTCTGGATCCTTTCTGTTGTTTTTAAGTTGTGTATGGGTTGTATAAATATGTATGTGTTTTATTTATTTATTCATGATGCATCTATGTATACTGGCATAATTGTATTGCTGTTATATTGCTGATATGATGAATAAAAGCAATTGATAACAAAAAAAGATAGACCTACAAGTTGTAGGTATGTTTGATGCAAGACACACAATGCACAATCAAATATAAATGGGACATAATGTCCTGGAGGTTCCCCGCCTCCATGTACCTCCCAGCATGCTTTGAGAGCCTGTGAACTCTCAATCTGGCAACCCATTCGGTTAAAAAAAGAGAGGAAAGAATGTCTACACAGTACACACAAAAAAAAACATATTTTTGAGGCAGAAACATCGAGACAGAAACTCGGTTTGGCCCCTCCCCTTTCTTAGTCCACGTCCTGCCGGTGTTTATTCCTATTAACAACAACAACACTACATGTTTAGGGCGGTGGTGTCTTGAGAGATTTGGGAACTCTTAACTCTATAACTGCCAAAGACGTTTATAAACGTCTTTGAGAAATTAGCTGTTGCCTGCCAAAGACGTTTAAAAACGTCCTGAAAAAAAAAAAAAAAAAAAAAAACTTAAAAAAAAAAAAAAAAAATTCTAAAAAGATTCTCTAATTATTTAGTATTGACACCTTTTCGATATTCCAAACGAATAAGGAGATAACAATTTCCAAAGATTTGCTGCTCTATCCACTTCAATGTTAAAATTGAAACGGACAAACAATTCACAATGTTTTTTGGTTTGAAACCACTGGTTTTGAGCTATTTTCAAACATCAAACAACACATGACAACAAGGTCAAATTGACCTTGTTGACATTTGTGAAACCACACCTGAATCTCATCTGTGATTAGAAATTTTCTGGGGATCAATCATACTTGAGAAAAATATTTTGTGGCTATGCGAAAAGGTACCAAAATCGGTCAAAACCCTGGCAGAGGCTACAGACTGTTCTGAAAAAACTCTGGCAGGGTAAGAGTTAATCTCTCAAGAACAGATTCAGAGCTGCGCTACTGAATCTGTCGGGAGCCCCGCTCAGAACGTGTGAGCGTTGGCCTACAAGTGGGCGTGCCTTCAGATCAGGAAGCAGGCCGCGCTTTACCCAATCAAATGTAGTGGGCGGGATTTACATCTGTGCGTTCGCTTCCCACTGGAAACAAACACAAACTCATTTAACAATCCTCGGAGCCGACAAAACCACGGAAAGTTAGTAACATTTTAACTTGTTCTTTCGTCATAGAAACAAGTGGGCTTATAACCAAAACGATCCATGTTCTTTGGGAGAAATGGTGTTTAGTGTTCCGTGGAGAAATATTGTTAGTGGGAATGAAAACATAGGCGCACCACCGGAAGTGGAGGGCTGAGGGCAGAGACAAAACGCCGGTTTCCAGTCATCGTCGGTCTATTTAATCACTCCCCTCAGAGTCAAATGCAAAAGTGAAAAACGCTGGGGGCGCTGTTTTTCCTTTTTATTTGACGATGGGTTCCCAGATTGGTGAACTCTAGACTTTTTATGTTATTTTTCTTGTCTGGTAGAAGAGTATATGTTACCAAGTAGCTGCTTAAAGAGATCATTTTAATTATGTGTATTTTGCTTTAGTTTGAGAATTTACGAGTTTGTTTTAGTTGGCTGACACCATAGTGTTCATACTGTAGTGAAAGAAATGAACTATCAACCATTTTGCTTTGAATGTTGAGTTGCTTACTGGATTCTAACTCTAACTAAAGCTGACTGTTGACTGCTTTGAAGCGGTGTCCAGTATGTCATCATCTTTGAATTAAGTGACGACAGTGGCTGAGTTATTAGAGTCTTGCATGCAGTGGTGGAAAGTAACTAAGTACATTTACTCAAGTACTGTGCTTTGAGGTAAAATTTTGAGGTATTTTTTACTTTACTGGAGTATATCCAATTTTCAGTACTTTTACTTCTACTCCACTACATCTCAGAGGCAAATATTGTACTTTTACTCCACTACATTTATTTGAAAACTTTAGTTACTTTGTATATTTTTATTATTATTATAAAACATACATTAACCACTTCAGCCCTATATACATTTCGGCCATTTGAAAATAGACGATCTACAAGCTCACAATGCGTTGCGACTCGCGATGCGACGCATTGTGAGCTTGTAGATCTGCTATTTTCAAAAGATTTGTATACATTTGAAAACTTGTGAGAGACATAAACGGTACTTTTAATTTTGTACTTTAAGTACATTTTGATACCAATACTTTTGTACTTTTACTCATGTAAATTTTGAATTCTGGACTTTTCCCCTTGTAACAGAGTATTTCTACATTGCAGTATTGATACTTTTACCACCACTGCCAGTATGTCATCATCTTTGAATGAAGTGACCACAGCCGTTGAGCTATTAGAGTGTTGCATGTCAGTCGGGGGATTTCTGGGCGAGTGGAGGGCTCGTTTCAATTGAAACACATCAAACAGCCACAGTATTTGCTGCCAATTCTGCCGGACAGATGGAAACCGATTTTTACCAGGTGCAGCCTGGTCTAGGAAGAGACTGATCAACTAGTCGTTACTTGCTTGACACTTTTTCATCATTGGCTGTCCTTTACTCCTTTAAGCCAATGGGGACACTTCCCCTTTTTGCCTGTCCTTTAAGCCAATGGGGAGACGGGCCGTCCTCCCATGCTATGGGATCATACGCCCTCCCCTGTCTCTCTTCTCCCCCTCTCTCCCCCTCTCTCATTCACTCTGCTGCGGCTGACGCGCGTGTTTCGCCGCCTGGCCGTCAGCGCTGCTTAATGTCGCTCGTTAATTCATTTGCTCCAGGTGTGTAAGCTCAGAAGCGCATTTAAGTGGGCATTGGGTAACCTCCGCAACCGTTTTGGTTGACAAAGACAGCAGTAGTTGAGCCCTCTTTGGGGGGTCATCCCTATGTTCCCCGGGTTCTATGTTCTCCCACTATGGTTAGGGTTAGGGTTAGGTTTAGGTTAGGTCCTATGTTCCCCGCTCTCCCTAGGAAAGCGGGGAACATAGGACCCGGGGAACATAGGACCCGGGGAACATAGATACGCTCCCTTTTTGGTTGCTACACACACTCACAGAGAGAAGCACCTGGTATAATATGACTTGCACCTGGTATAATATGACTTGTCATTTCTTGTTTTTATTTTTAAATCCAATTGTTTGCTTTGTTAGATTGTAGCGTGTGAAGAGACAGGAAACTGAGGCGGAGAGAGAAGTGACGTGAGAAATGATTAGTGGTGGAAAAAGTACTCGAATCTTTTACTTAAGTAAAAGTATCAATACTGTAGTGTAGAAATACTCTGTTACAAGTAAAAGTCCGGTAATCAACATTACTTGAGTAAAAATACAAAAGTATTGCCATCAAAATATACTTAAAGTACCAAAAGTAATAGTACTCATTGTGCAGAATGTCCCATTTCTCAAGATCTCCGATCTACAAGCTCACAATGCGTCGCGATGCGACGCATTGTGAGCTTGTAGATCGGCTATTTTCAAATGGCCGAAATATTACATAGGGCTGAAGTGGTTAATGCATGTTTTGTGATAATAATCTAAATCTGCAAAGTAACTAGTAACTAAAGCTGTCAAATAATTGTAGTGGAGTAAAAGTACAATATTTGCCTCTGAGATGTAATGGAGTAGAAGTAAAAGTATTGAAAATGGGAAATACTCCAGTAAAGTAAAAATGCACTTCATGCTGAGCCAGCAGGGCAGCCTGCGGTGTAGACCACTAATAATGGAAATACAAACATCTAGTTTTCAGTGTGTTCTTTATTCTCAAAACAAAAGGCCAATCACACTCGGTCATGGTAATTAAAGTTTGCGGAAGTTTGCTGTCCTACTTCTGCGAAACATGACTTTATTGCCAGCCATTTAACAACGATACACCCCTTGCCGTTTTATGTTCTGTTTGCTTTGCATTCCAAGTTTACATTTGCTGTAGTAAAACATCCGGGACAACGCTCCACACCTCCCAGACTCTTCTCCCTTCTGGCTCCCAAACTGTGGAACGAACTCCCCATTGCAGTTAGAACTGCAGACCCACTCCCAATCTTCCGCCGTAATCTGAAGACCCACCTCTTCAGACTCAACCTTAGCCCGTAGCACTTGACCTAGCCTTGACCACCTTGCAAGCTTATGCTAAAATTTGATTTAGATTTGTTAGATTACATTTGTTGACCTGGCATCCTATAGTTTCTATACTTTTACTTCTACTCCACTACATCTCAGAGGCAAATATTGTACTTTTACTCCACTACAATTATTTGAAAACTTGAGTTACTTTGTAGATTTTGATTATTATTACAAAACATTATTACCCACTTCAGCCCTATATACTGTACATTTCGGCCATTTGAAAATGGCCGATCTACCAGCTCACAATGCGTCGCCATGCGACGCATTGTGAGCTTGTAGATCTGCTATTTTCTAAAGAAGTTTTAACATTTGAAAACTTGTGAAATTGGACCTTCTGCATAATGATTACTTTCTACTTTTGGTACTTTAAGTACATTTTGATACCAATACTTTTGTACTTTTACTCACGTACATTTTTGAATTCCGGACTTTTACTTGTAACAGAGTATTTCTACATTGCAGTATTGATACTTTTACTTAAGTAAAGAATGTGAGTACTTTTTTCCACCACTGCTCCCAATCTTCCCGCCGCAATCTGAAGACCCACCTCTTCAGACTCCACCTCAGCCAGTAGCACTTGACCTAGCCTTGGCGGCGACCTTGCAGGCTTATATGCAAAGGTTCAAATGTAATTTAGATTTGTTAGATTACATTTGTTGACCTGGCATCCTATAGTTTCTATAGTTTCAACGCACAGATTATTTATTTTTTGATATTATACCGTCTAGACCAGGGATGGCAAACTCATTTTAGCTCAGGGGCCACATGGAGGAGAACCAGAGGGCCAGAGGGCCGGACCGGTACCGGACCGGTAAAATCATGGCATAATAACTAATAATAACAATAACAACAACTTCAGATAGTTTTCTTTGTTTACTTTACTTAGTCTTAGTTAGTACAAGCACATTCTGAAAATGTAAACTTCACAAATAGGTATGGCCAAATGGAGACATTTTATTAACCGTTTACCGTTAGGCCTTACCGATTAATTAATCGATAAGTAACCGTTAAGATTTTTTTTTTTGTGTGCCAAAATACATTTTATTTCAAAGGGGCAAGTCTACACAGTTTGTTTTGTCTCCAGCAGAGTTTCTAGTGTCTCTATCTCTCTCTGGAAGAGGTTGCACATGAACTCTGCAGCCGCACTGAGGCGCTCCAACACAAACAATACCAATACAAAGACGAGGAAGAAGAAGAGGAGAGTGGAAGTTACGTGTGGTTGCAGGTGTAGACTTGGCCAAAAAACAATTAAAACATTTTTGGCACAAAAAAAAAGAAAAAAATAATTTTTTTTAAATTTTTTTTATGCTTTGCAAAATCATCTCGCGGGCCGGATTAAACTAGTTAGCGGGCCTGATCCGGCCCGCGGGCCGTATGTTTGACATCCCTGGTCTAGACTCTAGACTGATGATCCCAGATTACTATCTCTATGCATTTGATGTATTACCTCGGGTTTACCTTGCTTACTGTAAATCGCTCTGGATTCAGAGCGTCTGCTTAAATGCCTAAATCAGGGGTCTTCAATGTTTTCAGGCTAAGGACCCCCTAGCTGAGGGAGAGATGAAGCAGGGACCCCCTCTATATTGTATAAAATTGGATTTCAGATTCCCTTTTTTTTAAAACTTGGTCTGCTCTTTTCTCCCTCTACACCAAGCCACGTTGCCAAAAATAGCCGATCTACAAGCTCACAACGCCTCGCAGCGCGAGGCGTTGTGAGCTTGTAGATCGGCTATTTTTGGCTAAAGTTCTCCTCAGAATACGGACGATAGTGTTCAAGTGGTTAATGTAAAACATAAAAATCATATCACACAAAGAATTGGTGGCCCCCCTGTAGTAACTCTGAGGACCCCCTAGGGGTCCCGGACCCCCTTGTTGAAGACCCCTGGCCTAAATTGTAAATTGCTGTATGTTTATTTGTTTTTCTCCTTCTAGACCCAGAAGAAGCCCTGGAGATAGACCTTCTTCTCATCGATCAGCCAGTCTCCTCGCGGTGACCTGGGGGTTGCGTGGCACTATCAGGCCACTTGACCGGCTCCAGTTGCTCTCTCCCACCCTATACAGAAAAACCCTCCCTCGCCCCTTCAAACGACCGTCCAAAGGGGATAAATGAGTGAACCGGCCGGAGAGGACAGGGCTGGGACATGTACCAGAACCCAGACAGGTAGAGCGGTCACCATTACACATTTAAGTTGACCATTAATTGTCACTCAAATAATTGCGATTAACTATTTAATTGTGTGTGCATATATGACAAATAACTGAAATATACGAAGACATTATTGACATATTTAATAATGTTATACATGTAAAAAATAACAGAAATAGCAGATCTACAAGCTTACAACGAGTCACAAAGTGATGCGTTGTAAGCTTGTAGATCTACTATTTCTGCTTTTTTTAATATTTGAAAATGTGTGAACATTTTTCAACATGGAAACGATTATGACGATTATGCAAAAATAATTGCGATTATCTCAAATAATTGCGATTTGACGCTTATGTAATAATTCTGGCAGTTCTACCAACAGCTCTACTAGGAGGTCAGGAGGTCATAGGTCATCATAGGTCATTCAAGAATGAAAAATCCAAGTATAGCAGGGCTGGGACTGTCCATTGTCTTCTTAGCTATCATTCTTTTGATTACTTTTTCAATTAATTGAAATCCAGAAGTTTGGTTTAAATTATATATATATATATTTTTTAATATATCAACAAATCAATTAACAACTTTTATTAATTATAAATCCATTATTTCTTTATGGATAATTTGTTTATAAATTAATCGATTAGTTTGATTAAACATACTCGATTAACACACATCCTTGGTTCTGGTGCTGATATTGTCCTTCTAATATGTGCCTTTTTTTTTCTCAAAAAATAAATGAGAAGTAATTGAAAAAACCCGGCCCCCTCACATATTAGAAGGACAGTATCAGTCACCAGAACCAGGGACGTGTGTTTTCAATAAATATAACATGGTTAAAATGGAGTTTGAAGTTACAATGTGTCTGATAAAATGAATGTCAAATATCTAAATACTGAATCAAGCAACTTCAAAACTCTCTGGGGTGAAACACAAAAGCCTGAGTAGACGTTAAAATGACCCCAAACATGTTTGAAAGTGAAATATCCCTTTAACTTATAGCCTCTCGATCTGGGCTGTAGCTTGTCTATTCTCAACCCGATCTCCAGAGATTACCGTAACATTGCACGGAACGAGTGCACTTCATTCCGTGGATAGCCGCCTCGGAACTTCCGAATTGCGTGCATATGGTACGGCGCTGCCTTTGTGACAAAACCATTTCGGAGGCGCGCAGTCACAGGCGAATTGTCACCCCGTGAAGGACCACCGAGGGAGCTAAGGCGACCGAGTTGCCGTCCTGAACGGTGGGACATTCGCCTGTGCCTACTCAGCGCCGTTTGAGTTATGTACCGATAGGCACAGAATCGTAAATTTTATTGTGCGGACTGCTCTGCTTCCGGGTTTTTCCGTGTTGCGACTGGTTACGCCCACCGTGGGACTCGCCGTACATATGCACGCAATTTGGGAGTTCCGAGGCGACTATGCACGGAATGAAGTGCACTCGTTCCGTGCAATGTTACGGTATTCTCTGGAGATCAGGCTGCTATTCTCATATGTGTGTTAGTGCTGATTTCGTCGACTAAAACTATGACGACAAATGTTCGTTGAATACCTTTTTTCACTGACGAAAAACTAAAAAATAACTAAGTTATGATGACTAAAATAGTCTAAATATACAATGTTGTCAACAAATAAAAACTAGACTAAATGTTAGTGAGGGACTAGTGGAGAAGAGATCAGGTGTTGCGCTCTGAAAATAGCAGATCTACAAGCTCACAACGTGTCGTGCTGCGACGCATCGTGAGCTTGTAGATCGGCTAACATTTCAGATGACTAAAATATGACTAAAACTACATGGAATTTGATTCAAAAGACTATGACTAATAAAACTGAATAAAAATTTGCTGTCAAAATCAACTCTAGCACTGACCGTCTGCAGTGGTGGAAAAAGTACTCAAATTCTTTACTTAAGTAAAAGTACCAATACTGCAATATAAAAATGCTCTGTTACAAGTAAAAGTCCAGAATTCAAAATGTACTTGAGTAAAAGTACAAAAGTATTGGCATCAAAATGTACTTAAAGTACCAAAAGTAAAAGTACTAAATATTTGAAAATAGCCGATCTACAAGCTCACAACGCGTCGCGATGCGACGCGTTGAGAGCTTGTAGATCTGCTATTTTCAAATAGCCTAGGTTTCAAATAGGTTAGTGTATGTGTGGTTAATGTATGTTTCATTATATCATAATTTATATCTGAAAAGTAACTAGTAACTAAAGTTTTCAAATAATTGTAGTGGAGTAAAAGTACAATATTTGCCTCTGAGATGTAGTGGAGTAGAAGTAAAAGTATTGGAAATTGGAAATACTCAAGTAAAGTACAAATACCTCAAAATTGTACTTAAGTACAGTACTTAAGTAAATGTACTTAGTTACTTTCCACCACTGACCGTGTGTCTCTGTGTCCCCGGTGTGTCTGGGCCCTATAACAGGATGTCCTGGTTCAGTGGGTTCCTAGTGGCCAGAGTGGACGACCGCAAGACCGCGTGGGGCGCCGAGCGCCATGGCAAGAAGAGCAAGCGGAAGGGAGGCTCCTCTCTCTGCAACCCGCGGTACATGAGCTGCCTGCGGGACTCGGACGCGGCCATGGACTCGCCCTCCCGCGGCGCCCCGCTCCACCACCAGCACCACCACCACCACCACCCCGGCGGCGGCGGCGGCGGCGGCGGCAACTTCGGCGTCCGCTGCGGCTGGCAGGAGGACCACTACGGCAAGATGGGCGGGGGGGGGGCGTCGTCCTGCGGGGAAGGGGTGGGGCTGAAGTCGGTGGACCTGGGCTTCGAGGACGACCCCAAGGGAGGGAAAGGGGGGTGTAACGGGGGAGGAGGAGGAGGGGACGCGGGCGACGAGGGGGGTCCCGGGGGAGGAGGGCGTGAGGACGGCGTGAGGACGGCGGCGGACTGCTGGCTCCGGGTGGCGCGCGTGTTCCGGTCCAAGAAGTTCGAGTCGCGCAAGCTGGAGCGCCTCTACCAGCGCTACTTCTTCCGGCTCAACCAGAGCTCGCTGACCATGCTGATGGGCGTGCTGGTGATCGTGTGCGGCGTGATGCTCGCCTTCCACTGCGTGGCCACGCGGCCGCCGCACGCGGCCTACGCGTCGACGCTGGCCGTGGCCATGGCGCTCTTCGTGGCGCTGATGGCGGTGTGCAACCGCCACGGCTTCCACCAGGACTACATGTGGATGGTCAGCTACCTGGTGATCGGCGTGCTGCTGTCGGTGCAGGTCAGTGGTGGAAAAAGTACTCAAATTCTTTACTTAAGTGAAAGTACCAATACTGCAATATAGAAATACTTCGTTACAAGTAAAAGTCCAGAATTAAAAATGTACTTGAGTGAAAGTACAAAAGTATTGGCATCAAAATGTACTTAAAGTACGAAAAGTAAAAGTACTAAATATTTGAAAATAGCAGATCTACAAGCTCACAACGCGTCGCGATGCGACGCGTTGTGAGCTTGTAGATCGGCTATTTTCAAATAGCCTAGGTATAAAATAGGATTAAAGTGGTTAATGTATGTTTTATAATATAATAATGTATATCTGCAAAGTAACTAGTAACTAAAGTTTTCAAATAATTGTAGTAGAGTAAAAGTACAATATTTGCCTCTGAGATGTAGTGGAGTAGAAGTAAAAGTATTGGAAATTGGAAATACTCAAGTAAAGTACAAATACCTCAAAATTGTACTTAAGTACAGTATTTAAGTAAATGTACTTAGTTACTTTCCACCACTGGTGCAGGTGCTGGGCGTGCTGACGGTGCGGCCGCGCAGCGCCTCCGAGGGCGTCTGGTGGTCGGTGTTCTTCATCTACATCATCTACACGCTGCTGCCCGTGCGCATGCGGGCGGCCGTGCTCAGCGGCGTGGCGCTGAGCGTCATCCACGTGGTCATCACCTGGCAGATCAACCAGGAGGACACCTTCCTCTGGAAGCAGGTAAGAGATGATGGGCTGCACCACACCAACCGGGGGTCTGGGAACCCCTTGAGTGGGGCTGGGACCCCCAACGTCCGCATTGCTGCTGCTGGGTCATGAAATATATATATATATTTTTTATATCTTCTCTAAAAATAGACGATCTACAAGCCCACAATACATTGTGGGCTTGTAGATCTTGTCTGTCTGGAGGTAGTCCACAATTCTAAAACATGTTGCACGAAATTATAACTTGCATTTTTGGGTAGGCCTATACATTATATTATTGTATTATATTGTAAAAAATATATATAAAAGCGAAAATAGCCAAGCTGCAAGGGCTTGTAAAACTACCTATTTTCGCTCAAAGTGGTTAATATGTTTGAAAGAAACTGTGTGTGTGTGTGTGTGTGTGTGTGTGTGTGTGTGTGTGTGTGTGTGTGTGTGTGTGTGTGTGTGTGTGTGTGTGTGTGTGTGTGTGTGTGTGTGTGTGTTTGTGCGCGTGTGTGCGTGTGCGTACGTGTGTGGTGGTGGGTGTCTCAGCTTTTTGTATGATGTAAGAAGAGGGGGGGGGGGGCTCCAAGGAAGAAAGGTTGTGAACCGCTGCACAAAAATATAACAGACTGTTATAACAGATAATAGACATTTGACTAAGACGGGAATAGAACCTTGTCTGACAACGGGAACATTATTTGAAAGCTCCTTCCAGTGTGTTTGCTTTATTTTAGACGGCATGCAGGCCAAGGGTCCGTCCAGCACGGCTCTGCTTTGTCTCATCATGTTTTATGGCAGGCTTTTCCAACAGGCGTGTTTATAATATATCCTATTGCTTTGTAGAGACCATGTGCTTCTTCACTCAGAGAGAAGTTGCAATCTGTTGCCAATTGTCTCTCTGTGCAGCCTATGGGGTCTCAAGGAATTCTTTAGAACGCGGACCGCGCGCATTCATTCAAAACGTCGTAGTATTTATTCTACATAATCGTTGCTGTCGGGCAGAAACCTCTTATCTCCATATAACTTTTTGTGGTTTTTTTGTAAATTAACGTCCTACTTGATCACACTACCAGTGTCACACAAAAGCATCAAAAGTAACAGATCCACAAGCTTGTAAGATCTGCTACTTTTGCTGTTTTTGAATTTTGAATCCTGAAAAAGTAACAGTTTTGGACTGCAGCCAATTAGATACAATCGGGGGTGGGGGGGGGGGGGGGTCCTTGACTTAACAATGTTTGAGAACCACCGGCGCTATGAATGGGAGACAGACAGACAGACAGACAGACAGACAGACAGACAGACAGACAGACAGACAGTGCAGCATGTGGCTGGTCTGCTGAGCAGTGGTGTAAAGTAACCAAGTACATTACTTAAGTACTGTACTTAAGTACAGTTTTGAGTTATTTGTACTTTACTTGAGTATTTCCAATTTCCAATACTTTTACTTCTACTCCACTACATCTCAGAGGCAAATATTGTACTTTTACTCCACTACAATTATTTGAAAACTTTAGGTACTAGTTACTTTTCAGATATCAATTATGATATTATTAAAAATCCATTAACCACTTTAGCCCTATATTATACATATGGTTATTTGAAAATAGTAGATCTACAAGCTCACAACGCGTCGCAGCGCGACACATTGTGAGCTTGTAGATCGGCTATTTTCAAACATTTTTGTCAGTGGGCTGAGTGGTCCGCCTCGCTGAGACGGACAGACGGATGGACATCCGCTCGTGTCTCTGTGTGTGTGGGGTTTGTGTTGTCTGTGGCCCAGGGCAGGAATTTCAGGGAGGCCACGAAGGCCATGGCCGTCGTTGCCCCTCAGCTTGGCCTTGTGCCCCTCAAAAAATTGGCATGCCCTGAGGCCACAGTGTGGCCTTAATGAGCCAGCTGACTGCACCACTGTCTACTCTGTGTCTTTCTTGTCAATATGTAGACACCAGTGTCTCTTTCTTGTCTTTTGTTGAGATTCTGAATTCTTAACTCCTCCCCATCTTTAAACCAATCCGGTGACTTTGATTGGTGCAAGGCTGAGCATGTATCAGATTGTAAATACCATCATTTATTAATTTCACTGCAGATAGTCTACATATTAAAAACTCACTTAGTGCCAAGTAAATACAAAAATAATTGCCCATTGTGCCAGCCATTTTTTTTTTTAATTTACAAGTTCTTGTTCGCATTCAATAACTTGTTGTTCTTGAATGCGCTCGAGCGTAAGCTGAGCTTTCACGACACTCCCGGCGCCTGACCGGAAGTGTCGTGAAAGCTCGGCTTACGGTCGAGGGCGTTCAAGAACAACAGGTTGCATAATGTTCTCTCACTGTAAACATCAGATCTCTGCAACAACAAAAAAAAGCTATTAAAATACGCCATTTAAAGCAAGACCTATAGGCGCGGGTTTTTAACTGTGGCGGATCCGTTATAGAGTTATGGAATTTCTGTACTGTACCACTGGTCCTAGGATATCATAACGTCATAATAAAGGTAAGAATAACGTTGGCCGTAATTCTCCTTTCAGTAGTCAAAGAATATTTATCTTTGGTATGATCGATCCTCTGATGGTTGGTAATCACGGGGGCTTTCACTGTGCCTTCATGGAGAAAAAAAAACATTTTCACTGCAACTTGCCTTTCACTTTCACCTTGAAAACAGCATGTCTGGCCAAAAATGCAGGGGAAAAAAAAGCAACTCGAGTTTGAAACGGAAAAGTTTGTGAATAAATACTGATTTAGGTCTCTTCAAAACCGGGATGGGCATCGGACCCAACAATCTGACATCGGGTGGGGGCTTTGTGTGTGTGTGTGTGTGTGTGTGTGTGTGTGTGTGTGTGTGTGTGTGTGTGTGTGTGTGTGTGTGTGTGTGTGTGTGTGTGTGTGTGTGTGTGTGTGTGTGTGTGTGTGTGTGTGTGTGTGTGTGTGTGTGTGTGTGTGTGTGTGTGTCAGAATACCATGATGATATAAAGCAGTGTCTCTCTCTCTCAACAAGGGACGCTTTGTCCTTTTCCTCAGAGGGCGGGGTGACAGCGAGGGGAGGAGGAGGGGGGGACAGGACAGTATGGTGGCTTGTTGTTTGCGTTCTGTAACTAACGGCCCCGCAAACGGTTGCATAACTATCGGTTTCCTATTGAGACGATTATATAGGTGAGGGAATAAATTAGGGGGGAAATCGTCATTACGTTGAAAACAATGGCGGGGGGGGGGGGGGGGGGCTAGGGGACTCTCGGGGGAGGAATGTTTTCTCTACTTGACGGACAATCAGCTGTATAGAGGGATTGTCTCATCCACTCTGTCGCTGCCTTGACTGTGGGAAAAAAGACTCTGATTACTTCTCAAGTGTAAGGAGAGGGTGGTCTACTATACTCTCTCTCTCTCTCTCTCTCTCTCTCTCTCTCTCTCTCTCTCTCTCTCTCTCTCTCTCTCTCTCCATGCATCGAGATATATTTTTCCCACACTAGTCCAGTTCTATACCGTAGTTCAGTTCTATTAGGTTGTAAATCACAATTTATGGCAATATTCACAGTTTGAAGGAGGGGAAAGAACTAAGTAAACAACGACCGGCAGTGGTTCCGGTATAGACGGTAGAGACACAAGAGTCTCCTTTGTGTCTCCTACCGGAACCGCTGCCTACCGGTCCGCTGGCCATATTGAAGACCTGGCCCGATGACATGTACAGGCCTTTTCCTCTGCTATTCAGAGCCATAATTAGTGTTGCCTTGACCCAGAAAAAAAATTATTTTGTGAATGGGTGGCTTTAGGTCTGAGATTGCGGGTGCAGCCAATGGGCTGCATGTCCAATGACCTTCACTTTGGAGGTGTTGTATAGCCTTTAAAATGTTCGGTGGTTGATGTGTTCTGTATAGTCTGTCCTGATGAAGGTCTAACGACCGAAACGTCGAAATAAAGAGCAACATTTTTTTTGCAAGTTCCAGACGGTGCGCGGGTCCCATTCTTTGACTTAAAGGGTAAGACCACTTTAGTAGAGGTTTGGGTTGTGTAGTTACCTTGCCATGATGTAACTCCAAAGGTGGGCAAGAAATCAAAAATAATTGCTCCATTGATTAGAAATTGATAATTCAAAATATGCTCCTCATTGACTTACATTGTACGGTAAAACAGCTCTCAAAGTCACTCTTTTAGCACATAAATGAACCCAAACATAGCTGATTCAGACAATATAGAGCATCACCAAACCCAGTACTGTTTGTTTTTTTAATAAAAATGTCAACTTCCTGTTGATTTTACTATTTGAAGATCTGGATCCGGATCCGCCGATCCAGTCCGGGTTTTCTACTTATTAAAAATGGCAAAATCAACAGGAAGTTGACATTTTTATTAAAAAAAAAACAGTACTGGGTTTGGTGATGTTCTATATTGTCTGAATCAACTTTGTTTGCGTTCGTTTTTGTGCTAAAAGAGTGACTTTGAGAGCAGTTTTACCGTACAATGTAAGTCAATGAGGAGCATATTTTGAATTATCAATTTCTAATCAATGGAGCAATTATTTTTTATTTCTTGCCCACCTTTGGAGTTACATCATGGCAAGGTAACTACACAACCCAAACCTCTACCAAAGTGGTCTTGCCCTTTAACCATCAGAGATCTCCTCCATAATTTATACTTTTTTGACTTACGCACCTGTCGCCAACCCTGGAGGTGTGCATCGGCCTCCTTTGCAAAAGGTGTTTACCTGCAGAAACACATAGTTTTGGTCGCCCAAAAACATCCCGTCTACAAGAACAAACAGGTAAATACCACCACACTGCTACTCGACCATTATGTTCTGTGGTTGCCCTGCAACATCATATATACAGTACATGATCTACGACGGTGCAATCCATTACAGACCGTGTGTTTTGTTTGCCTTTGTTACGTGGCTGACATGTCATGAGATGAGACGAGGGCACACACACAGCCCCAGCTGCTATATGGTGCATGCATTCATAACGTCCTCTCTCTGTGCTAATCCTCTCTGTGCCATCATCAATCACCTCCTTTACGCTCGTGTGCGTATCGTGTGTTTCCTCTTTCTCCGATAACTCATTAACCGCGCGGCGTTTCGGTTGGTCTCTCAGTGCGGGTCGGCCAAGATAACGATTACGTTTGTGTGATTATGAAACGACGCGAGGCTGTGATTTAGTGTGAAGTTTATACTGTCTTCTCACCACTAAGTGGAACAGTTAGTGGGCCCCTGAGAACACTGGGCACCAGGTTTATATATATATATATATTTATTTATTTTTAAAAATATTTTATATTTGCATATCGACAATTGTTTTACAAATGAGGAGCCAAATACATGTAATATAAGAGGGGGGGGGTGGAGTTAGCTGGTTTTGCTGACTCCAGGCTCCACCCCCTTTTGACCTCCAACCTCATCGTGAGCTTGGAGGTCCATTCAGCTGTTCTTATCAATGATGAACAAAACCTCCTAACTCCATTTTTGTTTAGTTTTTTTCATTTCCTGAAAAATTTACATTTTGGAGTTAGCTGGTTCCTGCCGTGCAGCAGAGATATATTGTTTAATTACATTTAAAGCAGCACTACGTAACCTTTTTAAAATGTGTTAATAAATGTAATTTTGTCCAATCTGTATGGTAGAGTATGTTAATACAATATAACTTATATCATTGGGGCGGTTGTATTTTGTCTCCCTGCTCTTCTATTGAGACATTTAGATCGTGTCAAAGGTCACGTCTCACCTAGACACAGGATCTGACACGAAATTTTGACCTGATGGTCAGGATTAAATTTATCCCCTGAGCAAGCAGGCAGGCTCTATTAGCTCAATGGTAAAAATGTCAGCACTTTCGCACAAAACCGGGTTCAAATCTGGGGCAGAAGTAGCCTGGTATCCAGCCTGCTTCGCTACGTTCGGCTGACTTTTTTTTCTCTCTTCGCTTCTCAGTCTGGAAAGCCTCCTATCTCCAAGGGAGGCGGGACATGCCAAAAGCTTCGAAACCTAACGTGGCTTCTGATTGGTCTGTGGTGCGGGGCGGGACCAAAAAAACAGTGTGATCGTTGTGATTCGTCATTCGTTTGAACAACATCCAATCAGCAACGACGTTGCCCAACGTAACATACGACGTTGCCCAACGTAACATATGTAGTTCCAGTGTAGTTCTGCAAAACCTTCCAATGGGAGGCTTTCCAGACTGAGAAGCGAAGAGAGAAAAAAAAGTCAGCCGAACGTAGCGAAGCAGGCTGGATACCAGGCTAGGGCAGAAGAGGAAAGTTACTTAGTGCATGCGCAGCTTTACAGTAAGTCCCAACATTTCTACAAACGCTACTCTCTCTCTCTAGTGTTGTGATCAGGTGCTTATGTAATAACTGTGACAGGGCCTAATAATCATCATGGCTCGGCCGCACGGATGACTCTGTTGTTATTAACCCATTAAGACCTGAAGCCGATTCTACATTAGTCTCCTAAATCCCAACAGTATTCCGAAAAAAACGTATGTTTCTATATCAGTGGTGCTCAAACTTTTTCATGTCAAGGACCCCCAAAATTATATGTATTTGGCCGCGGACCCAGAAGCAAAGATTTGAGTTAAAAATGTTCGCTTTAAAAATATAAATATATTCAATGATTTGCACACATTTTCACGTTTTTTCAAAAATAGCAGATCTACAAGCTCATAGCGCGGCACTCGGTGCCGCGCTATGAGCTTGTATATCTGCTCTTTTTGAATAGCCAAAGTGTAAAAATAATGCTTTTTTTTAAAAGCTCAAATCAAAAGGTGACACAGATGCGTTCCGGGTCTTAATGGGTTAAATCCCTGACCTGCAGATGATCATCATCAGAACGGGTGAATTTAAAAAGCGACCCAGATGGCATCATGTGATCTGGAGCAGCAGCACCAGAATTAGGTTAGTGATTGACTTAATGAAGAGACGGGAGCCATCATGAGCAGAAAGGCTTTGTTTGAGACACAGGCCGATGATGTCATGCTGCTACAGGCTTTCAGAGAAACTTCATTAGGATGTTTTTTTTTTCTGAAGCGGAGCTTTGGAACTCTGGAGCTGATTGACCCCCCCCCCCCCCCCTCCCCCACGCCTCACAGTCACCATGCATGCAGGGGTCATGCAGGGGTCAGAGTTCACCGCCAGGGTAACATTAATCTGTCGGGGAGGTTCGTCATAACAAGTGCGCATGGGCGTGCCTTCAGATCAGGAAGCGGGCCGCGCTTTACCCAATCAAATGTAGTGGGCGGGATTCACGTGTCCGTCTATCCTTCCCCCCTCGAAACAAACCGAAACTAATTTAACAATAGCGTCCGCGGAGCAGACAAAACCACGGAAAGATATTCACATTTTAACTTGCTCTTTCATCATAGAAACAAGTGGGCTTATAACCGAAACGATCCATGTTCTCTGGGAGAAGTGGTGTTAGTGTTCCGTGTAGAAATATTGTTAGTGGGAATGAAAACATAGTCGCACCACCCGGAAGTGATGCGCTGAAGGCATAACACCAAGCCCCCAGAGTTGCTGAGAAACATTGAAGCTGCCACCCCAGTGGCCAAAGCTGGAACTGCAGGCGGGGAGAAATACATGCACGCGCAAAACATGCTGAGAGATATTTATATATATAGATATAAATATGTAAACATATTATACATAAATACATATGCATTTAGTTATACATAGGCATCTCGAGTGTATTTAATAAATATATCGCGTTCAATCCTTGACACACAGGCTGCCGTAGAACGCAAAAAGGACACTAGTGCGCATGCTCATAACTCTATGGGGGTACAAAATCAAACCAATAATTCTACTTCCGGCAGGTTTCCGGGTGCTTCAAAACGCCACTGAGCACATTCATTGAAATGATAGCTGGGGGCGGGGCAATCCGCCCTCTAGTTATATTATACCTCTATGCATAACACAAACACCGGTTTCCTTGCGCTCTGGTGTTACGTCGACTTCCTCCCAGAGCCAACAGACATAGAACAAACAGCAGAGGGCGCTGTTTTTCATTTTCAGTTGGCGATGGGTTCCCAGATTGGGGTAACATTAACTCACGCCGCAGACTCGTTGTGAGCTTGTAGATCGGCTGTTTTCGGCGCACAGCTAAGTATGAATCAGGCATAACGACACAATAACACACACAATACATGTACTGGCTTCCTAAGCCGTGTGCAGTGTTGCCAGATTTTGTGAGAGAAAAAAAGCAACCAGGTCTATGAAAACTATCTCAAAAGAAGCAACTAGGCCACATGAGCACTTCAAACATTGGCTGTGGGTCCCTGGCACAAAAATATTTTCAGTCCGCAGACAAATACATATTCATTTGGGGGTCCTTGACTTGAGAAACACTGGTTTAAACAACATAAGGAAACAAGCCCCAAAAAAACGCTGTTAGATATATTTGTCCCTAGTTAATACCGGTCCATATCTATCAGACAGTATATGAATTAATTACATCAATAAACGGAGGAAACTTGTTATTATAATAGTATTTGGGTTTATTCCAGAGAAGAGATCTTACAAGCGTCGGAAAAGCATGGTCCCAGATATATTCGTCTGACGTAAAAACAGAGAAACCCGCAACTACCAATATTTACAAGCAACTTTACAGAAAAGCAAGCCCAAAGTCACTTATAATAATAGGACCTGGCAACACTGGCTGTGTGCTGTGCTGTTGGCAGAGGGACGTTAGTGTTGATATGACTGAATTCACAGCTGCATACGAGGGACGATGGTTAGAGAGGATGTTGTCTGTTCCTGGTATCACTTATACTACTTCTATCTGCTGTTCTTTCTGAGGAGGCTCAGGGTCCTTCGGGGTGTGTAACAGGATGCTGCAGATGTTCTATCGCTCTATAATTGCTTGTGCCCTCTCTTCTTTGTGATTTGGGGGGGGGAGGGGGGGTTTGATTGATTGAATATTTTATTAGGCAAAAAATGTAAAACAGCACAGTTACATTTAAAATACTTTGTCTAACTTTGTCTTATGCCGTTCATAAAAGTCCTTGCGGACTTGTTTCCAATGAGGGCCTTGGTATTCAATTCATATACATATATAGTGGCACCACAGTTCGAATATCATTACAAAAAAGAAAACAGCAAAAAAAAGAGGGGGAAAAAGATATGTACAAGAACAGGGGGGGGGTCTGCTGTCTAACGGGAAAATGGTACTACCTCCTCCTTTGGCCACCTGAAAGGTGATTTTTTAAGGCTCTTTTAAATGAGCCCAGCGAACTGCATTTTTTGAGGGATGGAGTTAGACTATTCCAATCCTGGGTGGCAGTGCTGTAGAAGGAGAATTTGCCCATGTTTGTTTTATGGGTGGGTGGTACCAAATTGTTGTTAACGCTCCCTCTGGTATTGTGACTGTGGGTGTCGCTAACCTTTTGGAGGTATTTACTCAGATATGAGGGAATAGGGGGCATATCGGGCAAATTTGCATTTACAATTTTGAAGGCCAGTCCCATTTTTAGTTGTTTAACCCTGTCTTCCACCCTGAGCCAGCCTAGGCTGGCAAAATGGGTGGGAGAAAGGTGGGTCATGGGCCCCAATCCGAGGAGTAGCCGAATCAGTTTGTTTTGGGAGGTTTGAAGCTTAGTCTTCAGTGACACTGAGGTGTTCGAGTACCAGGAGGTGCAAACATAGTCAAAAAGTGGTTGAATCAGGGCCCCAGAGAGGGTCCTGAGGGCCTGAGGGTTGACAAAAGAGGAAACTCTGCCCATAAATTTGGTTCTCTGGTTAACTCTTTTGACCACCCTTGTAGCCATGCTTTCACCTGTCAGGTATCTGTCAAGGATACAACCCAAATAGGTAATCTCTTGCTAGAGATAATTGTGCCATCGACTTTGACCTTGAAATCATTTACATCCATCTGTCTGAGGGAATGTTTGGTCCCAAAGAGAATGGATTCAGTTTTTCCAAGATGTAGTGACAGTTTGTTATCGGTAAGCCAAGTACGGATTTTTGAGAGTTCGGAGCTGAGCGCCTCCTCAACTTGCAACTTGTCCTCTCCCGAGATCAGGAGTGCCGAGTCATCAGCGAACAGGAACAATTTGCAGTTACAGGCAGCATTCATGTCGTTAATGTATAGAAGAAACAGTAACGGCCCTAGAATGCTACCCTGAGGAACCCCACAGCTCACCGGGAGGGATGAGGACATGGTTCCGTTGATGTCAACCACTTGTTCTCTTCCCTCCAGGTAAGATCTCATCCAGTTTAGTGATGTGCAGTCAAAACCAATCGCCCTCAGCTTATCAAGTAAAATTGAATGGTTTACAGTGTCGAACGCTTTTTGGAGGTCCAACATGACCATGCCGCAGTATTTGCCCGCGTCTACCTCACGTTTGATGTAGTCGGTCAGATACAGTAGGCATGTGTCAGTGGAATGGGAGGTTCTGAAGCCCGATTGGAATTCAAACAACAGTTTATGCTCGCTGAGGTAGCTGTTGATTTGTTCTTGAATTAATCGCTCTACAACCTTTGAGATGGAACAAAGGATGGAAACAGGCCTATAGTTGCCAGGTTCTAATTTGCTTCCTTTTTTATGCAGAGGGATTACTCTCGCCAACTTGAAATCCTGTGGGACGTGACACTGTGGGTGTTCCACTAGTCTACACACAATGTCCAGCTGGGGGTCAAAGAAGTAGCCAGCCGTGTGCACGCCGCGTGTGCATGCAGGGTTTTTATGATTCTGTTAACATTACATACATGAGCATCTTTCTCCAGATGAAAAACTATTACTTTAGATAGGACACCTACTGTAGGGCACACTTTTAGCTCTATAAAAGACCTCTGTCTACCTCCATTCTGTAATAACATGATAAAAGAGGAAAAAAAGTCCTTTCACACAATATGAAAGGAATGACCTGGAACGCATCTGTGTCACTTTTTAGATTTGAGCTAAAAAGCATTATTTTACACTTTGGCTATTCAAAAATAGCAGATATACAAGCTCATATCGCGGCACCGAGTGCAGCACTATGAGCTTGTATATCTGCTATTTTTGAAAATTTGAGAACATTTGTGCAAATCTTTGAATATAGAGAACCACTGACATAGCAACATACGTTTTTTCAAAAGACAGGATTTAGAAGACATTTTGTAGTATCAGAACCTCAGGCCTTAATCGGTTAAGTTGCTTCTTATGGACTAAATCAATATAAAATTTTTTTTAGACCATTATTATAATTCACACATGTGATAAGTCGATTGCCTATTTATCCATTATTCTGTTGTAATAATTATTATCAGTATGGGCGTACCTATTAACTCTATAAACGCCATTGACTCGAAAACGCGTCAATAACTACTTAATCCACCCACGCCATTGACGCGTTAGACGCGTTGGATTTGCGTTCATTGTTTAATCTCTGATCGCGCTATGCTGCTTAAAATCCAATGTTATTCTCGAGTTCCACTTACTTCACCCATATCTGCATCCGGTTTCATGTCCTGGGTTCCGTTTCCGGTTTTTGATTATTTTCCCCCGGTCATTTCGTCCAAAATAGGTAAACAAACGGTTTTTCACACGGTATGACGGACAAACGGACAGCTTCTCTTCTATAATCTATGGTCTGGGTGACGATCAGTCATCGCCGTCGTGTATCACAACGTAATTCTGACGATCAAAACAATCTGGGAGGACGTCACATCCGTTTTCATGGTTTTCCCTGTCTAATCGCCCAAGAAGGTAAACAGTGACACCAGGAGCTGATCAAGCTATCATGTGCTGCTCTCTGGTGGCGGATTTGTGCGGCGTCTTTAAAAAACATTCTGATCAATTATTTTCATGAAAATTTTCAAAATATAAAAATAAAAAAAACACAAAAATTGCTGGCAATGGGGGAGTACTTTATGAAAATACTCTGGCAGTCAAAGAGTTAATCTCAATGAAATATTGTATGTTTTCGCCACACTGCACTGTGTCTATGTGAGTTCTGTCTCACCAGAGACAGTGCAGAAGAAGCCAGGTTTATACTTACAACATAGCTAACATAGGCGATATGCAAGACCATGCACTGTTGCGTTGTGAGCTTGTAGAACGGATCTGTTAGCCACACTACAGAGCCAACGCAGGTCCAGTTTTCTAAGTCTAGAGGGTTCTGTATGTCTGCGTGTAATTGGGGCTGTGCACATCCCCAGGTATGGGCATGTAGGATTTATTGAAAGTAAACACTAATCTTAGTATGTAAAAAGTCATAGTATGTATCTTTGCCCTGTGTTTAGAAAACAAAACTATAAACTAAAATATATATAGGCTATATTTTACCATCATTTACATCTATAACAGCAGTCATCAGCCAATGGAGTAGTGTGCCTGTGAAACACACTAGCCTCTCGCTGTATTTTGGTGCTTTCACTGTTTGTTTTGGTCAATCTGGGAACCCATTCGGTAAAGAATTCTGTTAGAGGAATCTGTCTTGAGAGATTAGTTTTGGGAGACAGGGATGGTTTTCTTTGGTCTACCAAAACAAACACCAAACACCAAAATACAGCGAGAGGGCAATGTGTTTCTGCAGATAAACACCACCGCGCCACTCTGGTGACTGATAACTGCTGGCATACTGAAATGATGGGTATGTAAACACAGGCCAAAGCTACATACTGTTCCTTTAATAGGAAGCTTTAGTTGTGTTATGGAGACGAAGTTCCCTGGGAAATATTCATGCTGTCCTTAATTGTGAGATTCACTCAATCAGCAAGTTGGCAGATATCCTCCCCGTTTTACATCTGTTATCTGCTGACAGCTGAAATCAATTAGCCATAGCTACACATACTGAACACACACACGCACACGCGCACACACACGCGCACACGCACGCACATGCACACACATCACAGTGGTGGAAAAAGTACTCAAATGTTTTACTTAAGTAAAAGTATCAATACTGCAATGTAGAAGTACTCTGTTACAAGTAAAAGTCCGGAATTCAAAATTTACTTGAGTAAAAGTACAAAAGTATTGGTATAAAAATGTACTTAAAGTACCAAAAGTAAAAGTACTAAAATGTTTGAAAATAGCCGATCTACAAGCTCACAACGCGCCGCAATGCGATAAAATAGGGCTAAAGTGGTTAATGTATGTTTTATAACTTAATAATTTATATCTGCAAAGTAGCTAGTAACTAAAGTTTTCAAATAATTGTAGTGGAGTAAAAGTACAATATTTGCCTCTGAGATGTAGTGGAGTAGAAGTAAAAGTATAGACAATTAGAAATACTCCAGTAAAGTAAAAGTACAGCAAAATTGTACTTAAGTACAGTACTTGAGTAAATGTACTTACTGTAGTTACTTTACACCACTGCACACATACACACACACACACACACACACACACACACACACACACACACACACACACACACACACACACACACACACACACACACACACACACACACACACACGACCTGGGAAAGGCGGAAACCTCATATGTCCAAAACTGTTACTTTTTTACTAATTCAAAAGCATCAAAAGCAACAGATATACAAGCTCGAAACGCGGCGCTTCGCGCCGCGTTTTGAGTTTGTAGATCTGTTGCTTTTGGTGCTTTTGTGTGACGCTGTAGTATGATCAAGTAGGGCGTTAATTTACGGGGGGGGGGGGAAACCCCAAAAGTTAGATTATGGAGATAAGAGGTTTGATGTTATGTTATATAGTATTATAGTATTGTTCTGTGGATGCTGTGAGACACAGGGGGTTGTTGGAGGTCAAACGCTGGTTCCTAAAAATATACCCAGCAGCCTCTTGTGTTTGTGCTACAGTAACTGTTGCGTCATGAGGGACAGTCTTATCAGGGTCTGCTTCAGAGCAACAGCAGTTCCCCCTCCCTAGCCCCCCCTCTCTGTGCATACCACACGCACGCACGCACACACACACACACACAAACACCCTGGACACAAACTGTGCGCAACACAGTTTGTGTCCAGGGTGTGTGTGTGTTGCTGGTAGTGGGTCACGCTGCGTCTCTGGGGTTACAGTGAGCCTGGAACACTGTTATCCTGAGCAAGACCAGGGGAGAAGGAAGCATGGATGAAAACACACATACTGTAGATATGGACAAACACGCACACGCACACACACACACACACACACACACACACACACACACACACACACACACACACACACACACACACACACACACACACACACACACACACAACCTCAAGGAGGGCACCCAACTTAATAAAAACCCAACCTCAGTGTAGATGGGTAGGCACTAGGCATCCATGGAAGTCATGCATGAAGGCCATCATGGCCTCTGTGCCCCCTTCAACCCGCCCTTATATGCCCTTCAAATAATGATGCACCCTGAGGCCACGGTGGCCTTGATGCCCCGTCTGCACCGTCCCAGCTGATTCCAGTGTGTTTTCCTGTGCCTCTTTCCTACTACTGTATGTGAGGCATTTATTTAGCAGACACTCATAATCCAGAGCGACTTAGGGCGGATTCACACTATGGTCCCGGCTGCGCACCCTGGACCACTTGGCTGATGTTGTGATAGTGTGAACGTTGGGTATCGTTCCCCGAAACGGATCACCGTACCGTACCCGAGACCGCCTCCGGAGGTAGTCTCGGATCCGGATCATGCGTACTCGGGTACGGAACGATGCAATGTGAATCCATCCGTACCAGGGGGAAGTGGACTGCAAATCATATATAATTTATATCTTTTCATAATGACACATTATTTTAGCTGGGTTATACCTTCTCATAGTTCTACTTGAATGTTGACAAGAAATAATAATCCCGCTAGTGTTTGAGTAGCCTACGGCGAGCCGTGAAAAAACATAAACAAAAAACACATGTGTAACGAACGTGTATATAAGGATACATTTACAAAGGATTAGTCCGTGACGTCACTGCTAAAATACCAAGGATGCGTCCGTGACGCCAATATCATATTCAAAAGTTTCAAAGACCAGTGCACACACTGCTTTGGTTGTGTATTGTTGATCTGTGGTTATTTATAACTCAAGACAACATCAGGAACACAGTCAAACTTTATTATTCACTCTAGACTCTGACAAGTGACTTTTCTTCTGTGAATGACATTCTCTATCTCCCAAAGCCCCATAGTCCACAGCGCCCCCATGAGGCACATATTTACCATTACTGTTGAATGAAATGGTCTCGAGTGCGGAAGAATCTTGGCCAATGTGAATACTGGCCAGCTGGGAGAGGCCAATCGTACTCGGGAACGGTTTGAATCAATCGGACCCAGTCTGAATCCGCCCTGACAGTAAGCAAAGTTGACACAAGGTAATACATCAAATGCATAGAGACAGTGTATTGCCTCAGTAATCTAGGATCATAGCAGGTAAACCAAGAACCTATCATCATTCTAAACATTATAATATCAAAAGGCCAGGGGCGGCCATAGCTGAGTGGTTAGTGAGCCCGCCTAGGGAGCCAGAGGCCCTGGTTGCCCCAGGTACGATTCCAGGCCAGGCCAGCAAATGTGTCGATGAAATGAAATTTGTCCCTGAGCAAGACTCTTAACCCCTAATTGCTCACAGGCCCTCATTGGAAACAAGACCGCAAGGACTTTCATGAATGGACCTGTTAAAGGAATTATCCTTATCCTTATCCTTTAGCCAGGTCAACAAATGAACCTGGCGTCTGTCTACATAACATGCTAAATAACATGCTTCGTTCCATTGATCCAAGCCGTAGAACAATCAATGGATTGATCATAACGTCATGCTCTGAAAATGTATGTGGCCCCGCCCAGCTGACCACTTAACACGGCAGCCTGTAGCGCCTTGGTCCAGAAAAGGGGGAAAACCACTTGAATCAGACACCCTGCTATCAGGGAGGAGGAGGAAACGAAGGCGCTGCGATCAGGAGGAGAAACCGATATTCTCCCCACGCAGTCACTCACTCACTCACTCACTCCTCAACTGGCCTCCCTGATAAATAATTTGTGTGTGTGTGTGTGTGTGTGTGCGTGTGTGTGTGTGTGTGTGTGTGTGCGCGTGTGTGTGTGTGTGTTTGAGAGTGTGTAACGCGGTCAAAGATTGGTTCCTAAAAATACCTCGGCCCCTGCTGAAGTTTCTGCTAACTATTGCGTCATATGGAACAAGTTCTTATCGGAGTCTGCGTCAGAGCAACAGCACACACACACACACACACACACACACACACACACACACACACACACACACACACACACACACACACACACACACACACACACACACACACACACACACACACACACACACACAGGTGTGGAACCACTCGCATATCGTTGCTGTCGGGCATAAAACTCCATGTTCTAACTTTTTGTGTGTTTTGGTAAATTAATACCCTATGTGATCACACTACAGCTTCACACAAAAGCATCAACAGTATCAGATCTACAAGCTCGAAACGCACCGCGAAGCGACACGTTTCGAGCTTGTAGATCTGTTACTTTTTGAATCCTGAAAAGTAACATATGAGGTTTCCACAGGACAGAGACGATTTTCAGAGGGCGTATAGGCACAAAGTCACACAAACACGCGTTACCTGGTGTATTTTGGGACCTTTCACCCCCTGATCAGTAGAGAGCTGGTGCCCATTAGACACAAGCAGGGGAACAGACAACAAAGACCAGTGGTTCCCAAACTTCTGTAGCTCCAACCCCAAAAAAGATACATTTGGCGTCTCCCCCCCCCCCCCCCCCCCGGGGACCTAAACTTTACCAAAATACATCATGAATAAACCACTTGAGCCCTACTTCAAAGATAGTGAAAATAGCAGATGTACTAGAGCACAGCGTGTCTTGTTCGTGACACATTGTGAGCTTGTAGATCTACTATTTTCACTATACAGATTTTTGTTTTCATTTATAGATTTTTTTTGGAAAACATTTTTCGAAATTATTTGCAAAATCTTAGATTTTTGAGATTTTTTGGGGGGGAAATATATATTTTTTTACTTGCAACGCATAGAAATGGATCCACGACCCAAAATTGGGTCCCACGTTGACAACAACACATCCAACCAAGGGAACAGTTCATAGGTATTGCTGGTGGCCAGCAGCTTGTCTGGGCTCTCTGATTACGTGCTTTAACCCTTTAAGACCTTAAAGGGATACTTCACTTCCGGGCCGCCGACACATTTAAAAAAAATATTAAAAATAAATGAAAAAAGTTATGGAAAATTCATGGCCCCCTCACGCATTAGAGTGTCCTACTAATGTGTGAGGGGGCCATGAATTTTCCATAACTTTTTTCATTTATTTTTAATATTTTTTTTAAATGTGTCCCCGGCCCGAAAGTGAAGTATCCCTTTAAATCTTTGCTTCTTGGGGGGTCCCTGGAACAAGATATTTTGAGATGGGGGTCCACGGCCAAATACATATAATTTTGCGGGTCCTTGACATAAAAAAAGTTTGAGAACCACTGATAATATAGCAACATACGTTTTTTTTTTAAACTGTTCAGGATTTAGAAGACATTTGTAGAATCCCCCAGAAGCAAAGATTTGAGTTACAAATGTTCGCTTTAAGAAAAAAAAATATATATATATACGGTATACATATATTACATATTCAAAGATTTGAACACATTTTCACGATTTTTCAAAAAAATTGCAGATATACAAGCTCACTCTGTGCCACGCTATGAGCTTGTATATCTGCTATTTTTTTAATAGCCAAAGAAATCTAAAAATGACACAGATGCGTTTCCCGGTCTCAAAGGGTTAAAAGCATGTTTGTGATTCCTTAGATAAGATAAGAAGGGAACCGTGTCAATAAGTACTGAGTCCACTAATGCACTTTTAGTACAATGCATGTGCCTTTCTACCGGCTGCCACAGCGTGGCTGCTATTGTTTTCACCTTGTGTGTGAGTGTGTGTGTGTGTGTGTGTGTGTGTGTGTGTGTGTGTGGGTGGGTGTGTGAGTCATCGTTTTGTTCCTGGAGACACTTATTAGTAGCAGGAACTACTGTACCATAGCATTGCTGTTGGGCAGAAACCACGTATCTCCATATTTCACCTTTCATGTTTTCTTTTTGTGAATTAACAAAGGCACCACACACAGTGTGCAATTTTGTATTATATTTCAGCGCTATTTGTATTTACTGTCAGTTACTGTTGTTACTTTATTGCTAATTTCTGCTGTTTTGTCTTGCTGGCAGTGTAGAGGAGCTGAGGACACCCAACCTCCTCAATAAAGATATGGGGACACCCAACCTCCTCAATAAAGATATGGGGACACCCAACCTCCTCAATAAAGATATGGGGACACCCAACCTCCTCAATAAAGATATGGGGACGACACCCAACCTCCTCAATAAAGATATGGGGACACCCAACCTCCTCAATAAAGATATGGGGACACCCAACCTCCTCAATATAGATATGGGGACACCCAACCTCCTCAATAAAGATATGGGGACACCCAACCTCCTCAATAAAGATATGGGGACACCCAACCTCCTCAATAAAGATATGGGGACACCCATCCTCCTCAATAAAGATATGGGGACGACACCCAACCTCCTCAATAAAGATATGGGGACACCCAACCTCCTCAATATAGATATGGGGACACCCAACCTCCTCAATATAGATATGGGGACACCCAACCTCCTCAATATAGATATGGGGACACCCAACCTCCTCAATAAAGATATGGGGACACCCAACCTCCTCAATAAAGATATGGGGACACCCAACCTCCTCAATATAGATATGGGGACACCCAACCTCCTCAATATAGATATGGGGACACCCAACCTCCTCAATATAGATATGGGGACACCCAACCTCCTCAATAAAGATATGGGGACACCCAACCTCCTCAATATAGATATGGGGACGACACCCAACCTCCTCAATAAAGATATGGGGACACCCAACCTCCTCAATAAAGATATGGGGACACCCAACCTCCTCAATATAGATATGGGGACACCCAACCTCCTCAATAAAGATATGGGGACACCCAACCTCCTCAATATAGATATGGGGACACCCAACCTCCTCAATAAAGATATGGGGACACCCAACCTCCTCAATATAGATATGGGGACACCCAACCTCCTCAATAAAGATATGGGGACACCCAACCTCCTCAATATAGATATGGGGACACCCAGAGCCTTGTATTAGAGAGTTGCGTCACCTCGGGGGCAGAAAACAGCGCCGGTCTCGTGGTTCATGTAAACTGGAAATAGTGACAAATGCTCATCGACTCCAGTGCATTCTGTAAACTTCCGGTTCAGGGCTTCGTCACTATTCGCCAATAGAAGGCTCTGTAGAAAGAAGACTGGCCCGATGAAGTGAACGGAGGTGACGCAGTTCTCCTTATACGGCTCTGAGGACACCCAACCTCCTCGATATAGATGTGGGGACGCCCGACCGCTCTCCTCTATAGATGGGTGGGGCACTTAATGCACTTAACCTCAATACTGAGGTTTGGGGGCCCTAACCGCAGTATAAATGCAGGATGTCAGATTTGGACCTCAAAAGCATGAAGCACCAACATGTTTTTTAACTTGTTCAAATGGGGTCCTTAACACATTGACCGCCAGAGGTTAATCTCATAATGTACTCACCAGTGCCAACGTTTTATTGTTGTTTTTTGTTTTTTTTCACATCGCCATAGACCTCGTTAAAATCCTTAAGATTGAGCTCTGCACTGTCTGTAAACATCGCGGACATCTCCCTGCGTCTACCGGTCCAAACCACGTGCCAAACGTGGCCGCCATGTTGTAGTTAGAACGGTTTATGTTAAACAGTGATCAGCGAGGAGAAAAACTACAATCGAAGAAAATGGCGTTTCAGTGTGCGCTTTAGAATGGAGGCCAATGGGATTTTTCGAAAAAAAGGAAAAAGCACCACAGCCCGTAGGCTACGGGATCGGCGCTGTACAGTTGGATTTATCGGCCCGTAGGCTACGGGCCTGGCGGTGAGAGTGTTAACCATGCAACAAAAAAAAGAAACGTTTGTGTGTGTGTGTGTGTGTGTGTGTGTGTGTGTGTGTGTGTGTGTGTGTGTGTGTGTGTGTGTGTGTGTGTGTGTGTGTGTGTGTGTGTGTTTCTTATTATTTAAGAAAGTTTGGGTATCAAAGAAAACCTGTATAACAAATCAGATTTTCCTGATTTTACAGAGCTCTAAACTAGGTTTGGCCTGCTTAAAGTCCCACTTAAAGGGGTATTTCACTTTTAAAAAAAACGTTGGGTAATTTTATTGTCTACTCAGGCTTTTGTGAGCACCCCAGACCGTTTCTAAGTCGCTTGATTCAGTATTTAGATATTTGATATTAATTTGATCAGACACGCCCCCTTCCTATACAAACCCATTATAACTTCAAACTCCATTTCTAACATTCATCAAAAACACCCGTCCTTGGTTCTGGTGACACACCCTGCCCTCCTAATACGCGAGGGGGCCGTGTTTTTTCGATTACTTTTTTCATTTTTTTATCACATTTTTTTATTGTATTTTATTTTTTCCATTTTCCCCCCCCAAAAATATTAAAAATAAATGAAAAAAGTACCTTGGTGCATACCAAATGGACCCGTAAGGGTCATTTACGGGTCCATTTGTACACTCTCTGAGTTACAGTACTTTTCCCCTTGGGGTCCATTTGGTTCCTAATCCTAACTATCAATAATTTAGCTGGGAAACCCCCTGGAAACACCCTCTCAAGGACCCCTGTGGGGGGGGGGGGTTCGCGGAAACCACTGCTTTATAGAGTTCACTGTATAAAGGTCCAGGCTGTTATACATTATACTGTATAACAGATGTTAGCAGTCAATCTGCGTACAATGTTCTTAGAGTCCTGCCCCGGGTTAGTTTGAATTCTGCGCCGACGTTTTGATACGCTCTCTGAGCTGTTCTTAACCCATTAATACCTGGAACGCATCTGTGTCACTTTAAGATTTATTTGGCTATTCAAAAATAGCAGATATACAAGCTCATAGCGCGGCACCGAGTGCCGCGCTACGAGCTTGTAGATCTGCTATTTTTGAAAAATCTTGAAAAAAAATGTTTTTGATTTTTTTTCAAAAAACTGTTAGGATTTAGATTTTTTTTAAAAAGTCGCCTCAGGTCTTAATGGGTTAATGAGGAAACCGAACCCCCCCAACCCATGTTCAACCCCCATAACAGCTCTATTTTGAATATGGTCTCTTTCGGGTGGAAACCTCATTTGTCCAAAACTGTTACTTTTCTGGATTCAAATTCAAAAATAGCAAAAGTAGCAGATCTACAAGCTCAAAACGCAGCACGAAGCTGTTCAGCTCATTTACGACAAAAAAAAATCACACCCAGTGTGAAGTGAGCGGTGCTATTTATGAGTTATTAATTTCATCATGCATCTCGGTAGCCAATCACAGCACGTCCTGCGAAGTGACGTGCTTAATTCTTTTACATTATTATTAATTTCATCATGGGTCTCGCTAGCCAATCACAGCGCGTCTGCGAAGTTTGAAGTTAATTTCTTCATGTGTCTCGCTAGCCAATCGCAGCACGTCCTGCAGAGCTTAGCCTATGGGCGTGTTTTCCACAGCATGGCGTCAGAGCGAAAGACAATTTTCACGACGGAAAGAAAAACTTTCGCCACGGATGGGTCCTAAACCCTCTTATAGGAGCGGTTACACCGCTCAAAAAAAAAAAAAGTTAGAATATGGAGATAATATGGAGAAAAGTAGTCGGTAGTGCTGTCGCCTCACAGCTAGAAGGTCCTGGGTTCGATTCCCGCCGGGGACGCTGTGGGCGCTGGGGGCGTGTCCTCTCCTCCGTGTCATCAGTGCCCATACCCTAGGTGGGGTTGGTGAAAGGTCCTTTCTGTGTGGAGTTTGCATGTTCTCCCCGTGTCCCCTAGGGTAGGTACCCTCACAAAAAAACATGCAGTAATTCTGGTCTCTATACTGCCTCCCCCTGGTCAGCCGGGGCGCCTGATGGAGGGGAAAGGAACTGTTTGGAATAACATGTTCCTTCCACGCACTGCGTCCTACCGGGGAAACTCGTAACTACTAGTAATAAAGTTTTCAAATAATTATAGTGGAGTAAAAGTATGATATTTGTATCTGAGATGTAGTGGAGTAGAAGTAAAACTATCGAAAATTGGAAATACTCCAGTAAAGTAAAAATACCTCAAAACTGTACTTAAGTACAGTACTTGAGTAAATGTACTCAGTTACTTTACACCACTGTCATCAAGACATGTTAAGACATACAATACTATACAAGAGGTCATCAATACTAAGAGCAATACAAGCGTAATTTACGCATCCTACCTGGTTCGCGGTTTCCCACCCCCCCTTCCCATAGACGTCTTTAATATCGCGTCAAAAAAGAACTGTGTTCCAAAAATGAACAAATAATCCCGGCGGTTTTACTCTTATGGATATGAAGCATCAACTGAACTCCGGTGAAGTAAAAAATACTTCAAAATTGTACTTAGTACTTGAGTACATGTACTTAGTTACTTTACACCACTGGGAGGAGGAGGAGGAGGAGGTGTGAGGCTTGCGGGTGGCTGACTGTAGAATAAGACACCCTGCGTGGAGGAGGAGAGGAAACGGAGGCGCTGTGCGACGGCAGGAGAAAGCGATATTCTCCCCACGCAGCCACTGGGCCTCCCTGATAAATAATTTGTGGGTCTGAACGTCGGCAGCTGCATCTTAACGAGGAGGCTACCTGTCACATGTTACACTGCTCACACAACACTGTGTCACAACGCTGACCGATGGGGAGCTCACACACACACACACGCACTAGGGGTGTGCCGATATATCGTCCCGCGATATGTCGCGATACGTTTTCGTGACGATATGTATCGTTTTGGGAAGAAAAAAAAAATCTTTTTTTTCTTTTTCTTTTTTTAACACAATAATAATAATCAGGCATGCTAACAGCCCCGAGGTGAAAAGGGTGACAACATGTTGTTTTTTTTCGGGTCAGGTGTCACACTATTGCCCTAAAGGTCCTTACACACCGGCGAATATGCGAATATACGCAAAATTCGGACTCGTTCCGAATAATTAAAAGACGCTTTTTCGCTTCGCGAAACTGATGTGGACGCTTGCATTGACTTTATAAGGTTTTTAAAAAAACGTATTTATTCGCATGAAGAATTCGCCCCGGTGTGTAAGGGCCTTTAGTTTGCATGTCTGAATAATGCAAAACCAAATTATTTGTTTGCATTTGCTTTTTTTCTCCCCCATATATTTTCATAATAAAAAAGTGCGTATCGTATCGTATCGAAGTTGTGAGCCCAATATCGTATCGTTTCATGAAATTAGTGTATCGGCACACCCCTAACACGCACACAAACACACACGCACACAAACACACACGCACGTGCGCACACACACACACACACACACACACACACACACACACACACACACACACACACACAAACGCACACACACACACACACACACACACACACACACACACACACACTCACACACTAGGGCTGTCACGATAACAACGTTTAAGTTGACGATTAATTGTCATACAAATAACTGCGATTAACGATATTCTGTAATGTGTTTGTTGGCATTGAACATTGGAACCGAATGAAACAATATTTTCTGTTTGCCTTTTAGGCAGCTTGTAGATCTGCTATTATTTTTATTTTTTTTAACATTTATTAAACCTAACGGGTCTTTCAGATTCGTCATATTCCATCCTGATTGGCTTAGATTGGCTTCCAAAGTTTGCCGGAGTCGACCGTTTTGAACAAAATGCCTCAAATCATGAACACGTGCGATTTCCGTGAAATGTTGCACGCACATTCCCCCACTAGGGCACGGAAGAAACACCACCCTTTTAACATTGTCCTATTATAGCGCCACCAGGAGGCCGATTTATTAATTTTTTGTCCAAACATCACGCAAATGGGTACACAAAATAGTCAAGTGATCAAGATGGATCCGTCAGATTTTTTCATATTCCATCCTGATTGGCTAATTCCGAATATTGCTGGGCCCACAATAACCTACCTGACCTGGCGGAGAGCTCTGCTCCGAGGAGCACTTCTAGTTGCTGTTGTTATGTTATTGCAATTCTTTTTTTGCTATTTTGTCTTGTTTCCGCGAGAACTTAAGAATTCGACTTTCTATATACTTATCGTTGCTGCTGCCAGGTGATTTTTTGGGGGATTTTATTTATTTTTTATTTATTTATTCGCACAATAAAAAACAGTAAAAAGGAAACATTATTAAAACAACGCAGTTGAGAAAAGAAAGTGAGAAAAGGTGAGAAAAGAAACCCATAAAGGGCTTATAAAGCGTTCTCACCTAGAAATAATAAACAAGTAGTTAAACATAATAATCAAGTTAAACATAATAATCAAACATAAAACACGACAAACAACAAATACCTCGTGTGCAGTTGAATGTGTGGGTGCGAGTGTCTGTGTATTGAGTGTGCGTGTGTGTGCATGTGTCTGCACATGTGTGTCAGTGTGTGTGTGGGTGTGTATGCAGAAAGCTACGTTATATGGTAGAAGCAAGTGGAGGTGGAAAACGTACGTGTTTAACGTTTTAACCCAGCAGCAAACCCTATGTAAATTACGCCACTGCTGAAAAACGTCCCAGCCCAACAGTAACGTAACTAATAATTGGGCCGCGCGACCCGGAAATTACCGTAATAATCCTAAAACAGGAGCAAAAAGAATGTTTTATTAAAAAAAAAAAAAAAAAAAATCCCGAATTTCCCAGTGGCCAGCACGTCCCTGAGTCGAAGTTATTTCTGTCATTGTTATGCTTAACCCAGTCAATACTGAACGCATCTGTGTCATTTTAGATTTGAGCTATAACCATTATTCTATACTTTGGCTATTCAAAAATAGCAGATCTACAAGCTCGTAGCTCGTTGGGTGGTCCTTGACATGAAATAGTTTGAGAACCACTGATATTATAGCAACATAAGTTTTTCAGAAAACTGTTAAGGTCCTTACACACCGGGGCGAATTCTTCATGCGAATAAATATGTTTTTTTTAAAAACCTTATAAAGTCAATGCAAGCGTCCACATCAGTTTCGCGAAGCGAAAAAGCGTCTTTTAATTATTCGGAACGAGTCCGAATTTTGCGTATATTCGCATATTCGCCGGTGTGTAAGGACCTTTAGGATTCAGGAGACATTTGTAAAGATTTGCAAAAAAGTTAACGATTTAAAAAAAAATAGCGGCACTCTGTGCCGTGCCCCCCCCTGCTGTTTTCAGTGTTCTTGGGTGGCACAGGGGGGCACGATGCCCTGTTCTTGGGCCGCGGAGTCTAATGATTTGAATCCGTCACGGTACGGTTGGGCCTGGATTAAGGGCTGCCCGCTACGTCCTCTTCCCGGCTCCTCGCTGGCAGCCAGGTGAGCCTGTTTAGGATGCGACAGCAGTGGCAACACACCAGTGGTGTGAAGTAACTAAGTACTTTTACTCAAGTACTGCACTTAAATACAGTTTTGAGGTCTTTTTTACTTTACCGGAGTATTTCCCGTTTTTTTAAGAGAATAAAAAAGGAAAGATTTTGGGACGTACAGGGTTTCCAACCGACAGCGACGATATTTGGAATTATACGTCTGGGAGCGTCATTTCTGAGAATGTTGAGTGTGTGTGCGGCGGGTAACCAATCAAGAGTCTCCCTGGGTGCTTGTGTGTTCACTTGGCCCGAGCAGTTGCCAAGGAAACG